>NC_046158.1:3992885-4292885 GCF_011064425.1 Rattus rattus
TCCAGCCACTTTATTTTTTATTTTCATGTGTGTACGTCAAGTGTATGGGTGCATGTGCACTCGTGTGCATGTGCAGGTGGAGGCCCCAAGGTCAATGTTTGGAATCAGCCTCGATCACTCTTCCACTTTCAATGAGGCAAAATCTGTCAGCCAAAGCCAGAGCTTGCCAACACAACACCTCCAGGCCATTCGGTCTCCCAGCTCACCCCGTCTATCTCTGAAATGATAGAATGCCACACCCACATCACAGCTGTGTGGGCTCTGGAGATGCAAACTTTGGTCCTCATACCAGGAGAGTGAGTGCTTCACCAACTGAGCCATCCCCTCTAACACCTCCGTACCCTCCATCTCTGCTCAGGGCCTCAGACTTTCCTGAATCCCTGCCTCCAGGAAGCTCTCCCTGCTGTAAGAGCCAGCAGCTTTCTAGCCGCCTCTCTCCTGTTCCCGGGACTGTCTGCAGAACCCAGGACAGCCCAGGAGGGCTGCTGCTCTCTGAGAGGTAGCCATGCCTCTGAGGGAAATGTCCTCATCACCCCCACCTTATTGAAGAGGAAATTGCAGCTTGGCCAGGAAAATGAACGCCCTCCCAACCCAAGCCCCTCCGTGCTCTTTTGACTGCCTACAGTCTAGAGAGTACCATCCTACCCTCCCCCTACCCCAGCCTAATGCTCTCAACCACTGAGTCATCAGAAAACAAGTGTCAAACTGGCCTAGATAGAGAGATATTGATTGATTGGCTTTCTTCAGCACCGGGGCTCCAATTCAGGCCTTATATGTAATGTGCTCATACGGGCCTCGCACTGACTCTCCTCAGCTGCTATTGAATTCCCGGTGTCCAGGAAGACACAAGTTCATTTCAGAACCTTCTGGGTATTCCAGACTCCCCATGCATCATTCATTTGTCTTAATTAAGCAAATGTCTGCTGCATCCCCACGGTGGATCTGGCTGCTTGGGGACAAGGAGCCAGGACAAGGCATTCCCAAGTCCAACAGGCTGGCAGCGTCTGAGAATCGGTCCTTACTCAGGGATCCGGGTCTGTCAGCCAAGGCTAGATTGCTAATATGGCCAATTGCACTAGCTAGCTCGCCCTGGAGACCTTCAGGGGATATAGGTGGAGTCTTCAGCGCCTACTGAGAACTTGGGCTGATTTGTCCTATCCGAGCTTCAAAGGGCAAAAAGGGACCACTTGGACTAGTCCTAGAGGTCCGCAGGATAAAGGGACAGTTTAGTGCCCAATGCCCAAGTAGGGCTGAGGCGGCTTGCCTGGGTCTGGGAATCCACATGGAATGTCTTTTTCTTTCTTTTTGATGAACGTGTGTGTGTGTGTGTGTGTGTGTGTGTGTGTGTGTGCACATGTTTGCATGTGTTTACATATATATGTATGTGAATGTATGTGAGCACGCTAGCTGTCTTCAGACACACCAGAAGAGGGCATCAGATCCCATTCCAGATGGTTGTGAGCCACCATGTGGTTGCTGGGAATTGAACTCAGGACCTCTGGAAGAGCAGTCAGTGCTCTTAACCGCCGAGCCATCTCTCCAGCCCTCGCTTGTGTATATTTTTATGTGCTCGTTTCTATGTATGCTTAGGTGCGCACGCATGTGCAAGTGGGCATGGTGACCAAAGGCCAACAGTCGATGCTGTTCCTCAGGCACGACTCCATTTTTTTTTGAATTTTTGTTCTTTGGGTGTTTGCTCATTTGTTTCTCTGTGTAGCCCTGGGTGCCCTGGAATTTGCTCTGTAACCCGGGCTGGCCTTGAACTCACAAAGTAAACCTCCCTCAACCCTCTTTTGAGACATGGTCCTTCCCTGGCCTGGAGCTCAACAATTAGGTTAGACGCACTGAACAGTGAGCCTAAGGGTCCTTGTGTTTCCACCTCAACAGTACTGAGATTCCCGTGTCCAACCCCACACGCTTTGTAAAATAATCGTTACTTTTTTTTTTTAATATTTAGAGTGTTAATATGTGTGCTAGTGAGCAGACTTGCAGCATATGAACATGTCGGAGGTCAGAGGGCAACTCATAGGAGGGAGTCAGTTCTCCTCCCAGGTCTCTCTAGAATGGAAGCTAGGTCGTTAGGTGGAGTGACATCACTGACTCCCTGAGCGGTCTGGCTGCCGTCTTTCACGTGACTTCTGAAAATTTAGGTTTTCATTCTGTATATGCAGAGTCTCCCCGCAAAGGCTCGTATGTTGGAAGCTAGCTCTCCCAGGAAGTATCCAGAGGGGTCTCTTGGGAAGTAACCAAATCATGAAGGTGCTAACCGTATCCATAGGCTGATGAATTGATGAGTTATTCTGTGTAGTCCAGGCTATCCCGGAACTCACTCTGTAGACCAGGCTGGCCTCGAACTCACAGAGATTCACCTGCCTCTGCCTCCCCAGTGCTGGGACTGAAGGTGTGCACCACCATGCCCAGTTCCCAGGGGTACATCATGTCCCCAGGTGCTCCCGCTCTCTAGGATTCTGTTCCCTGGCTCCTATGACAGTCTCTTCCACCATTTTGCTTCTGCCATCCATAGGACCCTGAAAGCAGTGGCACAGCAACATGGGGTGAGCCCTCTGAAAGTGTAGCCCCAAATCAAACTTCCCCTCTCCTCTTTCATTTGCATCAAAGGTTTTGTCGCAGTGAAAAACTGACCCCTGACACAGAGTGGCCGCAGGAGTTGATGGGGTGGTAACCTGCTGCCTTCCGGCAAAGTCTCATGGAAAACAGACACGATGTCTTTGCTCCAGGCATTAAAGGAGCTGTGTGTCCATCCTCAGAGCAAGCAAGAAGAATCTAAAAGTGACTATCATCATCATCATCACCATCATCATCATCACCACCACCACCACCACCACCACCATCATCATCATCACCATCATCATCACCACCACCACCATCATCGTCATCATCACCATCACCATCATCACCATCATCACCATCATCATCATCATCACCATCATCGTCATCGTCACCATCACCATCATCACCATCATCACCATCATCATCATCATCACCATCACCATTATCATCATCACCACCACCACCATCATCATCACCATCACCACTATCATCATCATCACCACCACCATCATCACCACCACCACCACCACCATCATCATCACCACCACCATCATCATCATCATCACCATCATCATTATCATCACCACCACCACCACCATCATTATCGTCATCATCATCATCATCATCATCATCATCATCATCATTATCATCATCATTGACTAACCAGACTGAATCTGTGGGGCAAACTCCATCCTGGCCCACTCAGGGCAGGAAACCCTGCCAACCCCATCTGCTCTCTGGAGCCACTTTCTTTCTTTTTCTTCCCTCTTCCCCCTTTTCTTTTTCCTTTTTGACAGGGGGCCTTACTAGCTCTGGCTGTCCTGGAACTCACTCTGTAGACCGGGCTGGGCTCAAACTCAGAGATCCTCCTGCTCCTGCCTCCTGAGTGCTGGAGCTAAAGGTGTGCACGACCACACCAGGCTAAAGTCACATTGTTTTTCTTTTTTAAAGATTTATTTGTTTTATGTATGTGAGTTACACTGTAGCTGTTTCAGACACACCAAAAGAGGGCATCAGATCCCATTACAGATGGTTGTGAGCCACCATGTGGTTGCTGGGAATTGAAATTAGGAACTCTGGAAGAGCAGTCAGTGCTCTTAACCTCTGAGTCATCTCTCCAGCCAACTTCCATTTTCTTTTAAAAAAACAAATTATTGGGGTTGGGGATTTAGCTCAGTGGCAAGAGCGCTTGCCTAGCAAGCACAAGGCCCTGGGTTTGGTCCCCAGCTCCGAAAAAAAATAAAAGAAAAAAAATTATTGTGGGCTGGAGAGATGGTTTAGTGTTTAAGGATCCAGGCTTAACTCCAAGTACCCACATGTCAGCTCACAATATGTCTGTATGTATAGACATACATGCAGGCAAAACACCAATGCATATAGATAAAAACTGGAACTGGAGTTACAGACTATTGTGGGCCACCATGTAGATGCTGGGAATCAAACCCAGGTCCTCTGCAAGAGCTCTAACCACCGAGCTATCTCTCCAGCCCCTCTAGAGTTACTTGTTGAGAACAAGTGAACTGTAAATCCGGGGCCAGTGGGTGGCGGTTCTGCAATGGGGTCCAGAGCCTGGCATCTGTTTGGCAAACACTCTACCACCAAACTGCCTCTCTAGCCTTTTTTTTTTTTTTTTTAATTTGGACAGGGTTTCTCTGTATAGCCCTGGCTGTCCTGGAACTTGATCTGTAGACCAGGCTGTCCTCAAACTCAAAAGATCCCCCTGCCTCTGCCTCCCAGGCGCTGGGAGTAAAGACCGATGTCACCACACCCTGCTAGTCTCTTTTCTTCTTAGGCCTTTATTTTAATTTTGAGACAAAGTCTTGCTGCATTTCCCAGGCTGGCCTCGAAATGATGTATGTAGCCCAGATAAACCTTGATTTCCAGTCTCGTCTCTGGAGCAGCTGGGATTCCAGATCTGGGCCACCAGGTCAGGTTTTCAGCTGGAGGCTGAGGGTTGAACCTATCAGGTTCCAGCTGAAGACAGTCACCTCTGCAGGGGAGGTGGTCCCTGGGAAATCCATTCAGAGAAGGAGCGGGAGGCAGAGAAAGATCAGCAGCAGCAACCCCGCAGCTGCCCAGGTCGTCCCCTCAGATGGGTATGTCAACTGAAGACGGCAGAAGACTCCTGTCTCTCCATGTCGCCAGCCTACTGACCAGAATGCAGCTGAAACCTTTGGACAGACTCCTGCAAGGGTGCAAGGAGACAGGCCCACGGGTAGGAGAGACTGACTGGGTTAGACCTGAGCACCCTCAGTCACAGCACACAGGGAGCCAGGCCATCAAGGAGGTAAACACTAGGTTACCCAGAAAAGGCTCACTGACTTCAGCTCTGAGTTCCGACTCATCAGGTGTACCAGAGGTGAGGGGGAAACGCAGTCTGAGGAGGCAAAGCTGTGATGGCAGTCTGACTCGGATATGACAGCTGCCTGGAGGTGCGGGACAGGGGTTTAAAATAATCGTGATGGATAAGGGAAGGGATCTACGAGAGGATGTGGAGTGGGTGGGCGTTGGAAGCAGGGAGGTGCAGTTCACAAAAGGGATCTGAACAGAATCTAAGGAGGCTTTCTGTCATCTCACAAGCGTGGGGTGGCTTTGGTGAGACCGTAATCACAACAGACCCTGTGTGGTGAAGAGCAGGAGCGTCAAGGTGTGTCAGCAGACACTGTGGCAGAAGGAGGGGCAGAGGGGAAATGAGGCAGAGAGACAACAGAGGACCCAGGACAAAGGGGTGAGCTCTGAAGAGACAGCAGGGCAGTGTGGGAGTATCAGGAACATCAGGGGATAGAAGATGGATCGAGCTAAGACACGGTCAGTGCCAGGCAGGGCGTCACCCATCTGTGATCCTGGCACCTGGGAGGCAGAGGCAGGAGGATCAGGAATTGAGAGCCAACCTGGCTTTCACATGGTATTTGAAGAGAGCCTGGTTGTAAGAACATAAAAATGAGAATGGGGCTGGGGTGGGGAGGCCTGGGGACTTAGCTCAGTTGGTCAGGGGCTTCTCTAGCATGCAAGAAACCCCGGGTTCCATCTCAGTACCACACAAGTCAGCTGTGGTGGTGCATGGCTGTGCTCCGAGCACTGGAGTGTCGAGGCAGGAGGCACAGGAGTTGAAGGTGGTTGGTAGCTATAAGTTGTTTGAGACTAGCCCTGGCTACACGAGCCCAAGGGGAGGAAGGAAGGAAGGAAAGAAGGGAGGAAGGGAGGGGGGGAGGGAGGGAGGGAGGAAGAATGAGCAAGGGCCCGAGTGATGACAAAAATGATGGTTGATGGGCTGGAGAGACGGCTCAGTGGTTAGAGCACTGACTGCTCTTCCAGAGGTCCTGAGTTCAAATCCCAGCAACCACATGGTGGCTCACAACCATCTGTAATAACATCTGATGCCCTCTTACGGTGTGTCTGAAGACAGCTACAGTGTACTCACATACATAAAATAAATAAATAAATCTATCTTAAAAAAAAATGATGGTTGAAAATTCTCAAAAATTAATGGCAGACAGCAAAGCAGAAACCTTGCAGAAGACGCCTTTAATTCCAGCCCTTGGTAGGCAGAGGCAGGTGGATCTCTATGAATTCAGGGCCGACCACATCTACATAGCTAGTTCCAGGCCAGCCAGGGCTACATAGAGAGAACCTGTCTCAAAAAAACGAAAAGGGAAGGAAAAGAGATAGAGGCCAAGTAGGGGCTACGGGGATAAGGGCGTGACATGAGTGACCGTATACAGGTCACTTCTGAGTACTGTTCAGCGTGGTTATGATTCTGAGCAGAGGGGCAAGCAGAGCCCTCCTTGACAACAGAGTGGGATGCTTACCTCGTTGCCTTGGCAACGCTGATGAAACTGATCCCAAGCACTCACCTGTGTGGGAGAGACTTGCTTCCAACCGGAACAGCTAACTCAGTAGTTAAGCCAGGTCTAAGCAGGTTCCTCACGCAGTGAGGTAATGAAGGGTGGCTTGTTTTTCCAGTCTCCGGGACTGAGCACAGCTCCTGGAGGGCAGCTGCAGCTCAGAAATGCTAACTGTGGCTTCAGTCACACCAAAGGCCACGGTGAGCTCCTCTCCCCAAGGCCTTGCCTCTGGCGTCTCACTGGTCCTGGGATTCAGTGATGAATTTAGGGTGCAGTTTTGCTAATGCAGGTGCATGGATTCTCCACAAAATATTAGGGGATCCAAGTATTTGTGTAGTACAAGAAGGATGGACGATGCATGCACTGCGAAGTTCATCCTAGGAATGCAAGGCTGGTTTAACCCTTGAAAACCAATCTCATTAATAGTCAAGTATCCCAGTGCAAAAGGAGAGACCCTGTGTGATGATCTCTAGATGCGGTGTGGGGTTGGGGCGGGGGTAGACATTTGAGAAAGTTGGCAAAGATTTATGATGAAACCCTTGGCAGACTAGAGACATCAGGAGCTTCTTATCTGATGAAAGGTATGTGCAGGCAACACGCAGCCAGCATAATTAATGGTGAGTCATTGAAAGCAGTCCTCTGAGATCACGCACAAGCAAGCACAGGCTGCCCACTCTCACCACTCTTATCGACCACATACTGGAGGGCTTGGCTGGTGCAGTCAGTGAGAGGGGGCGGGTGGTGGTGGGGAAACAGACAGATGGAGAACCAGTGTGACTGTGATTGTGGGAAAGTCAAGTGTGTAGAGCTGTTAGGATGAAGACACGATATTGGGGGCACTCAACAGTAGAGTGCTGGTCTACCTCATCCAAAGTCAGGGTCCAGTCCTTAAGACTGCTAGGGAGGAAAAAAAGGAGGGCGGGAAAAAGCATTAAAAAATGAATTTAGGGGGCTGGAGAGATGGCTCAGTGGTTCAGAGCACTGGCTGCTCTTCCAGAGGTCCTGTGAGCAACCACATGGTGGCTCACAACCATCTGTAATGAGATCTGATGCCCTCTTCTGGTGTGTCTGAGGACAGCAACAGTGTACTTATATACATAACATAAATTTTTTTTTTTAAAGAAGTGAATTTAGCTGGGCAGTGGTGGTACGTGTCTTTGATCCCAGAACTCTCAGGAGGCAGAGGCAGGGGGATCTCTGAGTTCAAGGCCAGCCTGGTCTACAGAGCTAGTTCTAGGATAGCCAGGGCCATGCAGAGAAACCCTGTCTTTAAAAAACAAAACGAACCCCAGCTAGCTAACCAAACCAAAGTGAATTTGATGAGGAGGCTGAGGCAAATGGATCCCTTCGTTTGTGGTGACCCTGTTCTACGTGGGTTCAGCCCAACCAGGACTACATCAAAAACCCTGTCTCCAAATAACAAAGCAAAACAATAACAACAACAAAAACATATTTGAGGGCTGCTGCCCTGCTGCAAAGGTGGCAGGCTGATGTCACTAGAAAGCCCAGTGCAGAATGGCAGACTTCTGTTATCCGTGAGGCTTCGAGTTTTCTCAGTGTGTGGGTTCCCAGACCCCACACCCTACCCCTGCAGAATGTCAGGCAGCCTTGGTGAGATTTCAGGTTCAGTTTCTTTGCTCTGGATAAGAACCCGTTCAGTTAGTACCTGAGATTTCTGGGACGTCTCCCCATGCCAATAAGGCATCTCAGTACCTTAGTTTTGTCAACCTGGATATTCCTACCCCCTTCCCCAAAACTATATAATCCTTCATTCACCCCAGGTAAAGTCGATCTGTCTTCCTGAAGCTGGTCCTAGCACTCACAGGCCATCTGAAACCCTGTTTGTCGACCCTGCTCCCTTCCTCCTCCTTGTGGGAAACCCACAGAGGACTTAAATGTGATCCCCAGAATAAATATTAATGAAGAGGAAGGAAGGGAGGAGGAAGAAGAGGGGAAGCCACTGTTAGGCCAGTAAGCACAGTAGCACACTTTTGTAACCCCGGCCCTAGAGAGGCATAGACAGACAGACCCCGAGGGTTCCCTGGCCAACTAGCCGATGCCACTTGGCAAGTTCCAAGGCAGGGAGAGAGAGAATCAAGAGAAACAATCATTAAAAAGGCGACTGGTGGACCGGTGAAATCTCAGCGGGTCAAGACATTTGCTGCCTGGACTGACAACCTGAGTTCAGTCTCTGGAGCCCTCAGGTGGAAGGGGAGAACCCACTCCTGTAAGATGTCCTCTGGCACCACGAAGGCCTTTCTTGACATGTGTGCCCCCCCAACTAATAAATACAAGAAGGTGGGGTGTGCCTAAGGAACAACACCTGAACTGTTAAATTTATAGGTAGATAGATGTGAAAATTAGATATAATACGGCTGTACCATAAAGCACTATAATTAAAGCAGAAAAAAAAAGAAGGGGCCACGTGTTCATTGGAGGAAAAGTCAATGTCCAGCAGCTCCTTCTTCCCAAGCTGAGTTAACAGGTTAGCAAATCCAATATAATCCCAGCAAGCTTTATTTTTTTTAAAAAAAGATTAAAGATTTATTTTTATTTTACACGTGCTTGCTGTATGTGTGTGGGCGTTATGTATGTCTGTATGTGTGTATGGTTTGCTTTGCTCCACCTCTCCATTCTTCGCTAACGACACGCATGGATTGGTTCACCTTACGTTTCGTTGCTGAGCTCCGCATGTGGTGACGCCACAGAGAGAAACTCGCCAGAGAACTGCTCATGAGGTTCCTCTGCCTTCTTGCTGTTTCTGAGAGTCTTGAGGTTTCTTCAGGATTGAACTACAGCTAGCTGCTGCTTCATGCATGTGTGGTGTCCCTGTGTCCTAATAACTTTTCTCTTTGACCTCTGGCAGGTCATGGGCAGGAGGAGTGGTCGAGTGCTTATTAAAATAGGTGGTAGGAATTTATGCCTACCTGGTTCAGTATGTGAAATGCTTGTTCTGCAAGGGTGAAAACATGAGTTGTGAACCCTAATGCCCACATAAAAGTTGGCCACACCTAGGGAGACCCTACTGCACATGGTAATAAACTGCACCTCAAGTTCTTGTCTTTGTACCCATAACTCAGTGCATCTCTCAACCCTCATCAGAGAAGCTTCCTGGGGTAGCAGATAGTGACTAAAACAGAAGCCAACCAGTCAACATGCAGGAAGCAAGAGACTGGAGTGCTCAGCTCTAAACAGGAAGTCTGCATCACAGCATCTTCTCTAGACTGAGGGGCTGTGGTGGATGAGCGAGTTTGATGATTGTGAAAGCCAGAACATTAAACAATGTTTCCTGGACTTGGCAGTGCAGCTGCACACACGAACTCAATGGCTAGGACCAACAGAAATCCCAGCGTGGGTGGAGGAGGGGCTACAAAGTCCTGCGATCATCTGAGGGTCATTGGCAATTGAAGGCTGTAGGGGGACATGGTGGTTTGAATAAGAATGGCTCCCATAGGCCAGTGGCGATGGAGAATCCCAGCACTTGGCTGCAGTCTGGTCTACAGAGTAAGTTCTAGGACACAGCCGGGGCTGCAGAGAGAAACCCTGTCTCAAGAAGCAAAGGAAACAAAAAAGAAACAAAGAAATAAAGCAAGCACACAAGCAAGCAAGAAAGAAAGAGAAAGAAAAGAACAAAGAAAGAAGAATGGCTCCAATAGGCTCAAATATTTGAATGATTGATTGTTTGGTCATTAGGGGGCGGCACTATTAGGCTTTGTTGGAGGAAGTGTGTCACTGGAGGTGGGTTTTGGAATTTCAGATGCTCAAGCCAGGCCCAGTGTCACTCTCTCTTCCTGCTGCCCGCTGGTCCAGGTGTAGAATTCCTAGCTCCTTCTCCAGCACCATGTCTGCCTCCATGTCGCCATGTTTCCCACGGTAATGGACTGAACCTCTGAAACTTGCTGATACTATAATTTTTTTAAAAAAAATTTATTTTATTATATATGAATACACTGTAGCTGTCTTCAGACACAGCAGAAGAGGGCATCAGATCCCATTACAGATGGTTTTCAGTCTCCATGTGGGTGCTGGGAATTGAACTCAGGACCTCTGGAAGAGCACCATGTACTTTTTTTTTTTTTTTTTTTTTTTTTTGGTTTTTTTTTTCGAGCTGGGGACCGAACCCAGGGCCTTGCGCTTCCTAGGCAAGCCCTCTACCACTGAGCCAAATCCCCAACCCCGAGCACCGTGTACTCTTAAACACTGAGCTATCTCCGCAGTGCCTCATCTTTAATTAAATACTCTATTTAATATGCATAGATGAATATATTGTGTTTTGATCCCATCTATGCCAGTTCCTTCCTCTCCAATTCATCCTCTAACCCCATCTTAGTCAGGGTTTATAGAAACAAAGCAACACAGCCACAACTCTTAAAATGGGAAACATAACTGGGGCTGCGCGTGCGGAGTGCACTTGAGCAAGCACATGCCTGTCCGGTGCACGCCGCTGCCACGCATACCAATAAGCAAAACTCACAACCTGGCAACTAAACCAAACTTCTGTGCATTTATAGAGTCCTCTGTCTGGGGACTGAGTCTAATGTGGTCTGGAGACCAGGGGTGTGATTCAGCCCCAGGGAAGAGAATTGCACTAGAGAGGTTTCTCCAATCATTGGACAAATCTCCAGTGGGGACATGAGCCAGCCTCCTCTTTTTGACGGCAAAATAGGCAGGCTAGGGAGAGATCTTGAAAATATACCTCTAAGGCTGAGAATGGTGGTACACGCCCGTAGTCCCAACACTTGGTAGGTAGAGATCAGAGGACTTAGATTCAAGGTCATCTGAAGTGGAAACTTAAGGGTTCTTTGGAAGTTGGTTGGATGGTGTTTTGCTGGGGCCAACATGGCAAGGAACGTTTTGTTGACGTGGACCTAGGTGTGAAAGGCTACAGCAGACTCGTGAAGGAACATCTTGCTGAAGCAGACACAGGAGAGAGATGTTCTCCTAAAGCAAGCGTATGAAAGGACCGGTGATGAAGGATTCTGTGCTAAGGACAGGCATGCATTGGTCCACCTTATGCTGTGTACTTGAGCTGCATTTGTCAGGACGCCATAGAGAGAAACGCACAAAAAGGTCTCTGGTGCTGTGCTGCGGTTTGCTGCCGCTTCTGAGGACTCAGGTTGACTGGGTTCACGGGCTGAGGCAAGACACGTGGAGGGCACGTGATGTTCCGAGGGTATAAATAGGACTCTATGGAATGACGGAGACAGAGCTTTGCTTATTGGTACAGCTAACTGTGCAACACTTGTGGGTCTCATGTCTTCATTGGTCTTCGCTTCCCTGAGAGAGGCACAGCTGAAAACTTCTCCTGATGTCCCTCTGGGTCCCTCCTACTGACGAGTCAAGCTCCAGCTGAGGGCTGGCTGTCCCTGATTGTGTCACTGCTGTTGCTATCCCAACTCTACCCAATTGGACTGCTGGCATAACCATGAGGTGTTTGCAAGTGGATCGAGCTGCTGCTGCTGACCTGTGGACTGAACGGCCGATTTCAGGTGGGAGTTGCTCCAAAGAACCTTTCTAACCAGGCCCACTTCCCCCATACCTTCCTTTTCCACTACCTCTGGTGAGTGGTGGGCTACAAGGGAGGCTAAAGCATTTGAGAACCGTCATTAAAAATAGGATTTGAAAAGGTTAACGTTATAGTTATCCTCGGTTATAGAACAAGACGGAGGCCAGCCTGAGCTACATGAGACCCTGTCTCAAAAACAAGCCAAACTCACTAACTACAACTACAAAACCCAAAACAAGCAAGAAACAAAAACAAAACAAACAAACAAAAAAAAAAAAAAACCCCAACCCCAAACTAAAATACCACAGCCATGCCTGCAAACAAACAAACAAACAAACAAACAAACCCCAACCACTTAGACAGATGGCCAGCTGTCCTGAGCACACGGTCACAATCCCTTCCTGTTGTCACCTGGTGGCTCAGTGTGCCTTTTCTTAGGTCCATAGCCCCTGCTATGGTGACGGGCTTGTGACATTTGTCGGGAACATGGTGGTCCATGATAAAGGGACAGCTGGAGAACTGAGAGCTTCAGTGCTGGGCTGGGCCTGCTTCTCAGGGAAGCGATGGTCAGACAACCTGACACAAGCGGAGGGCTGCAGACTTGTTTGTGATGAAGTGAGATTTCCAGAAAAGTCACTGTGGACCAGGATGAAGCAGCCTTGGCCCGCCACGCCCACTTGCCAGCCACATTACTATGGATGGGCTTGACTGCTTACAGTTCCCTCTTGTCCTGGCTGGACCCTCCCAGGGGCTGGCTGCTGGGACACGGGCTGGGGGTGGAGGTGGGGTGGAGTTTGAGATCAGTTTGCCCCCGCTGCTCTTGCGGGAAGCCAGGATGGCAGTCAGGGGTCATTACTCCGTCATTACTGACAGCTGCCACTTCCCGTGGTGACCTTAGCTGGATTCATCTCAGCCCATGAACAGGGTGGTGATTAGCGCCTGCTGTGAGAGGGGACAGGGTGGTCACACTGAGGCTGGGAGTGTGTTACTTTTCTCCTTGCTGTGACAATACCTGACAAAAGGAACTTAAGGACTTTTGATTCAGTCTAGAAGGAGTCCATCATGGTGGGGAGGGTGTGGAGGAAGGGGTATGAGATGGCTGGTCACATTGCCTCTGCAGTCCGGAAGTGCAGATGAGTGTCTATGCTGAGAGATATGTCTGTATTTATAGGTGTATGTGGGTATCAACTTTGACCCATCAACATCCAGCTCATGGGTACAGTACTACCTCAGGCCTGCATGTGGTCCTGCTACTGCCCACCCAGCTTCCTGTGCTCAGAGTTATCATGCAATGCTGTGGCTTACCATGCTCGAAGTGTGAGAGCACAGACGTGTGAGGATTGAGACACTTGTCTAAGAAAACCACAGAAGCCAGACAGTGGTGGTGCACCTTTAACCCTGGGGCTCAGAAGGCAGAACAGGCGGATCTGAGTTCAAGGCCAGCCTGGACATAGAGAAAGATGATACTTGTCTGAGCTGTCTGAGCTCTGTGGGGATAGCACAGGACAATCCCACTGACTTCGATCCACGAATGACTGCAAAGGTATTGGGTTGAGATTTCAAACATATCTTAGTGAGGTAAATGTCAAATGACTGATAAACCTCTGGGACCAGCCCATTGCTACTGCTCAGCCCGTTCTAGGGCATCCTACCTCACCCTTGGCCACTTCACCTGCAACTGTCCAGGGACGGCCAGCGCTGTGAGTGGTGTGCTTGGCCCTACCACAGAAGGCTTGGAAGGAAGAGAGGAGACCACACAGCACCTGCCACTCTGAGTCTGTGTCAAGGGGTAGGTCAGTACCTTCCAGCCTTGGATCCAGTGTGGAAAGTGAGCATAAGGTGTTGCCTTATGGAACGTGGAGGAAGGCCCAAGACAAAGCCCAAGATAACCACGCTCCCTCTTGTGAGCACCCTGGCTCACAGCCCCCTTCGGAACTGTCAGACCACTTTCTGGCCATTAATCTGAGTCCTTTAGGAGCAGTTGCATTAGCCCAACCTAAACCCCAGCTGGGCCCTGAAGGGCTAGAAGTGGGCCTGGAAAACAGCAGTGTGGGAGCCAGCTGGACTTGGGGCTCCCGGGTGTCCAGCGCCCCTCGGTTTGGGCACTGCAGCATACCGTCTGTACTCCTGTGGGGCTGTAGGACAGACACATGGATGACCACCATGTAAGAGGGTCCCACTGAGGCATAAGACTAACTCCGACTTGAGAGGCCAGGGGCAGGATGGAGGTGCAGCCCTTTGAGGATGGAGAACTCCTCACTCCAGTTCCAATTTGGTTAGGGCTGGGTCAGTTCAGCAGAGGTACTGCTGAATCCTGACTGTGGGCAGAGCCAGTGTGGGTGTGGTAAGGTGGGTGCTGGGGCACCGCCCACCCCTACCTTGCCAAACACAGACCGCCCTCCATGATGACCACGCAGCTTTCTTAATGGAACACAACCGCTGAACTTGGTACATTTCGAGCACTTTAGCCTTTCAGGACAGCAGACTGCTGATGGAGACCATCTTCGGAGGGCGGGCGCCATGTTAATGAGGCCAAATTTCATATGCTTGCAAACTTTCCCCCCTGCGGCCTGCTGCTCCGCACACCCCACCCCCCAACAGAAGATTGCATCAGAGGGAAAGAGAGATTTCCATAATTTATAGTACGGCATTTCACTGGGGACAAACGCTAATCTGTACTTACCGATACATTTAAGAAAATGCATCCTCCCGCAAGCCTGCGCCATTTATGACTCTTGGCACAAACCGCAATGCTCAGTCTTCAATTAAGGGACACCTTAGGGTTCATTATCACACAATTGCTCCCTGTGAACCATGCCAAATGCTGTTTTGGCACTGAGCTTGGAAGATGAATTAGAAGGAAGTCTTCCCTGTAATGCCCTCTCCAACTTGCATTACCGCCATCAGGGCTGCTGCCCTTGTGGCTGGCCCTCCCCCTCCCCAGTGGCTTTCACTATTCAATTTCTCAATGTCAAACTCGATTCTCTAGAGGTGTAGTTAAAGATGCCACATCTCCTTTTTGTCTTCCGGCTCTCAACAGGCCCCAGTGCGGCCCAGATGGGACACACTCCACCCCGTTTTGGGCTAAAGGATCCACAGATGTGTCTCTCACTCTCAAGAGCGTGTGGTAGAGACAAGGCATGCGCAAGCACACACCCCCACCATAAAGAGGGTTGAGCAAAGACTAATGGGCCTGTTACACACACACACACACACACACACACACACACACACACACACACACACACACACACACACACACACTCTAATGGGTCTAGTGTCTATATATACATACACACACCACAAAGAGGGTTCTGAGCAAGGACTGGTGTTTATACTGGGACAAGTCCATAAAATGTTAAGTACAAGGCGAAGGCTGAGCCCTGCAGATGCCCTAGGTAAGAAACTAAATTTTAAACCAGTTGCTTTCAAAGAAACTAAATTTTAAACCAGTTGCTTTCAAAGAAACTAAATTTTAAACCAGTTGCTTTCAACAGGAGAGAGGAAAGGCCAGCCCCTCTGCCTTTACCCCTCCAGGTCCTATAGCAGGCCTGCAGTAGGCCTGGGGTAGGTGGGGGTATTCTTTGTTTTCCTGAACAAAAGGGATGAATCTCAGAGTCCCATCAGAGCCTGCAGGGACGATCCACCACCTACCAGAGCCACAGGTGAGTGGGCCTGGAGGATGCAGCAGTCAGGGAGCACACACAGGGCAGGGCTGGCGTGTTTTTGGGTGAGGGCCGCCACCTAAGAGTGTGGAGGGATGGAGGGTGGGTGGGAGGGGGAGTCTCAGCTCAGTGGGCTGCTGACCTACTGGCTTCCCTGGACATCACACCTCTCCCAGACCCAAGTAGAACTGCTCTCATTCAGATGCTGTTGCAGGGAAGTCTGTCCAGTGTGGCTGGCCCTGAAGTCAGAGGGTAAAGCTGCCACATAAAGCCGGCTTCACTTCACAGCTTCCCAGAGGCTGTGCATCAGAGTTGGGCTGATGGAGGCCGTCATCAGCCAGGAAGGCCAGCAAAAAAAAAACAGACTAAGAACACTTTGCCCACAAGATGTCTTGTGGAAATTTTATTATATAGAGTGTAAAATGAATTGTCAGTCAAATAAAAAGAACACCTTTAAAAAACAACCACATGCATAACATGTCCAATGCTGTTTAATGGTTAGACATTGCAAGCACTGCGAGGAGAACAGGAACTGCAAACTGGGACGAGCGCGTTTCAAACGAGCGTTCCTCAGGTCAATTCAAAACGCAAGAGAAAATAGCGTCAATTTCGTCTTTTCTTTAAAAATACATGTTATCTGTACAAGTTACACTACAGTAAACATTGGAAATCATATTATCCCTTTTATTAAATCAAAATTATTTAACTCATACTGTGGTTAATACTAGATTTATTTATCTAGTTAATTTGACAAATATTAAGAAAATATTTAAGGAAAAAAGCAAAAAACACCTGGAATTAAAAAATAGTCACTACATTTTTATATGGTTTAATGTCCACAGTGTGTGTTAAAGTTATATTCAATTTCTTTTTAATATTAAAAAATAACAGTATTTATATTTCTGAGAATAGAGAAAGGCTTTTTGTTTTTAAAACCAGCTTGGAGGTCTTAGACACACAACCGCCCTGGGCAATGGAGACGGGCAGCTTACAGGAAGGTGGACAGCGTCTCCGTATCACCATCCAAACGCTAGAAATGATACAGCCCACGAATGACCCTCCACAACACAAGGACCCGTCTCAGTTCAAAATTCACATCATTAATTACAATACATAATAGTTCAGTTTTTTAAAAAATGCAATAAAACCAGACAGCCAAGATACAAGAAATTAGAGGTGAAACACTTAATGAATTTACATTTATGAATATTTAAATACTGCTTAAAAATTTTTAAAGAATTTGTTACATTACCACCTAAGACTTCCAAGCCATTTTTCTGTTGTAACAGAAAAAAACAAAAAAACAAAAAACAAAACAAAACAAAAAACCAAACCCCCCCAAACCCAACAAAAAACCAACAACAAAAAAACCACCCAAAACTGTAAATAAAAAGACACAAGACAAACCCATCATTTGATGAAATGTCAGGCTCTGAGGAGAGTTCCGGCACCTGAGCTTGCAGGTTTTGCTCCAAAAGAGCTCCAGAGCTTACACATTTACAAAGAAATCATGACACAAAAATTACCAATGTTTAGTAACTAATTTTCCTAATTTTTAGAAAATTTCTGTTAATCTAAATATAGTGTTTCACAGAACAAAACAAAGGTCTTCATCGAAAGGTTTGCAAATCTAAAAATCTCTGTAACAAACAGGTTTCTCTCACACTGATTTCGGGGAAGAGCCGCGGCAGATGCCCATCTACTGCTCCTGTGGGGGGGAGGGAGAGGGTCAGCCCAAGACCAGCACCTCACACCACCAGATACTGGACTCTAAGCACCTCAGGTTCTAGGGGCAAGATGTAGGGGCAAAGGGGGGTGCAAGGGGAGGGCTTCTTCTGGGTCACCAGGCCTACCACCAGCTTCCTACAAGGCAAAAGGTACCTATGGGAGCCCTGCCCCCAAGGTCCAAGGAGAGCTCCTTCTGGCTGAGGACTACATAGAGCCCTCCACGTTTCTACACACCGAGAGGCCAAGCTGGCCCTCCACTTGCTCGGCCCCGAAGGTGCTGTGCAGGTAAAGGCCCCAGCCTGGCCACTCTCTGCAAGGACTACCACTGGAGTGGTCCTTGTTCACCAGACCCATGGCAATTAGAGTTAGGGTTGCCAGGCCTAGAGCTAGAAAGAGAGCAGCATCTGATCAAGCTCAAGGTTTGGGACAAGGTGGAGGGACAGAGGAGACCCTATAGGCCACCGTGCTCACCCTGGGACTAGGAAAGCACAAGGCTGGGTGGCATCACGGTGCTGGGGACTGGCTACAGACCTGGCTGTGGGCCTGAGCCTGCCCTAAAGTCTGCCCATAGAAGGCGGCCTGCTGCCTGTAGTACTCGGCCCAGGCCATCGTGTAGTCTGGGGGGGAGCTGGCCTGTGGGGCAGCACTGGTGGTGTGACCTAGAGGACAAACAACAGACAAGAGTTAAGGAAGGGAGGGTGTGGAAGACTCTCTCAGGCCTTACCAGCCTCTGCCAAAGCCCACCTAGAGGGTCCACTTCTATAGGACTACATTGCCCCGCCTGCCTGCCAGCAACTCTGGGTGCCAAAGAATAAGCACAGGCAGTGAGGGTAGAGACGGTGCAGTGCAGTACTCAGTGGGGTTGGGTCAGGCAGGGTTGGTGTTAAATAGGCCCCAAGCCCAGTGCTGAGACCACGCAACACCTATCCATCAAGTCACCAGAGCAGCTCGACCCACAGGTGATCCTGCCCCAAAGCCAAGGAGCTTCAACCTGGGCCTTCTGATCAGCAAATGGTGGTTCTAGGTGAGATGTTGCCAGAGAACCCTACACTAGACCTGAACATGCTCAGGCCCTGTGCTAATGACAATTAGCCTGGGGGCATTTTTGTGTTGGCATGAAAATCAGTCTCAAGTCTGACTTGGTTCCTGGTGTTATAAAGAGAAATGAACTCTAAGGAAAGACAGGCAACACAACCAGTGAAGTGGTAGCCCCAGTCTGCACTGTGACCTCTGCGTGCCCTGACATGGCCCCCAGAGACTGAGACACACACCTAGCGGGCACTGGCTACATTTGGCTTCCTCTGACAGGACACAGGGGAGAGACAAGGCGGGCACCTAGGCATAGACCCAGAGAGGGTGTAAAGTAAACCAGGTGACTCTGGCTGGACAGTGCGATGGCTGCACTCACCCTGTTTTTTGTAATAGTCTTCCCAGGCCTTGCTGTAGTCGGGCTGGCTGTTCTGTGGCTGGCTCTGCTGGCCTGTGCAGAAAACAGACAGCAGTCAGGCCTTGCTCAGGAACTCCCACCCCGGCGACTTCAGCCCAGTGAAGCTGGCTTCAACCAGGGTCTTTAGGAGGCAGGGCTGGAAGCCAAAGCCTTCTCAAACTCTAGACCTAGTTCGTCATGGATAGAGTCCAAATGGTGCTGACACCTCATGAGGCCCCACAAGCTCAACCACTGTCCCTTTGCACAAGAAAGGTTAGGAGTGGGGATTCCCTGTGTAAAACCTGACATGAAGGCATAGGCCTGGGGTTTAAGCCAGGGAGACCTTGTGCACATGTGGCCATGGTGCACATGCCAATGACAGAAGTAACAGGCCCACAGGCCCACCTGGGATCTTGCCTGGCCTGGCCTTTCTGTGTGGGAACAGCACAGAGGCCTAGGTGCCTCCTCCTCCACTGTTGGCAGGGGAGACAGAAATGAGGAGACAGCCAGCATCAAGGAAAGGCGCATTGGGCTCGAACAGATTAACAAGGCAGAGAGGTCAGGGACAAGCACGAGCTCACCAGAGCTCTTCACCACTCAACAGAGCCAACGTAAGGCAGCTAGAGGACGATGAAGACCAAGTCCACGGGCTCGGCAGAGTGCCTGCTGTTTTTGCTATGCTAATTAGCTGGAGGGAAAGCAGACGGGCGCTGGACTGCAGGGAGGAACAGCTTCTGTTTTCTTCCCTGGGACACCGGTGTGCACAGGACTGTGTTTGCACAGGCCCTGACCTGGGCACAGGCAGCACTCAGCCACACAGCTAGAAGCAGCTGTCTGTCTGTCTTCTTCCTGTTTACCACCCACACCAAAGCCAACCAAGTGGGCTTCAGACTCTGCTGGACCGCGACTCTAAGTGCTCCTTTTGGGGACGTGGGGAGGAATTTTTCCTCTCAGGGCTGCATCTGGGAACAATCCTGTCACCCTCTTGCCTTGGGGATAGACATGTCAGAATAGCATCCAAGAGCCTAGCACTTCAAGACCACTACTTCCAGGTCAAGGAGACAGCAGAATGCTCGGGAACCCAGTGCTCAGCAGAGCAAGCCTGGCCAGTGAGGAGGGTGTGCACCAGCAGCTCTCACTGGGAAGCGCCTATCAGAGTCTGACACTTGAGTCATTGGGTTTGAGGAGGGAAGGGAACAAAATGGCTGAGGTTACAGAGCTCATCAAACACTTCGGCTGCTGTTTGAGAAAGGCAAACAGCAGAGGTGGCTGGGCCAGAGTGGATGGAGAGGGCTGAAGACTGTACAAGCTCCTCCTCCTTTAGCGGCTGGGCAGACAGTTCTGTTTCTGAGAAGTCTAGGTGACAGAAAATGGCCTTTGCTAGGTCACTGAAGAGAAGTCGTCCTGACACAAGAAGACTAAGTAGGGGGGTGTGTGTGTGTGTGTGTGTGTGTGTGTGTGTGTGTGTGTGTGTGTGTCCCTGCCAGGCAGGAAGCTGCTTAGGAGAGCAGAGTACAGAGAAGCTCTTGGTTGGAGCTTAGCCTTAGAAATGGAGACTAGAGAGCCTTGTCAAACCACACCCACTGTCCTTTCCAGCCCAAACCCCCGCTCTGAATAGGTCCTATGAGCCAGGGAAAGCAGCCTGACCTACTATGTGTTCCCACAGCCTGGGTCTACTAGGCCCCATTTCTAGGGAGGAGCATTGCCACACCAGGAGTGGAACTGAGCAACTCCCCCACCCCCACCCCAGCTCCTGGCTCTGTAAGCATCAGTCTGACCACCCTGGAGTGCACCCTCACCCTCCTGTGGGTCACTTACTTGGGACTTGCTGTGTAGGCTGCTGCCAAGCCTGGTAAGTGCTGCCCCAGCCTTGGGTCAGAAAAGCTGGAGGGCCGCTGTGGATGACAGAGAATGCTTTGTGACAGCTCAGGGCACTGAGCCCTCCCCTGCCTTCCAAGCCTCCTCCTCTTTATTGTTGACTCCCTCACCCTCCTACTGGCAGAGGGACAGTTAATCACCTACCTCACAGGGGTGCTGTGGGGGTTCCCGTTAACTTTAGCAGCGATGTTGGGGAAGGCCCTGGGGGGAAAGGTGCTGCAGGGAAGGAAGGAACACTGTTGGTCTGCAGGAAGAGCTGCCAGCTCAACCCACTCCCCTCTACCCAGGCACTGTGCTCCCTGGGTAGACATGCGATGGGAAACCCCCAGCTCTGGGCTTTACTCTGACTAATAGGCGAGGTACAGGGCAGGACAGAGAGGAAAACAGTGTGGCCCCTCCCAGGACTTGGATTAGCATGGCAAAGCAGTTGGACCAAGGAGGTTAAACGGGTGATGACCCTTCCGCCAGGACGGAGGCAGAAGACTCACTTTTGATGTGGTGCAGCTGGTGGCTGGCTGAAGGGGCTCTGTCCGAAGGCTGTAGGGGCTCCGAGGCTGGCACCCTGTGTGGGCACAGAGGAGCTCTCACCCGTGTCACCAAGTCACTTTGCCCTCTGCCCAGGCCCACCCAGGGAAGCCACTATGGGAGGCAAGTCAAGTGAAGGAGACAGCTCTGCGCTCACACTAGCTTCCTTCCCCAGCAGACAATGTCTGCAGTGGTGCTCTGCCCCTCAAATGACCAAGACCACCACACAGCCAGTCCTGGCACCACCACGATTGCCCTTGCATGTCACCCTGGGGGAGGACCAACCTGCTTGACTCTCCCGTCAATTTAGGCTGGCCCAGGGCTCTTTCTGCCATTCTACGTCCCCATTGAGGTGAGCAGTGGCCCATCTGTCCTCCATCAACACTCCCTTTCTTTATCTGCTTTGAGGTGCCTGAAACTAAAGCCAGAGTCAATGAAAGCTGCCTGCAGGGCTGGTGGCCAGGGTGACACTGAGGGAGCCTGGGGCAGCGCTGGGGGAGGCTGCTTTCCTGCAGCTCATCTAGGCTCATCTGCAGGGACATGGCCGGAGCTCTGACTGCTGAAGCCTTGGCAGCCATGCCAGAGGCTTCTCTCATTGCATTTGGGCCTGGCACTCCCTGAGCCTTGGACTTTCCTTTGGAGAGGAGAGGAGAGGCTGCCCCACATGATGCAAGGATGGAAAGGCATGGAAGCACAAGGTTCTGGGGGAAAGCAGGTACCTTGGACATCCAAAAGCAAATCCAGCTAGTATAAGCCAGGTGGGGAAAGGCCCGTGTACGTACGCCAACTTTCTCATCTATGAGATGCCTGGCCACCTCGATCTGCTGAGGAGCACCCCTGATGGTAAATATCCGCAGGTTAGGGTCGGTGTTAGGAGGGGGGTTCCGCTGCAGCTCCACATGGGCACCTGATTGCTGGTTGATGCTTTTGATGTTCTCGCCCCCTGCAGGCAGGAAAGATGGGTGATTAGACCAGAGGTGACCCTGAGCAGGTGGCCTATGCTTAGGGGTGGCTAAAGGCACATGCTAACTCTTGCCCACAAACATCCACTCTCTTCTGTTTACTGCACAGGGACCCAGACAAAATCCAGTGCTTCTTGTGGGCCACACTAGCCATCTGGAGCCAAGATGACTGCAGCTAGACTGCAGCCTCTGTGGCCACGGGACCCATAGAAGGGTCTGGGCCAACTGCTGCAGGCCACTGGACTCATTCCTGCCTGCCTTGAAGTCTGTCGGTCCCCCAAGGCTGGTCCTCCTCAGTGTAAGAATGGAGAGCTGATGCCCAGCATACACAATGGGGCCTTTAGCCTGGGTAGGGCTGCTTTCCCTCCCTCCCTCCTCCTCCACAGCTCAAACGGGGCGGCTACAGCCCCAACAATGCTTGGAGCCCACTCTGGCCTTTAGTGTCACACCCTGCTCCCTCTCAGGTCCCTCTGTCTTGGTGGGGGGATGGGTCCAGACAGAAGCAGTACAGAGGGGGAGGAGGAGGGGCATATGGCCTAGATGGAGCGGGTGTTGGAAATTTAGTTGTTCTCTCTGAAAACCCTGCAAGTCTCAGTCTCTTAATCAAACGTGTGTAACAAAAACTCCACCAGCTAGTAAACAATGACCCATTCTTCTGAAATTTCACAGAACTTACAGATCTCTTGCATCAACTCTCTGGGAGCAGAGTACTCCCAGAAGACAAGGAAAACCTGGAGCATGTTTTACAAAACTGCAGATAATGTGTTGGAAGGTCTGGTTATAAGGGAAGCAGGGACTCCCATGAGTCCCAAAGCAAAGACCGTGTGTTAGTGTTGGGCTGCCCCTTGCCCATTTCCAATCCAATCCAGCTTGAAATGACATGGGTGACGCAGTGCCGCCTATCCCATAGCTCTCCTTTAGAGCTCACCCTTCTCTACTGCCTCAGCGGATGAACACCAATCTAAAAACACTACTGAGCAAGTGAGGCTGCTGACGAGGAGGGCAGCGGGGACAAGCTTTGACTTTATTTCATCTCAAAAGGCTCAAGAAACAAAAATGGAGGTGAGTCCTAAGTGTGTTCTGGATGCTCAGTGTAGCTCCTGGATCCTCTCCTCAGAGGCCACAGCCTCCGTCATCTCTGCCCCAGGAAGAGGGAGCTGTTTCGTTCCCAGTCAAGACTTGGAGATGCAGTGAGCAACAAAGAAGCAGAGACCATGTTCACAGGCACTTGCACGTGTCTACTCTCAGGAGTCCCCGCTAGCAGCCAAGAGTAAGCACCCCAAGACAGAGGACTGACTGCAGCCCCACTTTAGCCAGGCCAGAAGCCCAAGATGCTCTGCTGGGAGACCTCAGGAGCTCGCTCTTCAGATACAAAGGCACTGCAAAACTGCATACGGCCAGAAGGAGTTAATATAAGTTCATCTTCCTTCAAAATGAGGTCACTAGTTTGGCACATGGTGGCTGTCTTGACTCATTCAGCAGCCTGTTCCATTCTTCCACCTGATGGGGGCAGAAGTGACCCACCAGCCGGCTGGATGTGAAATCGTAAAAGCAATTAATCAAAGCTGCTAAAAGGCCTGGCTGACAAGAGCAGGGCTGGCCAGACTATCTGTCAATGTTGCTGTGTTTATCATGGAAATCCAGCAGGCCCGGGAGGCTGTCCAAGGGCAGGGGTTGGGAGAGCGCTGCCTGGTTGCCTGGGCGCACTCTCTCTTTCAGCCACATGCTTTTCCCAAGAAAAGGAAACAGCTCACTTGAAAGAGTCTCTCCATGATCACCTCAGCTTGTGGTAGGTCCCAGACTGTTACTGAACATTTCACTCTGTTATCTATCCCTGTCCTCTAGGACCTACTTGGGTGGCTCTGTGGAGGACAAATAATGACGTGCATGCGCACGCACACAAACACACTCATGCACGCACACATGGGGTGCCTCCGCTAGGGTTTTCTGAGATACAGGCAAATGAAATTACTAACAAGATGATACTGTAGGTATCAATATCAGGTGAATTTAATCTCTTGGCACTGTCCATGAGCTCGGTGGGGTATGGAAGTGCCTACCATTTTAAGCAGCTACTAGAATCTATGACACCTGTGAAAAGAAAAGCAAACTGCTACATGAGTTACCATGGTGCAATCCTAGAACCCAGAGCAGTGGTTCTCAACCTGTGGGTTAGACCTCCACAGGGTCACATAGCAAATATCCTGTATACCAACTATTAACGTAAGTCTTAACAGTGGTAAAATTACAATCATGAAGTAGCAAAGAAATAATTTTATGGTTGGGGATCATCAGAACATGATGGATTGTATGTATTAAAGGACTGCAGTGTTAGGAAGGTTTACAATCACTGACCTAGAGACTGAAGCAAGAGGGTCACAAGGTAGAGGCAGTCTGGGTAACTGGTCTCAAACTGAACCCAAAACCCTTCACTACTCCTACCATTCAGTAATCTGAAAGACATGGATATAAGAGAGTAGTATCTTAAAAGAGGACAGATGCTCCCCCAGGTAGGGGTAACTACAAGTTCTGGGGGTCAGTGCTGGCAACACCCACTCCAGCTCCCAAGGACACATAGGCAGGGCCTGAGATCTGCTGGCAAAAACAACCCAAGACACATTCCCTGCTCATGACTCTGGGGAAAAGACATCTTCCTATGCTGTCGAATGAACACTGAAGGAAAACACAAAAGCCAATGTCAAACGGAAGTCCTGCTGGCAGCAAAGTTCAGCTCAGTGCTCCCAGGGAGGGCAGCCAAGACAAGGTGGTCCCACGGCCTGCTGGCTGTCAGGAAGGAAGGCACAGTGCAGGCAGGAATGAGGCTTTTTACCAATGTTCCAAACTGCCCCCAAATGTCTAAGAGCAACTAACAAGCCAATCTCTTCCCCTCCACAGGCTGTAAGCATTGCTTCAAGGCTCTCATGCTGCTCACGAAGACTCGGAGTCCAAGTCCAGTGAGGGAAAGGATGTCTCATGTAGAAAGCACTCTGCAGCGGGCGTGAGCATGAGGCATGCTGATGACTTATCCAGGACCAAGTTCATCCCAGTGCACAGCAAGCACCAGGGGCTCACACCTTCTCTCCAACGGTCTGGGTGGTGGGTCTAATTTCCTGTCCACAACTCAAACACTTGCTTTGCCTCCATTCTGACAAGCCAAGACAGGGACCCCAGAGATGCCTTGAATATAGGCCAGAGGGATGAGCAGCTGCAGGGGACAGAAAAGCTGCCTCTTACCTTTGCCTATCACGAGGCCGCATTTATCAGCTGGCACTGTGTATGTAATTTCCTGGATGCCACCAGGAGTGCCCACACTCCAATCGCCACGGCCTCGGCCTCTTCCTCTTGTTCCCGTGAGGCCTCCAAGGATCTCTCTTTCCTGGTAAAGGAAAAGGTGAGAGTGAGGACTTTTGCCATCAGATCCTGGTGAGAAGGTGAAATGACAGGATATACCCAACTCTACACATCTGACCCCAACGCTTCAGCCATGGGAGCTCGAGTTCAGAATACAATCAACAACACTTTGTTATAAAGAGACACAATGAGCATCCACACGACATCTACATACCTGCCTGTAATAGCAAGCCAAAAGCTCTGGGCTAAAGTCTGGGACCTGCACTCTCATTAAAGGGCCCTCACGATTAGGCTTTACTTGGAGCTGAGGCTAACTCTTGCTGGTCTCTTGGAGCAGAAAATGGATGTTCAAGAGTTACCAGCATCTGAAAGTGTCAGGATGGCAGTGTGACCTTAACTCCCCCACAAGGCTACTCACTACAGAGGACAGTCCAGTCATAGCACTGTAAGCTTTGACATCTTGCTCTGAGGTCAGCAGAAGGGATAACAGGATTAGAAAAAAAGTTTTGGGGTTGGTGAGATGGCTTGGTGGGTTAAGACTGCTGTCCTGATTTTGATCCCTGAGATTCACTCACCCAGTGGAAGGAGAGATCCAAATCCTGCAAGCTGTCCTTGGACTTCCACACAGGCCATTGCATGCGAACATGCACATACAATGGTAAGTACAAACACAATAAAAAATATGTATTAAAAAATCGGTTTTATCACCGAGAAGGCATAGAAAGAGCCTCAAGAGTGAATTCTTAGGAGGGGTGGGCTGCGGCAGAAGAACTGTTCAGAAGCCAGCCTGTCTCTAAGACCAAGGGGCAGAAGGACCTAGAAAGGTTAGACAGGGCGTGTCTAGGACACAGGAGAGTCATCCCAATGGAGGGTCCTTCTATTCCACTCACAGGCAGTGGGCCTCACCCCCTTTGGTGCTTGGCCAGCCTGGAGTCTGGAGCAGCTCTGGCACAGTGAAGAAGGCCCTGCCGACCACAGACAACTGCACATTCACCTAAAAGCTAAGCCAGCACACTGCTAAGCTAACTGGTTGGGAAGTCTGACGGGTGAACAAGGTTCTCGGAGGGTTTCTGGTCAGACACCGGCATGAGCAGCAGAGACTCTGAATATGAGGGACAGATGGTTCTTCAGCTTCCAAACTTACACAGAAAAGGTATTAACGATGTCCAACCCTAAAAATCCATCTGGACTCCTGTTAAAAACCGAGCCCCAACCTGTGCGCTCCCACCTAGGTGGTCAGGGACTGGAAAGGCGGTGCATATTTACAACTGAGACTGTTAGTGGGAGCCGACACTCTGCCTGGTCTGCTGCTGCCAAGATAGGCAGAAACCCTGTTAGCACCTCAGAATTTGTGAGAGGTCATGGGCTAATGGATAAACAGGTGATACAATCTCCAACACTATACCCAGTCCTTTGGCTCAAGTCTCTGGCATGTGCTCACTCCCACACACCTGGAGGACGTGCTAATCTGCCACTGTTTACATGTTAACAGATGCTAAGGATGCCACAGACTCGCCTTCTGAAGGCAAGCTTGGACTAGAGGCACCCCTCTCAATCCCAGCACTTAGGAGGCTGAGGCAGGAAGATCACCTAAGTTTAAGGCCAGCCTATACTACAGAGCCAGGCTCTGTACCAAAATGCTCCCAAAACATCAACAACAAAACCCAAGTGTATGAAGACATGGTGTCACTGGAACAGTTTAGGTTTTGCTGTGCTTCCCGGACTCCATTCCACTGGTTTTATATCAAATACACCCGACTGTTGGTAGTGGGCGCTCTGCTTGGCATCTGTCCTGTCAGGCACGTGCAACTTTTACACTGTGATACCATTATCTACAAAGCTCATGCTTCAGACCCACAGAGCTGGGAATAGAGAGATGTCCAGTAGTTAAGAGCACTTGCAGAGGACCCAGTTCAGCTCTCAGCACGCATGTTAGGCGTCTCACAACAACCTGTAACTCCAGTTGCAGGGGATTCAATACTCTTATGGCCTCTATGAGTATGACACACATTGTGCACATACATGCAGACAACCATACACAATAAAGCAAATATAATTATCCAAACAAAACAAAAAGTTAAATAGAAACTAATTTAAAAATGTGCATTAAGCTTGTAATTTTGTATTGGGCTACGACTATAGTTGGCATGCATGTAGCCCAGGGCCCACGGACTGGACACGCTGTCTCTGTAAAGAAAACCCAGGCTGTGTGACATGGCTCAGTGGGCAAGGGTGCGTGCCACCAAACCTAACAACTGAGCCTGATCCTCAAGAGGCACATGAGAGTCTCTAGAGAACTGATTGGCACATGCAGGCCGTACTATGTGTGCACCACACATACCCACAGACTGCACACACAGGAGATAAGTGTGTAGTGAAAACCCAGATTCTGTGTGATAAGTGCAGGGGTAACAAACCAGCAAGGAAAAGCAGTAGGCAGGAAAAGGCAGATAGAGAAGCCCCTGGGCTCTAACGAGGGGCCTGAGCAGTTAGGGCACCGCTGTTCTGCCGGGTGGCTTGCCTATGGTGCACTGTCTGCTTCTAGGTGGGCTCTTAGACGCAGAGTGCCAGACCCACCTGTGCTGTGAGAATGAGCTCATTGATGATGCGTGCTGCATGCTGACACCGATCTGGAGGGCCCATGACCTGCGCTGCTCTTTCTGGACTAATCCCGTCGTCTGTGGAATCAGATGAGACAGGGTAAAGACAAGTCCAAGATCAAAGAGCAAAGAGAGTTTCAGTCTAAGCTCTCAGTGTGATGAGGACTGTGACTGAGTGTTTTTCACATGCTTCAGGATAATGCCCAACCACTGTCATGTACAGATGACCCAGCATGAAGGCTGACGAGGACAACACTGAGCTCAAGGCCAGTGAAGCAACAGCCATCTTTGCCTTCCATGAAAGATGTTTACCTTTCTTTGTGATAGAAAATTGCCTGATAAAAGAAAAGTCTAAATGGGGTATTTTGTAAAGAAATCTTAGCAAAATTCCAAACTGAATGACCAGGGGAGCAAACAGAGATTGCTAAAGAGAAGGTGAAAATGCACACATGGTTAACACAGCCCATTGTCTAGGTCTACACCAACCTGGTTTGAACTGGATCCTCACACCAGCGTCATTCTGGATCTTCTTAATCATTTCTCCGTTTCTTCCTATGACAATCCCAACAACAAACCTAGGCACAGACACCTGGACAGAGACATGAGCCATCAGAGCTCCCGCACAGTGGCTTTGTACAGACCTAAAACATCTTAACTGTGTGTCGGTGGCACACGAGCACAGGTGCCTACAGAGACAGCGGATCCCATAGCCGGACTCACAGGTGGCTGTGAGCTGCCGTGTGGGTGCTGGGATCTGAACCCAGTTCTTCTGGCAAGAGCAGCCAGTGCTCCTACTGCTGAGTCCTTGGCCTTTTCTTTTAAAAGGAAAGATTTAAAAATAAGTAGCTTCATTTTTATTATAGTGTAATTACATAATTAAAATAGTAAGGCCGGTCTCCCTTTAGAGTAATTCTGTGACTGATAATTACTCATAACTATAGGAAGAAAGTATAAAATTAAACTAAAAAAGGTTATACTAAAAAAGGTTTTCTCCCACAGAGAATAGATTCAAAATGATTTTTATCTCCCAAGTTCTGTGAAATGCGTACAAATATCTTACACTGGCTATCCTGTGGTCTTCTCCAGTCTTTTATTCTCTACCTGTAAACTGTGGTAAAAGGCACACGCCTTGGCATCTGCCACTGTCATGTCTGAGGAGCAGCCGGCAGCACTAACTAGCCTCAGGACCTACGTCACCACGGAAACCGTACCACTCAGCAGTTACACTGTGCTCCCCGCACAGCGCTGCCTCATCAGAGTGACCAATGTGACTCGGGCTCACTGCACCAGGTGCGATGTTTGTGCGCTGTGGCATAAATGAGACTTGCAGATAGATTTTGATACCATTTCATCTCATCAATAAGACAAGATTCTAGATTTGATACAATCACAATAACTGATCACTAAGAAAACTTGGGTTTGGACCCCAACCTGGACATCAAGTAAACCTTTAAAGCAAACCCAAAAGCAGAGGTGTGACCTGCCCTGGCTCTCCATGCTTGGTCCCTCTTCGTATCCCTCAACAGTGTGTGTCTTAAAGGCTAAGGAGGGGAGAGAAGTGTGACCAGTGACTTTAGTGCCACTCTCTTTGTTTCTGAGACAGGGTCACACCACTGTGTAGCCCTAAGTGGCTTGGGGCTTGTTATGTCAGGCAGGCTGGCTCGAACTCAGCCTTGTTTGCCCACCGACCTGTGAGTGCAGCTTACCTCTATACTACCTCCTCCCGCTCGGGAGGTGAAGTCCTCAAAGCACGCCCTGAAGTCAGCCTGGTCTTTTCTCGGATGATTTCTAGGACCATTTCTCTTGCTTGCTGTAAAAAAAAAACAATTTGGTCCCTAGCTCCGGAAAAAAAAGAAAAAACAAAGAAAAAAAGAAAAAAAAAAAAAAAAAAAAAAAAAAAAAAAAAAGCACCAGTGGGGGAAATCCTGAAAAAACAGCAGCATGAAATACCAGGATCATGATCAATGGGACCCAAGACCTTGGAGGCGTTCAGTTGCTGGCAAGGATGAGAGCTCTTCGAGGATGGTCTTCATCTGACTCTGATGCGAAGGTTTAAACTGCTAAGAGCCTACTCACTGTACTTGAAGCTAAGTCCCAGCTGAAGTGCAGTAGAAAACCTTCCCAGCAGCCTCGAGAGCTCCTGGTGGAGCCTCCCTTCAAGTGGGAAGACAGGGAGGACACCACAGACACAGCTCCTGCCTCAGGAATCTTAGATCTTGGCTGTTTATACTGTTTTGAATAAAATAATGGGCTTCGTGCTTGTTCACCCCATCTAGGACCTTAGATTTAATGCCTAGCACTTCAATCAAACAAAAGGAAGGAATTGAAGACCTTAAAAAATCAACTATTTCCTTCAAATTTATGAAGAGAGGTCAGTAGAATATGGGCGTTTTCCTGAGAGACACTTTCGAAGAGGCTGGGACATAGGTGTTTGTAGAATGCTCACACCACACACAAAGCCACAGAAAAAAACTTATATACTGGCTCACATCTGAAATTTTGACTGATGAGCAAAAACCAAGATGCAATCTGACTGTGGACGTGGAGGCCTGAGAAGCTGTATAGCTTTTTTTTTGTTTTGTTTTTAAGACACACCAGAAGAGGGCATCAGATCTCATTACAGATGGTTGTGAGCCACCATGTGGTTGCTGGGAATTGAACTCAGGACCTCTGGAAGAGCAGTCAGTGCTCTTAACTGCTGAGCCATCTCTCAGCCCCTGTACACCTTGTTTTTCAGAAGGCCTCTCACTAGCCTAGAGGTTTATGAGAAGGCTAGGCTAGGCTGCCTGACCAGAGATCTCCTGCTCTGGAGATCTCCCTATGTCTCCTCCCCCAGAGCTGAGGTTAGTAAGTGAGTTGTCCATACCCAGCTTCTGTTTTTCTTTAAACTTGTGTTTTCAGGACTGAACTCAACTCCCCATGCTTGCTTGCTAGGCAGTCAGTTTATCCACTAAGTTACCTTTCCAACCCAGTCATTTTATTTATTTTAAGAATGGCTGGTAGCTCTGGGAGGAAGGCCACTGGGAGCAGCTGGCCTGAAGGGAAAGGGACTAAAGCGGCCCTGCTCGCTCAGCCCTTAGCAGCACTGCTCTTAGGCATCATCAGTGAGAGCCAGAGGCCAACTTCACTGGGTCAAAGCCCAGGGCTTTTTTAGTTGTTGCTTTTGTTTTGTTTTTTTTTTTTTTTTTTTTTTTTTTTTTTGGAGCTGGGGACCAACCCAGGGCCTTGCGCTTGCTAGGGCAAGCGCTCTACCACTGAGCCAAATCCCCAACCCTGCTTTTGTTTTTTTAAGACAAGGTTTCTTTCTCTGTGTAGCACTGGTGGCCCTGGAACTGAGAGATTTGCCTGTCGTTGTCTCCTGAGTGCTGGGATTAAAGGTATGCACCACCATCACCCAAATTCCAATGCTCTTAAAGATGCATGAAGCTGGGTTGGGGATTTAGCTCAGTGGTAGAGCACTTGCCCAGCAAGCGCAAGGCCCTGGGTTCGGTCCCCAGCTCCAAAAAAAGAAAAGATGCATGAAGCTGCAGATGACGGAACACTGGAATGTCACTGATAACATATACCCACAGACACTTGCATTTTTGGACCAGCACAAGGAACTAGTAGCCACAGGCTGATCTCTGCTCTCTCAATTCAGAAAACTGCACTGATAAGAAACCCATGCCTAGGCTCTGGCCTTTGTTTTTATCTGCAACTCCTCCTAGCCTGGGTTTAAGCTGGCCATAGCCAGCAAGGCTAACAGTATACCTCATTTAGGTTACCCAGGATCCTGTGCAATGTGAAAGCCAGTGCATGTACTGCCCCAAGCAGTGGTCTATTCTACTGTGGCCACATTAGCCAGTGGCTTTGGCACTGGGCACAGCTAGACACTACATCTCCATTGTATTTCCCCAAAGATGTACCACCCAGTGTTGACAACCACTTGGGTCAGACCAGCATTTCTCAACATGTGGGTCACAATACCCCTTTCCAAGGAGGAATGACCCTCTCACAGGGGATGCCTAAGACCATTGGAAAACACAGATATTTACAGTATGATTCAGAACAGTAGCAAAATTACGTTTATAAAGTAGTAACAAGGATAATTCTATGGTTGGGGTTACCACAGCAAGAGGAACTGTACTAAAGGGTCGCAGCATTTCAGCAGGTTAGACAGAGCTGACCCATGAGTCCCCTCCTACCTGTACTTTAAATGGATCTCCAGTGATGCGGAGAGGCTTGTCTGCTCCTGTGGGTAGCGGGCCATCCTGGATCATGACCATTTTCACACCTGTCCGCTCCTGTTGGAGAACATGCGACCACACAGCTCTCAATGTCATGGGGGGAAAGAAATGTGCGATGTCTCAACAAGCAGACTGGGCCAGCTTATCCTAAGTGTATGTGTCACCTCCCACAAGATACATCCTCATCTGGACCTGGGCTGGCTTCTGGGACAGACACACACAGGACAAAAGCCCAATGTGCTCATCCTCTTTATTCTGTATGGAGCATCTAAACACCAGGGCACTGTTCCTACGGAGGGCTACACACTGACATGGGTTCTGACTGTTGTTTGGCAATGACAACCTGTGTCTACCATGTAATCAAGTGTTGCATCACACCCCATATAGGTGAGCTGGGTTCTCAAACTACCCAGGGGCTCAGGGCTAATTGACTGAAATGTGGCTTCTGCAACATCAAATCCTAAGCTTTCACAATTAACTCTAGGTTGCAGGAGGGCCTTCTACAATCTGAGGCCTGGGGTATGAGGCACAGGCTGGCCATCACCTGTGAAGCCCCACAGTTCTGACGTCTGCTTAGACTCAGCAGAATGGAGCTCGAGGAGCATTACTAGCCATTCTTGGGTCAGTGTGGCTGCTGTCTGTGTGTCTGGGAACATATATACTGCCTTAGCTGGTGATGGTCAATCTCAAATATTCTGTTTTTTTTTGTTTTGTTTTTTTTCCAGGCAGGGTTATCTATGTGACCCTGGCTATCCTGGAACTACTAGCTTTGTGGACCAGGGTGGCCCTGAACTCAGGCTACAGTGAGGCCATCCCTTTCCTTTTCTATAGACAAGGACCGGGCGGAGTCCCTGAAAAGTAATCAGTGCTTGAGGCTTTTTTACCTTGAGGTCTTTCAATGTAGCCCAGGTTAGCTTAGAACTCACATAGAGCCACCTGTTTCTGCCTCCTAAGTGCTGCTGGATGTTGAGGACAAAGGCATGTGCCACAGCTAAGTTTCTGAAGTTGTTAGCATAGATTTTTTAAGATAGCATCTTGATATATACATATATACGTATGTATGTATGTACGGACGTACATACGTATGTATAGTCTAGGCTAGCCTCTAACATACAATCTTCCCACCTTAGCCTTCTAAGTGCTGTGCCATTATACGTAGCTATTAATGAACCCCCTTCTTGCCTAAGCCAGGTCTCATGTAGCCAAGGATGCCCTCAAACTCATTACGTAGCTAGGCTGATCCTGAACTCCTGATTCTCCTGCCCTTAGCCCAGGGTGAAATTCCAGGTATGTGTCCCTAGTCTGCTTAAACGAGCATATTTAAGAGCACAGGATCAGTATTAACAAGAAGCAGACTTCAGGAGCGCTAGACTCTAGGCTGTCCCATGGTGTCTCTCCTGTCCTAGACACTTAGAATCAAAGGAAGGAATCCTGTCCCACGTGAGGTCTGTAAGGGAGCCATGGCTCTAGAGTGTGCAAGGGCAGCCCAGCTCAGCACCACACACCTGCAACTGCTTGATCGTTTCCCCTCCTTTGCCGATGACCAGCCCCACTTTAGATGCAGGGATAAGAAGCTCCTGGATTGTGCTGTTGCCATCTATATCGTTGTGAAAGCCAGGCCCATTCCGACATCGGTCCACAATCTGCCCCAGGAGCCGTTTGGCTTGTCTTTGGGAGGGAGAAAAATCACAAGAGACCCAGCATTAAACGGATGTTTAGGATGTTTTGGGAGAGGAGATGGTGCCAGGGAAAACACAAAGGAGTCAGGCAGCCCTCCATCCAGCTCCAGCTCCTGCCTCATAACCTGGGAGGTCTGAACCATTCTCCATGCTACGGAACTGCAATTCAAAAGCAACACACAGCAGAGCACAGCACTAGTTCCATGTGGAGTCCCAGAAGCAGGCCACTGTCAGACTCCACCCCTCACGTCTGCCCCGTGCACCTGCATCTTCACTGCGCCCTGCCTCCTACTTGCAATGTCAGCAGTTGTTTTGTCCTTTGCCACCTCTGCTCCCCGATCCAGCACAACCCTCACGGGGAGACACTCAGCACACTTGTTAGCGAGGGCGGGGGAGAGAAGGAGCGATGAGAGATGGAGAAAGCAAGGGTTAGTAGCCACACTTCAGCTTCAACTCCAATGTCTCCCTGTTGCCAGCAACACTGCTTTAGAACTTGCAGCTAAGCCCATATCTCCAGTGTGGTTCAGGACAGGAGGGGCAGTGTCCTGCTGCTGCTGCTGCTGCTGCTGCTGCTGCTGCTGCTGCTGCTGCTGCATTCCGGGGAGCACCTGAATGGTACAGCCCAGTCGGGACTTTGCGCTGCATAGCCCTGCTATCTGTCTTCATTTCTGCAATGTGGCAACAGAACCACCCAGCCTATAATGGCACATGTTGGGCCAGTTTCCTTTTCTGCACCAGAATCTTCCCTGGCTGTTATTTGCAGAATTTATTCTTTAAATCATCACAGCTTTTTTGCTGTTGGTCTTCTTCTGATAGAGACAGTTTCATCAACCAGACAGACCATCAACCAGACAGACTGACTGTGCTGGACTGAGAGAATCCTCCTAAAGCTTAATTCTCAAGCTGGAGCTCCTTGGGTAGACACAAAGTGAGGACATTTAGAGGAGCAGCAGGACGAGCTGTCTTTTGCAGGGTTGAGCCTCTGTGTGCAGAATCATCTTACAGCTGGCGCCGCAGCAGCTGTTTAGTATTTTGCCCGTGTACTAGATTAACCTGCGCTGGAAAATGCCTCGACTCCAGCACCACCGTCCAGCTTGCCCTATAATGCACACCTGCCAGTAGTATTTATTCTGGTTCATCGCTTGCAATGTTACAACAGAACAAGAGAATTTAAACTCATCTAGGCTCCCTGAGAAATGGAAACAATAAAACCACCCTACCTATTGAGCTAGACATAATCTCAGCTCCCCGGTCCTCTAGCAAAACACTACTGTACAGACTAAAACGGGAGAGCCTGTACAGTCCTCCTCCCCAGGAGGTGCTTGGGTTTATGAGCGTTGTGTTTGGTATAGGGCTCTGAGCAAGCATGTATCAGGATAGGAAACCAAGACAAATTATCTGGGCTCTTGCCAATGGGCTCCGAAGCCAAGGCACCTGCTGGCTGGTTCACAGGCTCTATGAGTGGAGCAAAGGCCACGGTGAGTGGATTCACTTGGTTCACAAATATCAGAAGGGCAAGCAGATCAATCGGCCCAGTTTTCTGAAGCTCACAAAGTGATCAAGTCCTCTGACCCAGGCCTGTTTAGGTATGGGAGGTGTTAACAAGGAGGTTGCTGATTAGCGTGCTTAGCCGGGATGAGTGTCCACTGCTCAGCCCCTGGTTTATGGAGAGGTCATGACAGCTAGGAGGCATTCTAGGCTTGTGTGTTTGAGGTAACAGAAGAGCTCTCCTGGTGTGGTGACCTCCCAGGCCTTTCTCCTACTGGAGGTGTGCTGTGGGTGGATTCAGCACAGATCGACAGTCTGCAGCAACAGTTTTGCCCTTCCATTTCTCCTCACTTGGGGAAGGAGGAAGAAGAAGTGAAAGGAAAAAGTAAATAAAACAAACTTACTCAATACTTTCTGGGGTTCCGGTAAGTACACAGGGCCTCTCTGGAATCCCAGAACTCTCTATAAGAAGAATCAAGAAGATGAGGTGTGTTGGTGGGCATCAGGCAGCCGTGTGCCTTCGCCTCTGTGTGTAGACTGTCTCTCTGGGGCTGGTTCCTACACCACCCCCACAGAAGCACAGTCTCCCAAAAAGACCAATTTGCTTTGCTGGGGGACAGAACCTTAGTTCTCAACATAAAGACTGAGTCCCACAGGGGAGCCAGGAGGACACAGCAGAGCTCTGTGAATTGGTCCTAATTACCAAGACCCACTCACTCTGACTGCCCAGAGGCTCCTTAGCACCCCAGTCACTCCATCATGTTTCCTCACTCTGTGCAGGACAGCTCCATAGTCACCAGCCTGCAGACTGCTGAGGTGTACTGTTAAGGACTTCATAAACACGTCGGGATTACAGCATGTATTGTATCCATAGCCCAAGAAATTGGCAGCAGAGACATGCTGCTGGTCCCTGGGCCATTTGACACGAGAGGTGTCTCCAACACCCTAAAAACTCCTTTCTTGAACCACTGAAAGAGGAACTAGTGTTTGCCTAGCCTATGTGTGTAAGGCTGTTTTCAGTCCCTGGCACTGTAAAAACAAACAAACAAATCCTCAAGACAAGTATCTAGTAGCCATTACTGCTTCCAAGACACTGAAGTGAGTACCGTGTAGTGACAGGAATGTCCCCAGACCCTTCTTCCCAAATGGAAAGAGGACACTCGCAGATGGCATGATAAAACTACGACCAAAATAAACTCTTCTTCACTCAGTATCTTTCAACGTCAAATGGTCAAAACTCAAAGAATGTCTGAGTCCAGAAAGGTATCTGACTCTGCTCAGCCAGGAGCCCTGCTGTCCTACCCACAAAGTGGAAGGAAGGTCTTGTACAGGGAAGCTGTGTGCAGGCCCCACTACGCCTGGCATCACATTCTGGTGCAGAAAACATAGGTCTCAGCCCAGCCGGCAGGTGTTAGGAAGAGGCCACACTGGCCACAGAGTTGAGTGCTGCCCTAGAAGGCAGGTGTGTGAACCTCGACTCCAGGCTGGCTTTTGCTTTGGTGCTCAGGTGGGGTCCAACTCCAGAAGTGCAAACAGACAGCAACCACACATACTTACCCTAGCTTCTAACCAAAAGCAAAGATACAGATTGTGGAAAATGCTACATAACACTGATTTCTACTAAACCAAGTATGAGAAAAGTAGCCTTACCTGAGGCAATCTGGATTTTGCACCCAGATTCTGCTTGAATTCGTGAAATCTGCTCACCTCCCCTGCCAATAACTGCAATGAAATGAGCAGGGTCAGAACGTGCCTCCTCCTTTCCACACTCTAGCTTAACTAACTCAGCAAACATTCACTCTCGCTCACAGCTCACTCTAAGCCGTCCTCTGGGGAGCCCGTCTCAGCCCACAGACACCACAGCAACAGAAGCTGCATGGGACACACAGCAGGTAACTACTTCAGCTGCGTCAAGAATAGCTAGGGTGGCCAGATGCCCTGCCACTCAGACGCAGCTACTGCAATGCCTGCAGCACTGCCCCAGCATGCTACCACAGGTGACACGCTCATAAGAGAATAGAACAGACAAGAATTAAAAGGGAAACAGAACAGACAAGAGTTAAGCACAAAGCAATTCAGATACTTACTAAATCCAACCATTTTATCAGGCACCTTGAATTCTTCTGTTATTACTGCCCTAAAAACAAAGAAAGTTTTTAGAAAAAGACAAAGAGTTCAAACTGCTGCAGTCACCTTAGATCACCAAGATGAAAGCTTAAACCAATCATGCTCATCTGGCCTTCCCAAGCACCCAGAGAATGTCATCTTGAGAATGTCTCTGGTCAAGCATTCTTTGGGAATCCCAAAGCCTCCCATCCCTGGCCAAAGAAGACAACTCTTCCCTAGCTGCCTGTTCTACAGATGGCTGTGCTAATGGCAGAGGCTAAGGGATAGGGCAACAAGCCCGGGACAGTTAAAGATCTGCTGGGGTACAGAAAGGGCTTCAAGCCATTTGTTAAGGTATGAGCTCTAGATAAAAATAGAGTCAACATTTTTGATTTCCTGATCTCTGTTTCCTGGCCTCCCTCCAATATATCTATGTCTTTTAAGGTACTATGTGTCCAAGAAGACCAGCATCCCACAGAGACTAATCAGTGTTGGCCAGGACAGCACAATTGCCCCCCTCGTGCTTTGAGAGACTTTGCTAAATACTACCCTGTCCATCAGGTGCCTTCAAAAGACAAAAAAGACTCCATCAGCTCTCTCAAACAAACTTTGAAATGTAGCATGCAGTGTATTGTGGACAATATCCAATTGCCCAGCACCACGGAAAGCAATTAAATCTAAACATTTACCTTAGGGGGTGCTAAATACAAGTAGTTTAAAAAAAAAAAAGAAAAAGAAAGAATGAACTTTTTAAAAGGCACACATTTTTAAGTCTCTGTCACACGGCTGGATCCTTCCCCACCACGGGAAGGATGGAATATAGTCCATGTCAGGGACTGCAGCACTCACAAGAAATGCAGCGGCATAAATAGCTCTGCCATCACGTCACCAGGACAGGAGCTGTCCTCAGCCTGCGCACAGGGACCTTTCCCCACTCCTCTCCCCATCTGGAGCAATACAAGCATTCACCCAATTCTAACAGAGCCAATACCTGGCACCTGCTAGCCCTGGAGGCCAGTGACCTCTGGCAGAGGCCAGCCCTGCCAGGATGTGCTGAAGCACAGCTGTCAGGGGCTCAGCATTCTGTGCAGGAGGCGGAGAGCTGGGTGATGTCAGGACTTGTCAGCCCCAGGTAGGGTGACCGACTACATACCATGTAGCATGCTTGCTGACAGTCCTAAGCTCATCCTCAGCACTGACAACAAAACCAGCCCCGAGACCCCTAAACAACAATAAACACAACCGCAGGGCTGGGCACGCATAAGTGACACTGGCTATCAACCATAATCTCTAGCTCACCTCCAACCCTCCACTATGTACCTCTGGCTGGCCAGGGGCTTCCTTCCTACGCAGACCAGGCTAGCCTTGGACTCACACAAGTGCAAAGACAAAGTCAAATGACACCACACCCAGCCCAAAAGCTCTATTCTGAAGGCAAGGCACAGACTGGTCTAAGGCACTAAGAAGCACCCTTACATGCTAATTACAGCCTAACAGGAAATGCTTATCAGCATTTCATACCGACAACCTCACCTAAGTGACTTCAACTCATTAAACAAATGAAACAATGAAACAAGAAAATCAGGCTAAACCTTCCTCTTAACTGTTGATGATGTTAACAGACCCACAGCATTTTGTGTATAACAGGGAGGGCAGAGCTGTGTCACTTGCAGTGCAGATTAAGGACACTAACTGACAGTTAAGAGTCTCTGCAGAAGAGAAGCACCACTGTCCCTTTCTCTCTTCGCGTGGGTGATGCTATGACCAGATACTCTTATCTTACAGATGGGCCTTTTTAAAGTCTAGGGTCTTTGTATCTAAATCCTCAACTTAATGGAAGGTTATGGGGGAAAAGAGAGGCTGAGAAGAAACTAGGCTCGTAGCCAAGATTCTCCCAACAAATCCTCAACCCCAGGCACACCCTGCTTCCCAAGCCCTAGACACTGTCCACCCAAGAACTGCATTCTTCTCCTGTGAAGAGCTGAAGAGCTGAGGCACTGTGAGACTCACAGAACCAGCAGGACAGTGCAGTCCCTCCTTTCAAATTTAATCTACAGTAGAAGAGAGCAACTCCTCCATTGTGAAAGTCTCTGGAGGCTCAACAGGGGCTGGTTTAGTGCCTGGGATCAGTCTGTTCCTCTGGCTATACGGTTCTGGAGAGAGCTGGCAGAAACCATGGGTCTTAAGAAAATCTAGCCCTTGGCTTCCCACACTTCCAACCTCTGACTTGCTAACACTCCAGTGCAGATGGTGGATCAATAAACAATTAGAAATGATCAATAAATAATAAAACATAACCCACTGCTTACCTTTGATGTACCAAGGCCCCTAACTGGTTACCTACTGTGGCAAAGAGAAAGAGAAAGAAAAATCAAAGCATTAGCACGGATAAGCTAACTCCATCCTTCCCCGCACTCTTACTGTTCAGGGGGTGGGAGGGAGGCAGAAAGAAAGCAAACAGTAATTTAGGCTCAGTGGCTGAAATGAATGCGTTATGTGATATGAAACAGGAGGGGACATCTTGCCCGACAGTCTCTAACCCAGTGTCCAGCTGAACGAAGGATAAGAAATTGATCTGTATGTCCACATGCTGAGAGCCCTACAAGGGAAGCCTGTCTGTCTAAATCTTGCCCCCTCTCTCCTGCTTGGCATCCAAACCCAATGCAGAAACTTGGGTCCTTCCTGCTCTTTTAAAACCAAATGAGCAGATTTAGCTCCGTGGAAGCACTGTTGAGGGCTGCTCCAAAGCAGCTGTAGTTGCTAAGAAGATGCACACATGTCCCTGTTCTGCCATCCCTCATCCCACCCAGGGAAGGCCAGGCTCCGCCCTCCTGCGGCAGCTTCTCTAGCCCATTTCAGGGAGTTGAGTGGCATAGCCTCTCACTATTAGGACAGACGCGTAATCACATTTCCAGAGTGGCTCTGTCAGGTTCCCTGGTCTATTTCTCTCTCTCAGATATTGATGTGCCCCTCCTTCACCAGCCAGCAGACATGGTTCTGTGCTCTTTCTCTTCTGGAAAATGCAGTCCAAGAAATATAGTCAGCAGACAAAGGGAGACCATAAACCCAAACAGATAGTAAGGAACTGAATGGACCTTTTAAGATGCTAAAAGAGCATTCAAAAGTATGTCTCTGGGGAAAACAGGAAAGTGCCAATCACACCAATGTCTGAAAAAGTGAAGGTTTAAGAGCTGCTGCTTCCTGTCCAGTTACCCCGCCATCTTCTGGACAGTGGAGGACTATAAAGAGACAAAGGAAAGCAAACCAGACCCTGACACTCTGAAAGGAGAGAATGCAGAGAAACAAAGCAGCAAAAAGTAAACTACTGAGTTCACTGATCCAGGAAAGAAGAAAACCATATTCCATCTGGATCAATAGCAAGATGATGGTCTGCAGCCAAAGCACAGACACTGCACACTGTTAGTCGCTCACCTCAGGGATAGAGAGGTGTTTTTAATCGACTTAGAACAAGTGCTGGATTCCCATTCACATGAAACCTGGACACTCTCCAGATTGGGAAAGAGATCCCTATCATGGGCTTTGCCCAAGGAACTGTTCACTATCAAGGCAGGGGACAAAACAACACGCCAAAGAAAAGGGCAGGGGCAGGGGCTTGTGGGGCTACGCAGTTGCTCTACTCCTGTGATTCCAGCCCGCAAAGGCTGAGCCAGCCTCAGTTACATATACACGGATTCCAAGGGCAGCCTGGGCTATAATGAGCCCTGCCTTAAAAGTTTATGTCGGAATCCCTCTACTAGAGGGTGAAGAGTCTACTGAATACACAAGGTGTTTAACCTGCGAGTGAGTACGGTTCTCAGTGAGGGCTACGTGGCAGACTGCAGGGACTCTGTCCCTGGCTCAGAGACACCATAGGTTGGTGATCTTCAGTATGACAGAGAAGCCAAAGGAACATAGCAAAGGGCAACTTGGCAACAAAGAGCCTGTGAGACTCACCGGAACATTCCAGGGCTTCTGTTTAAACAGCATTCAATGACAGTCTGTGCTCACAACTGAAATTCCTTTTTGTTGCCAAGGTACATGTCATGGGCCTTGCACCTGGTTGCATTCTAACTGCCCGCCTGACATGTGGAGACATTCACAAACACCAGAACCAAACCTGCATACACCATTCCCCAGATATACAGCCTTCAAGGGCCATGGCACCAAAGGAGAAGACCAGATTCCACCAAGTAAGTGCTCAGTCTCAGGGAAGCTGAGATACCCAATACCCCCCCCCCCCACACACAAGTATGACACAGAAATACACCTGTGTGGTTCCATGCATCTATCTTATTGGGTGCCTAAAAACGAAACCAGCAGTACTGTACATGCAACTGACATGTTCTGTTCAGGTCTCCTCTGCCCTCCTGGTGGAGAGGATCACACTAAGGAGGCAAGTAGTACATTGCCAGCTCACTTTCTGAGTTCTCTTAGCTCAATTCCAACATACTGGCACACCCAGGCAATTCTCACTGACCCTGAACACAACACAATGGAAACTGTCTGGGATGCTGAGGGGAAATCAGCTTCTCAGACATGAGGTAGCTGACAATATAACAAGTTCTTTCTGAGGAAAGCAACACCCTGCTAGTTTCAGCAATAATCTTAAAAATAATAAAGTACGGTGCCGAGCATACTCTTGTTTTTTCTTTCTGCAAAGAAATGCTATCAAAGTATCACTAGACAATAAACCTAACTTTATAACAAGCAATATCTTTATAATCATCTGCCCTTCCCCAACACCAAGCTTGGGAAAGATTCAAGAGTGCAGCCCCACCAGGAAGAAAAATGGCAGGACTTATGCTCAGCAAACTAAAACCAATTTCCTCCTCAGTTTTTGCTCTGACTGTGTGCAAGAGCACCTTTACGAGCAGTGGGCTCTCCATGGAGGTTCAGAAGATGACCTGAGGTCACGACTAGAGTATATAGATGTATACTCCAGGCTAACAGGCCCTCGTGCTCCTGGGGATGCTGGGACTAGACTCTGCACACAGAGTCTGGCTTTATGCTGGATGGTTCTGGGGACCAGACTTCAGGTTCTCCTGCTCTCACAGCAGGGGCTTTACCCATGGAGCTGGTCCTCCTCTTCAGGTTCTCAGCATTCCTCCCTGTGACCTCCCTTGGCTTCTTCTGGTTGTAAGCAGCTCTTTATAGAGACTACTTTATAACCAGTCTCAGCTAAGGTCAGCGATACCCAGTCGGTTAAAGGAACACAAAGGCTTCCTGAGACCCTTACAGCCAACTCCAGTTCCAGGTCACAGAGCACTCCTTTGCTGAACCCAGCTGAAAGGTCTTAGGCAAGTAATCTGTTCCTAATTTTGCCAATTACTTTGTTTGCTTGTTTGTCTTATATTTTTGAGAGAAGGTCTCTCTATAGCTGGCTGCCCTGGAATTCACTGTGCAAACCAGGCAGATCTTGAACTCACAGAGATCTGTCTGCCTGTCTCCCTAGTGTTGGGATTAAAGGTGTGTGCCGCCATGCCTGGCCTCCAATTACTTATTTTTGAGAACTAAGAGAAGGAAAGTGAAGACAGGAGAATTGAGGGTTCCAGGCCTGCCTGGTGTATTTGGTGACACTCTCAACAAAAACAGAATAGGCACTTGCTTCATAGCTCCTCACTACTAAGCCTGCCTTCTTTCCTGAATCCTAACTCAAGAAGTGTAGGTTGTGCCCAGCCCCCAATCCCTTCTTTGGATCCTGACCGAATCCTGCACATGCTTGTCCTGACCCTCAGTTTCTCTCTCATTCTTCTTCCAAAGACGCCCTCACACACCCATACACTGCTTGCCAACTGCCATGAACATGTGAGTGTTTTCTGAATCCTAACTAAAAAGGCATAGTGCTTTCTTCCACTTCCAAATCTTCCTCCTAGCAGCTGTGAGAGTTACAATCTACATGCCCTGGAGGTTTGCTCAGACTGGATTGGAATATACTGGTCTGCAATCTTCAAACAAAAACACAAGTGAAAATGAGTTAGGATTATGTAAGCTAGCCCATCACTTTGGAGGTAAAGAGAGAATCAGGAGTTTGAAGCTATCATCAAAAGGTGCAAATTCAAGTCTGTTTCAGTGTCACTCCTGCTTGCTCATGAGCAGAAAAGACCACCACCAGTAGCAGCAGGAGCAGCAACATGAGACACTGCTCCTGCCACCCCTGCGTTCCCATTACCAGGGAGATGCCGTCATTAGCAGTCTTCCAGGGCACAGCACAGGACACTGCATACTCATCCACATGGGCTCTACAATTGATCCTGGCACCTTCAGATCATTATTTAGAAGGTGCTGAGGATGGAACCTAGACTCTCCTGCACACTAGGCCAGTGTATGACCACTGAGCTGCACCCCCATCCTGTGCTAGCAATTGTTACTCCTCATCCATCACATTGGACCATTTGGATGCCTAAGAGTCCAGGGGAAACTAACTCAACTGCAGGGTCGAGGGTGAATAAAAACCTGCACCCCTTTCCCAGTGCACCCTTAAAGCCAAGGCCTGATCCAAGAAACAACAGAGAAACCGAGTGAGCAGCAGGGGCCTGGGACCACCACCACAGCACCTTCTTCCCACTGAAGTCTCTGGTCCCATGATAAACATAGGGGCCCAGCTTTCTTAAGCAGCAACGTGCTGCACAGTGAAGGCTCACACTGTGTGTTTCAATGTGCATACTAACTAGTTCTAACGGACTCAGGATGTAACTTACTCATGAGTGATATTTTTAAAAGTAAAAGAGCTTCCTTTCTGTTTTTGTGGCAGTGCTAGGGATTGAGCCAGGGCCTCAGGCTAGCTCTACTGCTGAGCTACAGTCTTAGCCCTTAGAAACGTCCTGACATGACCCTCAGAGACAATCTCACAGAGGCATCGTTAACCACAACCCATCCATCTCCCAATGCTAAGAAGGGAAGAGGTCTGTTTCTAGAAGGAAGCTTCTCGACCTAACACAGACAGGAGAGCACCAGCTGAGCTGGAGGACTAGTTAGGCAGAGCAGAGACAGAGGTTGACAGCCAGGTCAGGAGGATCTGGACCTTTCTGGGGGCTTAGGCAGCTCCAGGATGTACAAAAGCCTGACAGGAAAGGCACTGGAGTTAAGAGCAGGGATTTCAGAATTGACAGAATGTCAAAGATGTATTCCCAACGATGGAGAGCACGTGGGTAACAGCATTCAGAAGTGAGATGGAGAGCACATGGGTAACAGTATTCAGAAGTGAAAGGTTTGAGAGTTTAGGACCGTGGTTCAGCGAGATGGCTCAGTAGGTAAAAGAAGTACTTGCTATAAAGCCCAATGACTTGAATTTGATCTTTGAAACCCACAAATAAATGTTAAGAAGAATCTTCTGACCTTCATGCACAACCAGACATCTACACAACTACAATGAAGTGTGATGTGTGTGACTAATGAAGCTACATGTGCCTGATTCCCACCTCTGCCTCAAAAAGACTGAGTGTGGAGGGACTGAGGCAGGTCTGATGAGCTGAGCCTCCTGTAGGACCAAGCAGGCTGAAGAAGCCATCTCAGAAGCTGCACAGATGGCTCTTCCAGAGGACCCAAGTTTAATTCCCAGCACCCACATGACAGCTCATAGCTATCTGTAACTCTACTTCCAGGGGATCTGATATCCTTACACAGACATAAATACAAAACACCAATGTACACTGGAAAAAAAAAGCCGCTTTAGAGAGTGCACACAAGTGTACTAACTTGTTTTCAGTATAGGACATTTCTCCTGACTGTCCTGCCCTACAATATGCTTAGTGTTCTCTCTTTCCCTCCCTCCTCCACCTCTTTTACTTGGGACACAGCTCCCCAGATCTAGCATGGAGACTTTACTCCCAGTGGTCAGGAGATGAGATGGGGCTGAGGCCAAGGATGGGTCCAATTTCCAGTGTACTTGCTTAGCTCAACGGAAAACCCAAGTTCCATACCTAGAGATCAATGGAGGAGAAAAGTAATTTATAGAACAAAGGTTTATTTGAACAAGCTGGGATGCACAGTGCAGACCACCGAGGGCATAGCTGGTTGTTATGAGACAAGTGTGCAGAGGTAGACAGAAGGATGTAGTAGGGTGCTCCCTGGTACATTCTAAGAAAGCACGCTGTGAAGAGGAAGGGAAAGGGAACTAAGTACACATGTGGTCTGTCCTGTTCACCAGGCAGACACAGAAAGTGTGTTATCACAAAAAGATGTACCAAGGCAGACATGGTAGTATATATGGCTGTAACCCCGGTACTTGGGAAGTAGAGACAAAAGATCAGGAATGAGTTTATCCTTGGTTATACAGCAATTTGGAGGCCAGCATATGCTATCCTCTCTCAGAAGAAAAGTAAACCAGGCATGGTGGTAACACTTGCCTTTAGTCCCAGCACTCAGGAAACAAAGGCAGGAGGATTTCTGTGGGATTCTAGGTGTATCTGTTATATAAAATGAGTTCCAAGACAGCCAGGTGTACACAGTGAGACCCCATCTCAAAAACCAAGCCAAACAAACAAAACAAAAGAAGTGAAATGCATGCCTCTTAACAAGGACTTAGGATTTTAATTGAGATTCTGGTCTTCCTTTGTGATTCTAAGTCACCCATATCTGCCTGCTACCTAGTGCTTTTTACTGATAAATTTAAAATGTTTACTCATTTCTTTCATACAAGAGAAAAACATCTTAAAAGTGCCAGAAGGTTTCACTAGCGAATATTTAGGTATCCCCTATGCAAAAGTCACCATTGCCCTCTTTCCACACCTTAATTTCAGAGGCTGAACTGCTAGACAGAACTGGTAAGCTGTAATGATTACGGTTTCTGGGAACACTGAACTAGAGAGATGCCATCCATTAAGCAGATCTGTGCTTAGAGCCAGACAATTCCATCTTATTTTATATTGACATCCCACAGGAACAAAGTGCAAAGCCCTGGGAAGGGAAAGAGGTTTCTGAGTCCTCTTCACTTGGGCAGAACTGCCCTTTACACACTTACCCATCCCAGGTCTAAAAAAATCACTCACCAAAACAGGAGACCATAAGGTGCACTTAGCAGCAGCAATTTAATGGCTACTCAAGTTTGCATGACCTTGAGGTGGACTTTTGTGTGAGATCACAAAGTTTTTTGTTGTTTTTTTAAAATTTATTTTGTATGTATCTGTACATGCATACACAGATGCATTGTGGAGTTCTCTATGGATTGACCTCAGGTCAAACAGGTGCTGAACCATCTCCACGGCTCATGAACTGTTTTGTAAACAGATGAGAAATTTTACTCTCCAAAGACTGTCATCGCTTATATTCAGAAATCCAATTATTCTTTAAAATAAATACATAAAATCAGTATCAAAATCTCAAGCCAGGTGTGATGGCTCAGGCCTTTAATCCCAGCACTGGGGAGCCTGAGGCAGGTGGATCTCTAAGTTTGAGGCCAGACTACTCTACGTAGTGAGTTCCAGGCTAGCCAGGGCTATATAGAAAAACCTTGTCTCAAAACAAAAAACATGCACTTGGGCTGGGGAAATGGCTCAGTGGTTAAGAGCACTGGCTGCTTTTGTAGAGCTCTGGGGTGCAACTCCTAGCATGTACATGGTGGCTTATAACGATCTAAAACTATAGTCATCTATAATATCCAGTGCCCTCTTCTGGTGTGCATATGTACATGAAGAGAAAACACCCGTGTGTGTGTGTGTGTGTGTGTGTGTGTGTGTGTGTGTGTATCTTAAAAACAAAACCAAACCAAAATCATGCACTCTTTTGAAAAGGAGATTACACAACAGAATGTTCTAAACCTTGGTGGGCTTAAGTGTGATTCCACTTAACAATACATCACTACCACAGAAGCGTCTACACACAACTGGCTATGTACAAAGATCAATAAAAAAGCAAGCAGAGAAGACATTGTCTAACCCGCTGTATGCAAATCAGGATGTTACTGAACTTCTCCAACGCTCAGGGTGTTTTCCTTAGCAGAAAGGACAAAGCAAGTATCAACTCTGCATAAGCACCTGTGTCTGGCTGACACAGGGCTGGAGCTCTGGGGACAGGTACTCTCAGCATCCCCAAATTCCTTTAGAGATGGAGCTGGAAAAATAAACCAACAAACTAATGACTAAATTAAAACAGATGCTTCTAGAAAGTGCCTGTCAGACATAAAAGTAGATGGGGACCATTAGGGAAGATGATGGATCAGAGATGGGAAAGGAAATTGAAGGGAATATGGCCAAGGTATGTAACATGCAAACCTAAAAATGCCATCATGGAGTCCAGCAGTGCATACAAATAGCATATGCTGATTTTTAGAAAATTAAAAAAACCCAAGCCAGACACAAATGGGGATAGTGAAGACTAGCAGACTGGAGAAGCCAACACTCCTCCCTTTCTTATAGGTCAAGTCAACCACAGCTTCCTCGGTATTTCACAGAAGTAGTAACTTCAATTCCTATGCAAGTGCCAGAGGGACTGAGAACTAAATCAAACACAATTCTCAAATGGGTCAAATTACTGCCAAGTGGACACTGAGGCCAAGTCTTTATCGTGGAGCTCAGCTGAAAAAATTCTTCTATTATCAAGGCAAATAGGAACTCAAATGCCAGCCAATTGCCAAGAGAAATCACCCTAACTGCATCCCCCTTCACCATTCCTTTAAGAATGAGATGTTGGAGAACTGCTCAGAAATGGCTGACACAGATTCAAAATAACCGGCAGGTTCACTGCCATCAAAAAGGAGAGTCGTTTACAGCAACTTACCTCCATCGTCCAAGGGCCGCTTCTGTACTCCGTATCCGTACACGGAGGGGTCCACCAGGGGTGTGGAATTATTCAAGTGAGGAATTGAATCGATTTTAGCAGCAATCTACAGAGAGAATCAAATTTAAATACTTGGTAGCTTGTGTCCCGGGAGAAAAGAAAGCATCTTCTTTAAGGGGCCGGTACCCCACTTCTAACACTTACATCAGCATAAGCCACTCTCTCTGGTAGGGCAAACACTTTACCTGTTGAATCTTCTTTGGTCTTGCCTCTTTTCAAATTCTGCCCAAAGGTCATCTTTTAACATTTTAATTCAAGGGAGAGGGGGGATACATGGAAGTCAACCTTCTGTGGTTGGTTAACTACTATGTGAGGCCCACTGTTCAAACTCATACTGCCTTCACCTGCTAGACCACATACATCATCAACCCCCAAGAAAGTCAGTTTTAGTCATTTTATACACACACACGCCACATCTTTATTTTAGACAAGATCCTACTGTGTATGCTCAGACTCTTGCAGAGTTCAGTCGTGTGGCTTACAATGAATGGCCCGTAACTCCAACTCTAGGAAACTTGAGCCCCTCTTCTAGTTTTGATGGATACACAACATTCATACAGATACATAAATAAAAATAATGAAACCAAGTATCTTAAAACATTAGTTTTAAAATAACCCCCAAGCAGAGATGAAGAGGTCCAAAGGTGAGTGCCCTGAAGATGACAGACTATGTACAAGTCTGCACTTTTGGCAGGTCACTGCCATTACCTCTGAAGATGCCTTCTGCTTTCCAGACTTGTTTGCATGAGGCAATGTCTGCACCAGCCTCCCAGTGCTGGGACTGAAGGTGTGCACCACTCTGCCAAGCCTCTTTCCTTATCTGCTGGTCTTAAAAGTGGCTGGGGCGTCATTTTCCAACATCTGGTAAGTTACGAGTGTTAGGCTAGTTTCCTGTTGATTCATTGAATCAGCAAATATCCATTTAAACTATAATGGGCTTTTCTATTTGTTCTAAATTTACGATTGTTTAGGTTGTCTTTAATTTGGGAAATTGCCCGAGATGGAATAGCATAGGATCTATGTGGTGGTCTGAACGAGAATGGTGCCCAGAAGCTCATACAGTTAAATCCTTGGTCCCCAGGGAACAGCACTTTGAAAGGATTAGGGGGTGTGGCCTTGAGAAGGTATGGCATTGTTGGAGGAAGTGTCACTGGGAGTGGGCTTTGAGTTTCCTTTTTTGTTTTTGTTTCCTTTGGATTTTGGGACAGGGTTTCTATGTAGCCCTGGCTGTCCTGGAACTTGTCTCTATAGACAAGTCTGGCTTTGAACTCAAGAGATCTATAGGCCTCTGGAATTAAAGGATTTGCCCACCACTGCCCAGCTGGCTTTGAGTTTTCGAAAGCCCATGCTAGGTCCAAAATCTATCTATTTGTCTATGCATCAAAATGTTGCTCTCAACTACTTCTCTAGCACCATGCTGCCATGCTCTCACCGTAATGGGCTAAACTGAAACTGTAAGCAATTAAATGCTTTCTGTTATGAATTGCCTTGGTCACATTGTCTCTTCACAGCAACAGAACAGTGACTGAGACAATACACATATATAGTTTATGTAGTATAGGATAACAGTTAGACAGACTGCAGCCATGCATGGAGGTTCACGTTTATAATCCCAGCACAGGAGACTGGAGTAGGGGGATCGCCAGGATTTGTCTCAAAACAAGCAAGCAAACAAGAACAGGTTGGAAAGGTGGACAGCAGTTAAGAGCCTATTGATTTTAGAGAGAGGACTGGAGTTTGGCTTCCAGCATGTATGCTGGGAGGCTTACAAACACCCGGGGCTCTAACACCTCCAGCCTCTGAGGGTACTTGTATGTATGTATACAAATGCAGACACACATGCATACCCATAATTAAAATTAAATCTTTATGTAGTGGTACATGCCTTTAATCCCAGTATTCAGGAGGCAGAAGCAGGAGGATCTAGGACAGCCAGTATTACAAAGAGAAACCCTGTCTCAAAAATAAATAAACAAGTAGGTAGGGAAATAGAGCTTTACAACAAAATCATGGATCAAAGCAGGATTCCAAATTCAAGGACAACCTGGACCATACACGCATACATGCACTTAAATCCTGGTTACACAAAAATGATAAGAATTCAACGTTATAACATGCCCTTATGGGCTGGAGAGAAATGGCTCAGCGGTTAAGAGCACTGACTGCTCTTCCAGAGGTCCTGAGTTCAATTTCCAGCAACCACACGGTGGCTCACAACCATCTGTAATGAGATCTGATGCCCTCTTCTGCTGTGTCTGAAAACAGCTACAATGTATTCAAATACATAAAATAAGTAAACTGTAAAAAACTGCCACTTACAGCGTACATTTTTATTATAGGGTGCGTTTTATTATGTTTGTGGTGGTTTGAATAGGTATGACCCGACCCCCAAAGACTCACATGTTTGAATGCTTGGCCAGCAGGAATGGCACTATTTTTGAAGTGTGTCACTGTAGAGATGGGCTTTCGATCATATATGCTCAAAGTCACATTTTGACTCATAGCTATGTCCAGAATGACACAGTCCCCTTCTGCTGCCTGCTGATCAAGATGTAGAACTCTCAACTCTTTCTCTAGCACCATGTCTACTTGTACACTGCCACACTTCCCATTATGACGATAATGGACTACACCTCTGAAACTATAGGCCAGACCCAATTAAATGTTCTCCTTTATAAGAGTTGCGGTGGTTGTGCTGTCTCTTCACAGCAATAAAACCCTAAGACACAATTTGGTCTAAGAGTGGGGTATTGCTGTAATGGCCTGGCCATGCTTTTGTTTAGAGGAATGTAGATTTAGGGACTTTGGTTCAGAAAGCAATGGAATGCTTTAGGTGGGGTTTAATAGGACATCCTAGCAGGAACATGGAAGACAAGTGATTTGAACTGTAGGGGCCTGGCTCAAGAGGTTTCAGGAGTCTGCCTAAGACTAAGGTAAAGAGATTTAATTTAATAGAATTGGCAAAGAATATCTCAAAACACTCTAGTATAGACTCTTGTCATGTAATTCACACTTATGAAGAACATTTTGATGAAATAAAGCAAGTTGAGCAAGGAAAAAAGTACAAAATGTATGGTTTAAAGGGGCACCAGGGGGGTTGGGGATTTAGCTCAGTGGTAGAGCGCTTGCCTAGCAAGCGCAAAGCCCTGGGTTTGGTCCCCAGCTCCGAAAAAAAGAAAAAAGGAAAAAAAAGGGGGGGGCACCAGGAAGTGGAATAGAGCTAAATCCAGTGTTCAAAAGGGGAGTGGTGACATCAAGGCAAGATCCCACCCAGCTAACTTCCATCTTATGAAGAGGAATGAAAGAAAAGCTTAGATGCAGGTATGGCCTTACTCGATTTTAATCCTACCACTTAGAAGATGGCATACAGATGTCTGAGTTCAAGGGCCTGGTCTACAGAGCAATTTCTTTAAGAGCCAAGCTTAGACAGTGAAGGCAACCACCAAAACCAGAAAGCTGCTGAAGATGTAACTGAACAAGGGGGCCATGTTCCAGCGCCAGCAAGCTTGTCAGCTTCAGCCACTATGGCTCTGGCTTTGGAGTCAAAAATGATGGAAAGGGTTACAGAATCTCCTCCATAATGAGCAAGTCACCAAGGCCAGGCCTGTGGCAGGGTTCTCTTGCATGGAGGTCCAAAGAGGCCATTATGTGAAGCTGTGAAGGTGAAGCTTGGATTGCCTTGGAGACCCCAAGAGGTTTAAGATGCCAGAGTCATGGGACACCTGTTAATTAGAGGAACCAAACCGAGAGAAAGAAATGTGTTGCAGTCAACAAAGCTGAAAGGAGCTGGAGAGCTGAAGAACATTTTGATGCCAGTCATGAAGACAGAGTTTAGAGTTTGCCCAGTTGGTATTTAGTCATGATAATGTATACCCTGTGCTGTTATATGTTGGAAGTATATGATCTGTTTTTTTTTTTTTTAAATAGGGGATTACAATTAAGAGATTATATGAATTTTAGATGAGATTATGAACTTAGGACTTTTAAACATTGTTGAGACTGTTACTGACTATGGGGACAATATTACAGCATCAAACAAATATCATTCAAATGCGACTGTGGGCCTACAGTGGCAGCCTATGCCTTTAATTCCAGCACTCAAATACTAGGAATAGGCTACATCTAATCACATTTTGACACAAGGGGCCCCATGGCAACCCCCAAACAACTCATGCTATTGTGGAGACTACTGACTGCTCTCCACAAACTGATGATACGACCCTACTATTGAAGGAATACAACACCTATACAATTCACTGAATGTAGAGCAGTCAAACTGGTACCTACCCAGAGCCTTCACCCCTACAGACCTGCATTCCAAACACTGGAAGGTCCTCTATATACTGCCTAAGGAGAAAGGTACAAAACGTCCGGCCTGCAATGGTGACCTGCCTGCCAAGATGTACAAAAGCGTAGGAGTAAACAGCTATCTGGCCCACCCCATGAGTTAGGATCTGTAGCCAGCAGGCACTATTTAGTTAACCAAGGCCTGAGATTAGATAAGCAACGGGAGGCAGAAGCAGGCAGATCTCTGTTGAGTTTGACATTTACCCTGTCTACAGAGTAAGTTCCAGGATGCCCAGGGCCAGAGAAACCGTCTCAAAAATCAACAACAAAATCAACACCCCTCCCCATGCAACCTTTGTTCTAGGAAATGGCTTTGATATATAATAAAACAAGAAACACTGAATATTTTCTTATTTATTTCTTCTAACCATTCTCTAGGGCAGTAATCCTCAAGCTTAATGCCGCAACCCTTTAATACAGTTCCTCATGATGTTATGGTGACCCCAACTATAAAATTATTTCATTGCTACTTCCTAACTGCAATTTTGCTATTGTTATAAATCATGGTATAAGTATCTGTGTTCTTCAATGGTCACAGGTGGCCCCTGTGAAAGGATCTTTTGAGTCACAAGTTGAGAGCCTCTGCTCTGTATGACTGGCGTTATTTCCATACAGGCTCAGAAAAGCAGAGTGATCTGTCCAAAGCCACCCATCTCAGAAGTAGCAGAAACAGTACTTAGCCCCTGCCCCACGACTCTACAGCAAGGATCCTAACCACTAGGTAACCTCTGGGCAGCATTGGGGTATGCCTCTTACCCTAGGACTGTCTATAAGAACAGAACTGCTCTAGGAAAGTGAAGTACAGGCAGCCCTCAATTCAGATTATGTAAGCAGATACTCAACAAAACCCAGCCCTCTAGTCATTACCTGTGGCCCTGACTTAAAGGGGAGCTTTGGGTGATTTTCTACTATAGAAGACATCATTCTCTTTTGGAGGGTCATTGGCTATATTTTAAGCAGCGATGGACAAGTAATAAAGCAGCATCTTAGGACATTTAGCCTCCACTGCCAAATTAGCAGAAACATGGGGAAAAGGAGCACAGTCCTAGGAATCACCCAAGAATCCTGGCTGTATGCTTGAAGATGGTTCAGTGGGTACAAGTGCTCAGCTTGGCAAGCCTGGAGAACCTGGCTTCGAATACCCAGCACAGACATGAAAGCTGGGAGTAGCCACAAATGCCTGCAACTCTGATGCCCTGGGAAAGGAGGATCACTGGGGTTTACTAGCTGAGGGTTCAGGGAGGGATGAAGTACACAGCAACAGAGCAGAACACCCAATAGCTCCCCCATTCAGCTTCTGAATGCACACACATTCACGGCTGTACATGCACAGAATGTAAAGTGAATGACACCACACTCTCAGAGACCAGTGTGCATGACTGTAAGGCAGCAAGGTTCTTTTCCTTGAGGTTTCCTTCAAAAGGTACACGAGGTGGTTCTTGGAGATGCAGGATCCACACTTTCAAGATCACACATGCACCGTTCTTAGTTCCTTCATGTGCTCAGCAAGTCTCCCACTTGGAAGAGTGATGCTCTTCCCTTTTATTATTTCAAAGGCAGGCCCAGTAGGGAAAGCACTTGCCACAGAAGTCTGAGCACACCAGACCACCTGCAATCCCATCACTTAAGAATCTCCAGGGGCAAGCTGGCTATACTAACCAGCAAGCTTGGGTTCAGTGAGACTTTGTCTTAGTAAATTAAATGGGAAGCAATTGAGGAAAGACACAGACGTCAACCTCTGACCTCAAAGCATACTTGCACAGCGCACCTATACATGCAAACAGGAGTAGGTTGTTGCCAGGTGATTAATCCCAGCACTCAGGAGGCAGAGGCAGAGGCAGACAGATCTCGAGTTCAAGCCCAGCCAGGTCTACAGAGCCAGCTCCAGGGCATGGGTGCATACCACACCCATGGGAAAAAACAAATAACAACACCTTTTAAATTGGAACCATATATAGCAGCTAATGCCTACAACGCTGCTAGCACTCCAGAAGCTGAGGGAGGATGATTTTCACAAGTTCCAGGCCAGCCTGGGTTTCATGCCATCCTGGAATGCAGCAAGACACTGCCTCAAACAAACAACACATATTTTAGATTGGATATGGTTGACATGGACTTATAATTTCAATACCTGGAATACTGACACAGGAGGACTTCAAATTGGGAGGCCAGCCTAGGTTACCATGTTCTGTCCTTGAGCCAAACAACTGCCATATTGGGTAGTTCAAATGTGCCTTCCTCTAAAAAGATTATCTCAACTGGGTTTTCCTTGGCCATTTTCCCCCATCATGGAGAGCCAGAGAAGGTCATGAAACTATCACCTTTCTATCCAACCACTTTTCTACCACCTCCCTATTCTATGTAACTCGAAATAACTGTATAGGCCTTGAGGACAAACTAGAGTATACAGGGAGACAGGAATTTCACCTATCGGGGAAGGAGGACAACCCTCACTGCTGCTGGGTAGTTGTTTTCTAGGTGTGACCTGTTTAGGGGAAGGGACCCCTCACCTATGTATTCTGTGCTAAAGTTCAATAAACTATGGTTCTGCGGTGGAATGATACAATTTGTCTCTGGGACCTAGGAAAAGGGGTAGACATTGCTTCCCTGGAAAGGAATTTCAGCAGAGCAGAGTGAAACCCTAATCCCCAAAATAAAACCAAACAGTGTCCTGAGTCTCTATAGATTCTGTATAAGTCATAAAGGAGTTACTGTCACTGGGATATGACACTAGCTATTTCCAGTACACACTCAAGGTGGAAATAACAGGCTCAACATTCAACGAGCTCACCTTGCAACCTCAAATGGGAAGCTGGAGTCCACTAGCTCATCCTTACAGTCAAAATAGATAAAGGCTAGGCAGCTGCCCAATCACTGTAACTTCCTTATGCCCTGCGGTCTTCAGCAGCCCTGGTACCCATGCTTGGGGGGAGTATGAGGCTGGTCTGGCACAGTCTCTTCTCCCTATACCCGTGGGAAACTGCGGCCAGGGCCACAGACCCAATGCCAGGGTTGCACAAACCACAGGGCCATGTTCTAGAGCTGCATTCTATGGCCAAGTATACCTCAGAGAAAGTAGCAGATCAAATTTGGAGTCCTGCACCCAGAGATCCCTGTGATGATAGTGCAACAGTAACAAAAACAAAACAAAACAAAACAAAACAAAAAAAGTAACACCTGGACCCTAAAACAACACTGGACTGGGAGTGTGGGTTTGAAGTGGAACCTGCACACAGCATTCACCAAGTCTAGATGGAGTTCAATCCACAGACCACCCAAAGAATATAATGCTTCTATGCTGAGGAGCCCCAACAGGAACTGGAGGGTTCCCTCCCAACTATCAGCTTTTTCTTTTTCTTTTTCTTTTTTTAAAGAAAACCATTAACCTCAAGAATTTCCATTTCATAGATGAAAAACTGAGGGTTATAATAGTTAAGTAAGCCAGACATGGTGGCACGTGTCTGTAATCCAACAGTGGGAAAGCGGAGCCAGGCTTGCCAGGTGAGGCACCATCCACGAGGAAAACAACAAAAAGGCTTTGTCCAAGCCTCCCCAGTGCTTAGTGGGAAGAGCCACTTCTGTAAGATGGATCAGTCCTATCACGTCACTACCACCCACGGGGACTTTATGGCCATCAAATGGACCGACATGGCTAAGACCCTTGCCTGGCACCCAAGACAATATGGGCTCAGTCAAGAGAAGCTGCCCCTGGCTGAATCTCTGCTCTATGGACTGGTATTAAGCAGAAGGGATTCTGCCAGTAGAGATGCAGTTCCACAGCTTTTCCTAATCACTCATTGAATCCACACAGATAGAATGAAACATTCCTATCTGTGTTGGCCAAGTACGTCACAAACTCACAGAGGAACAAAATCAGCAGGGTGGTTCAACTACCATCTTTTAAGTATGGGCACTCTGGAGGAGCAGGCCTGCCCCAGTCACTTCGGTCCCTGGAGTACCTGTTAACTGGATGCTCTATAGTTTGCCTTCAGAGGAACCCTAAACTTCCTAAAATTGAAACATTTCTAGGGAGAAGTTCAACTCTTAAGGGTCTCAAGAGTCTGTGTTCTGCCACATTTAAAGCACACCTTCCCTAATCCAGAGACATCCAAAAGCTGGCACTGGATGTCTTCCTCAGTAACTCTCCACCCATTGTTTTTTTTTTTAAAGCAGGGTCTCTTACTGAACCTGGACTTCATCAATTCAAGTAGGTTGGTTGGGCAGTGAGCTCCTCCCAGCTTCCTCCCCAGCACTGGGATTAGGCAGTGCACTTGGAGATGTGAACTCAAGTCCTCAAGCTTGTGTGGCAACATTGTGACCAATTGGGTTATCTCCCAACCACCACCCCCACCTCCCCACCTCCCCACCTCCCCACCTCCACCCGCTTTGAGAAATGTTACTCTATCTCTTTTGGCTTATTCTCAATTATGAGAGAATTCTAGCCCTTGCCCTGCATCTAACTCCACAAGAAAATGAAAGTAGCCACAAATGTGTCTGACTTATCTTCCCACTGACCCGGGGCCCTGGCAAGAGGCCTTGGACACAGCAACTCAACAAATAGTGGCAAGTGACTTGCCACTATCTGTCTGTAGCTTGTGCCCACAGAAGCAGACTGGCTGCTCTTCCTAATCTCTTATAAAATTCCAAATAAAGACGGCTGTGGTAGTGTATACCTTAGTTCAAAGATTTGTGAGGTGGATGCAATACTGGTAGTTTGAGGGGCGCCTTTAGTGACTTTTAATTGGCCTGGGCTCTATGAGATCCTCCCCTAAAAAACCAAAATTCTTTTTTCAGCTGGAATAATTCACAGGTGAAACAAGAGATAAAATAGGTGCATGGAAAAGCAGGCAGTGGGACATGGTGGTCATGCCTTTAACCCCAGCTTTGAGTTCATGGCCAGCCTGGTGTACACAGAGTTCAAGACAGAACTACAGAGATCTTATCTCAAAAAAGTAATGTTAGAGACCATGTTAGAAAGCATACAACTGGGCTGGAGAGATGGCTCAGCGGTTAAGAGCACCCAACTACTCTTCCAGAGGTCCTGAGTTCAATTCCCAGCAACCACATGGTGGCTCACAACTATCTGTAAAGAGATCCGATGCTCTCTTCTGGTGTGTCTGAAGACAGCTACAGTGTACTTATATATAATAAATGAATAAATCTTAAAAAAAAAAAAAGAAAGCATACAACTAACACGGCCATTTTTTTCTAGTGGCAGTTGGATGGTGCTCTGTGTGTTCATGGATGTCAAAGCACAGCTGAGATCACCTAGAGCAACACTTTCTAGGTTTATCCATAGAACTGACTTGTTTCTATAAAGAACATAAACACACTGTACCTCAGAGCGTTGCTGCACACGGCTATTAGATGCAGTCCTAACACACCTGTCCACAAGTTATTTTCCTTCAAAGACCGACTCACCGTGTGCAGTTCCAACACAACGCTAGTCTAGTCAAGGGCCACCAGCTTCCTGCAGGAGACTTGGGCCTCCTGATGGGCTCCCAATTTGGCAAAGGAACCTCAATGGGCAGTATACAACAGCAGCGAGACGGAAGGGATGAAGGCAGCCACAATGGGCAGGCAACAGCTACGGTTGAGAACTGCAGTGGAAGACAATGACTGCTGTGCCAGACACAGCACAGGCAGTCAGAGCTTTCCTGAGAAAGCTAGAGACCCGAATCTATCACATGCAAAACCACCCTAGCTTCTAAGTACTACACAGGGTGGACAAAAAAGACTGGAGTCTGCTAGAGTCATGGGCTCTAGTGGGAGAACTGTGGTCAAGGTATTTATACTACATAGGTGGGAATTCAAAAGACAGCAAACTTTGATAACACAAGTGGTCTATCAAACCATAAGATAATGATAAATTTCAAAACACTATGGTAGCCAAACCTTGTTTTTTGTTTAAATTCCACTGTAAATGAGAAAAAAAAAGTCTGACTACTATGGAATGCAGTTCATTTACTATCTACTTTTCAATATCAAGTAAGTTCAGAACTTCTACTAGTACATCAGTTCTCAACCTTCCAGGTATTGTGACCCTCATGTCGTGGTGACCCCTAACAATAAAACTATTTTGTTGCTACTTTATAACTATAATTGTTATTTTATGAATTATAATATCTGATACACAGGATATGTTATGCAGTCTCCATGGGGTAGTGACCACAGGGTAAACCCACTGTACTAGTAGCACATGGCAGCCACCATCCAAAACCCTTGCAGGTGCACTGCCTATAAGGACTCAGCACTGCCCCATATGAGCAAAGCCTCAGCAGTGGTTCGTGGATTCCTCCATAGCCAACGGCTTCCCCCAGTGTCAGGAAACTGAAGCAGTATACAGACATGAATGGTGATTTCAGACAGTTTCACTCTGCTCCACATTCGGCAGCTCAAGTGCGCCATGAGTCAAACCCACACATCAAATGAGCAAAGGCATGAGCTGTCAAGGTGCGTCCAGCGACCAGTGAACGGAACTTTTACTACCGGCTGGCACACTCTGTTCTTCCAAAGGGTATTTGCGGCCTATGCCCATGTCATTTCACTCAAGCCCCACATTAGCCCAGGGAATAAGTCATTTACCCCACATCTACTACTCAAAAGTAGAAAGAGGCAGTGCCACAAGGAGGCTGAACTGAGGTCACACGCTAATCAATATTTCTCCCATAAAGGTGTCAGTGATGATCAGATTTCCAGGTCTACAAACTTTCTAAATGGTTATCCTTCTATCGACTTAAAATTACACTTATTTCATGTGATTGGACATCCGTCTTGGTGCCCATGTGAAGAGCATAGGATTTATAGAAGTTGGACCTTTCTTTCTGCCATGTGAGTCCTGAAAATTGAACTCAAGTCCGCAGGCAAATCCCTTAATTCAGTAAGCTTTCTTGCTAGCCCCCTCTCTCTCAACTCTGTAATAGCTTGGTCCCTTTTATCTGGGTCCAAGGTAAGATGCCCAACTCCATGCAGAGTGCATTTATGCTGCATTCTGTATGAGGACATAGGAAGGAGCTGGCTGACGTACAGGGCCTTGACAGGGCCTAAGACAAAACACCTTAGCTAAGTGTGCTACTGCATGCCTAGAATCCCAGTTCTTAGGAAACTAAGGCATGAGGAGCATGAGTTTGAGGTCAGCCGAACTACACAGCAAACCCTGCCTCAACAAAACCACCTCCGCGACAAATAGGAGCTTACAGTCGTAATAAGCATTGACTTTAGCAAAATTACCTATTCTCAGGAAAGCTAGTAGGAAGCTGCTGGCAGTTGTAACACTGTGAAAGAACACAACCCATTAACAAGTCCCTGTCTTTACCAGATGACAATGGTAACACTTTCTGGGAACACTTTCCTTTTTGGACAGGTTTCATGCAACCCAGACTGGCCTCAGGCTCACTATACAACCTTGAACTTCCCGACCATCCCGCCTCCATCTCTTAAGTGCTGGGATTACATACAGAGATGTGCTTAGTTTATGTGGCACTGGGGCCGAGCTCAATACTATAAATTATGCACACCAGGCAAGCACTTCCAGGCCAGGGGACATTTCTAATCATCCTCAGAAACTTTTCAAAGTATAACAGCCTTGTGTCCACTGGTCCCTCTTATAACCCACTCAGGACACAGATGCAGAGTGCTTCTGGAATAAGATGAACTGACAGCATCCAGTCTTCTCTAGTTAAAGGAGTGCTTGAATTTGCTAAGCAGCCTGAAGAATGAGCCATCTTAGACTTTATCAGTCGTCCCAAATCAGACCCTACTTCCACTGTCCTTCAGAACAGATGTGAATTTCTTACTTCTAACACACAGTAATCCACTGGGCCCCCACTCTGGAAACATTTTTAAGTTTTATATGGCTCTTCAGAGATTCCCTTTGTATTTAAAAACTCCTCACTCAAGTACACTAATAGCTAACACAGATAACTGTTGTTATAAGCCTGAAGACATCTATATAAAGATGCTTCAAGAAAGAAAAGCCCAGTTACAATAGAGCTATGCAATCAGGCTTAACAGACTAAATTCCAGGAGGGTCCACTCATACTATTAGAACTTGCTGGGTTGGGGATTTGGCTCAATGGTAGAGCGCTTGCCTAGCAAGCGCAAGGCCCTAGGTTCAGTCCCCAGCTCCGGAAAAAAAGGAAAAAAAAAGAACTTGCTATGTAAATTGAACAGAAGACAACTCATTATTCTGAAGAACTGAAGGCCTTACTGTTGCTGATAATTATGAGATTAGATTAGGAGGAAAGCCTTATGCTTATTAAGATGAAATACAATAAGTCAGGCCTAGGAGGTCAGACCTGTGATCACAGCCATGTGAGTGGCTGAGGCAGAAGTTTGAGTTGAAGGCCAGCCTGGGCAACTAAATGAGACTTCGAATTTGTTTCATTGTGTGTTGAAGGGCTTGCTTAGCATGTACAAGGCCTTGGGTTCAATCTCTAGAACAAATAAAAATCTTATTTCTGTTTACTGATTTACTGGGGGCAGATTTTTAATCTTAAAAAACAAACAAACAAACAAACAAACAAAAAAACCAAACTGACGTATGAGTGTTCTGTGTGCATGTCAGAAGAGAGCATCAAATCCCTTTATAGACAGTCATGAGCCACCATGTGGTTGCTTGGATTTGAACTCAGGACCTCTGGAAAAGCACGCAGTGCTCTTAACCACTGAGCCATCTCTCCAGCCCCCATATGCAGACTTTTTAAAAAAAGATCTGTGTGTAGGTATTTCACCGGCATGCATGTAGCCTATGTAGAACTTGTGTGCAGAACCTGCAGAGGCCAGAAGAGGGTGTCAGATCCCCTGGAACTGGAGCCAAATTGTTAGCCACCATGTGGGGGTGCTGGAAATCCAACCCGGGTCCTCTGGGAGAGTAGAGCTCTACAGTTCAGATTTCTAAGTTTCTAGTCTTAACCAACGAAATCTTCCTAAATAACTCTAAAATTAACAGCAAACTTTCGTTTGACTTTTTTGAGACAAGGTCTTATTGTATGGCTCTGGCAGTCCTAGAACCTGCTCTGCAGACCTCGCTGGCCTGCATCTCACCAAGATTTACCTGCTCTGCCTCTGAGTGCTGGGATTTAAAGGTGTGCACCACTATGCCAAGCTGCTTCTTTTAATCCCCTTAAAGTCATTTCTCAAAGGCAGAACGGACGTCTAGCTGTTGCCATTAAGAAGCAACACACCTATCTCTAATGGGCTCATTACCAGTTCAGGCCGTGGTGCACTTCATAAATAAGAAAGTCAATGAAATATTCCCTCTTCAGCGCTCCAAGTTAAGGCAGATTTAACAGAAGGCACCTCCTACCCTCACCCCCACCACCTCCCCAAGCAAGTTAAAAGTTGCATAGAGTCTCGGCAATCCTTAAAATTTCATTTTACCACTAGGATGACAAGGCAGGTGGATTCCTGTGAGTTCAAGGCTAGTCTGATCTACAGAGCTAGTTCCAGGACAGCTAGGGTTATACAAACTCTGCTTGGAAAAAACCAATAAATGATTTTCATAAGCTGGGTGGGTGACGCAAAGAATGTCTTCAATCCCAATACACGGGAGGTGGAGACAGACGTCCGAGATTGAGGCCAGCCTGGTCTACAGAGAGAGTCCCAGAACAGCCAGGGACTACACAGAAAGACCTTCTTGAAAAAAACAAAACAGATTTACTTTGCACTCAACCACAGGACTTGTACAGACAGAGGACCTGAGCTTTCTAAACCCACGACTGCAACTGTTAGTGGTCACAGAAAGCCAACAAGATGGCTTTGACACACTAACATAGAGGGAAATCCAGTATTTCTTACCAACAGGTGAAAAACCAGGATCCTATCCAGCAGAGAAAACAAGTGCACATGAGCAGAGTGGTGGATGGGGAGCTGGAGGCATGATCACCCATGACGGCTATCGAGTAACTGAAGTATAACACGAATGGATACTCACGATTGCACTGCTTGGAATTAGGCAGTCACAACCCGTCAGAGAAACTTTTGCGTGAGTCCAACACTTGGGGACTGTTAGGCTCCAAAACAGTGTCTATAGAGCCATCAGTGTTAACATGCAAAAAGTACATGGGAGACAGGTAGGGTTCCCTCGAAGGACTACTGTAAAATGATGAAAAGGCCCCTTGTTCACGTGCCCAGGTGAAAATCTCCCAAGAATGTGTCCTGTGGCAGGCATTCTGATAGGAACCAAACCGTCAGCGAGTTGACAAAGTCAGAGAAGATAAACATCACTGGATAGAGGGAAAGTTTGAGCTTCAGGGTAACTTGTCACTAAGTTTCAGGCAAAATACAAGGACAATTCTGCTCTAGGCACCATGCCAGGAGCCAGAGAGGTCCCATATTCATTCTCCAAGGGAAGCTTAAGTCCTTTAAAAAGCCAGTTTCACTGACAAAATGCACAATATTGCCAGATGGTAGTTTCATGGTCGGAACGAATCCATCCCACACTCTTCCCCGTAGAGTAAGACTAATTATCAGAAGGAACTCTCGAGGACCACCCACTCAAGACCTCCCCTTTTCTCTGCAAAAAAGAAAATCTCAAATACAAAATACTCTCGAATTTCTTCCAATACGCTTGAAATGCAGCCAGTGGAAGGCGCGGTTTCCCAAGGCTGCAGAAGCCACGTCCAGGGCGTGAGATGGATGCCTGGGGTCTACACCCGAGGGCCCACCAGGAGCTGCCGAGATTTGAACCCCGGATAGTAGGCCTGTGGGTGCAGCCGGGAGCGCAGGCGCTCGGAGCGCTCGGCTAAGGCTTCCTCCGGCCCTGGGGCGCCTGAGGGAACCGCCCGGGCCTCCCGCAAGTCGCGGCCCTAGGCGCCCACCCCAGGCGTCGGCGGGGCGGCCTCCCGCCCCCGGCCTCCCGCGCCCGTACCTGCCGGACCCGGTGCAGGGCATCCACGAAGTCTTCAGCCTTCAAGCCCACCGGAGCGCTCTGCCCCTGCACCAGCTCCGCCATGGCCAACCCCACCGCCACCGCCGTCGCTCGGCTTCCCCGGTCCGGCCTCCCACTCCGCTCCGGGACCCGTAGCCGGAAAGGGAAAGTCGCCCCACTTCCGGCGGAAGGGAAGCGAAGGGAAGGCACTGCCCGCTCAGAGAGAGATAGGTCTGGGGAAAGCCGCGTCTGTGAGGCGGGGTCTCAAAGCACATGACTGCTGTCCGGCCGGAAGTGGGGGCGTGGCCGTGCCGCGAGGGGGCCTGCCCCGAGCACAGGCAGCTGTCCGTCAAAAAGGCCAGGTTGCGACCCCGCCCTCTAAAGGCGTGGGCCCTAGACCTTGCACGATGGTGGCACAGCCACTGAGGCGCGCAGGTGCGACCACGTAGTCCCTGCTGTCTGTTTTTGCCACCTGGCGGAAAAACGTGGACGTGGCTCTTCCAACCCCTCACCCAAGCGGTCGAGGTGCACTAGCAGCCCCCTCTCTCCTCTCGAAATAGTTGCGGTGTGCTGTATTGACTGGGAATGAGCATCTTTACCGTGGTACTAGGACCCTCAGTAGGGCAGTGTTCCACCTTTGCAGGGAGTCCCAGGCCACAGGATGGGCTGTCAGTTTGCCAAGGATGGGTTGAATGACACCGCTCAAGAAGCCTGGTGTCCCCTTTCACATTCTATCCCTAGGATAACAGGAAATACCATAAGACCATCATTGCTTCCGGGCCTGCTGAGGCAAGAGACTTTAGAAATGTTTGAATGCTTGGAGGGTTGGGGGGGGGGAGGAATAGTAGTGATTTCTCAAAGCAGGGAGTCTTACTTCGGAATATGCTGGTCTGTTAGAACAAAAAGTCACGCCCCACTGTGCCAATACTTTTGGGAGGTGGATTTGCACGGGAAGACCAGGAGTTCAAGGTCATCATGACTTAATTCTAGGTCAGCCAGGGCTAGCTACCTGAGACTCTCTTTACCCTTCTTTCCTTCCATCTTTCGTTTCTGTGTGTGCGTGTAGAATGTGTCAACTCCTTCCACCATGTGGGTCCCAGGAATCAAGCCAGGATATCAGGTCTGGCTGCTGGCACTTACACAGCCAAGCCACCTCATCAACCCTGGGACTCTCGTTTTTTTGTTTTTGTTTTTTTTTTTTTTTTTTTTGACTTGCATTCCTAGAGTTTGACACCTAGTAGGTGCCTAGGAAACTACTTCTGAGTTGACTAATGCTGACTCTGAATAATTCCTAGATTACGACAGAATCAAAGAATCTGACCAATCTGCACAGTTGAAGTTGATCACTTTTGGACAGATCATTCCAAAACCTGTAGGGAAGACTGAGCCAGCACTCTGGATGGTGCAAAGTTTTCACTTTACTGTCTATGCTTGAAAAATCAGACACAGAGTTTCAACCTTAAGGACAGACACGGTCCTACTTGGCGTCCTTCATACCAGGGATGTCCCTGCTTTTACTGTTTATACCTTTGAAGAAATACTGTCCACTCTTCATGTTCCAGATAGCGCCCGCGCCCCCCACCTCACCCCCGTGAGTAGAAATGGAGTAAGGACATCAACTGCTAGGAGTATTGCCTTGCAAAGGCCACAGACCTAAGGGACCAGTAGGAAAAGATGACTCCATCCTGGTTAGGTCACTGGTGGAATGTTTTACTATCCAGGGCCTCGTTGTCTAACATTTATTACAAACTCCCCGTTGAGTTGGTTGGCTCTTGGTCCATGACCCACTGTAATAAGTTCACTTATGAGCTTGACAATGGTTTTCGAGAAATGTCTGAAACCATGCTTACCATCCAGAAACAGACTGATTCTTTAAGGTGGTCTTTGCCTGTTTCTCCAAGAAGAATGCCCTTTCTACGCCAACCAATCCAGGATAGTGAGAAATGAAATCCAGGAGCTTCAATCCAACATGCAGAATCTCAAGGAATATGAGGCCTCCAGTTCCTGAACTTTCGAAAACTCTATATGGAAGTGCACACTCCCTTTCATAACACCTTTCCTAGTCATCTTCCTGGTGTACTATTCGCTCCCTGCCTCATTAATCTTGTCTCTACATTCCTTCAACGACAGATGCAGACAATTTCTAATCAAACTATTAATGAGTTCCTGTTACAGGATTACCAGTCGCTGTCCACAGAGGAGTGGGATGGTGAAAGTCAGCTCTAACCCCCCACCACCCCGACATTGACAAAGCCCCAAGACAGCAGAAAGTAGCCCAAGAGACACGGCGCCCCTATCCTCCTTTCACCATCAGCTTCCCCCTCCCTTTTCTTCCTTCTTTTTATGATAAGAAAAAGGGAGGTACGTTGGTATCAAGAATTGCCTTTAGCAGCGACACCCTTTGGTCACTGTTGCCATGGCAATGGCCATACATTCCCAGAAGACCTTTTGGCTCAATTCACACCTCTACCTGGGAATCTTTACATCATATTCCAGATAAAAGGCAGATTCCCCCTGCCCACTCTCTCTTCTCTTCTTTCTCTCCCCTCTTCCCCTTGTCTCGTTCCTCCATTAAATCTCACCATGTGGAACGGTGTTGGTGTTGGTTTTCCGGATGGGCATGGCCAATATTTAATGATGAGATTTTAATAACGACAGTTGGTATTTGTTGAATGAATACATGTATTTTGTTCAAAGGGAACAGGGAAAGCATTTTAGACATTAAGCGCAGAAGTATTGCTGACACTTCCCAAGTGGCCCACAGGCTAATTTGATTAATAAAGCATTAAGGATTATTCCAACCTTTCAAGATAGCACAGGGTTTCGTTTTTCCTTCTGCCCTTTTCATTAGATAAATTTGGCGATGCCTATTCACTCAAATGGGATTCAAACTCAGGAAATAAATGCCTAGCTGGGACTGGCTGCAACAAAGGACTGACAGCAGAGACTCAGTGGGAAGTGAAGGAATTGAGGTCATTCTGAGCTGTACAATAAGGGTTAGCCTGTGCTAGACCCCGTCTCAAAACAACAACTAAAACCCAAACAAACTGCACACACACTGTGGTTGTGAGGAGCTGTTCCTCAGGCTGATGAGAATGAAGTGAGAGGAAGCCCTTGCTGCACAGTTGTGAGATCAGTCTCCAGAAACCACATGGTTCTGGGGCTGGGGGAGATGGCTCATCCAGTAAGAGAACTTGCTGCTCTTGCAAAGGACCCAACTTTGGTCCCCAGCACTTTCCTCAGATGGCTCAGAACTTTCTTACAATCCAACTCCAAAGGATATAATACTCTCTTCTATCCTACTTGAGTACTACGTAAGTGTCACACACACACACACACACACACACACACACACACACACAAAATTATCTTTAAAAAAAATTTAGCCAAGTAGAAGTGTCACATGTCTTTAATTCACCCACTTGGGAAGCAGAGGCAGGCAGATCTCTGAATTCGAGGCCAGCCTAGTCTGCAGAGTAAGTTCCAGGACAGCCAGGGCTACACAGAGAAACCCTATCTAGAAAAAACAAAACACAAAACCACAAAAGCTGGGCCTGCTGGTACATGCCTGTAATCGCAGAGCTGGGTGTATGGGGGGAGGTAGAATTTGGTTTGAACAAGAATGTCCCACCCTCATAGGCTCATATCTTTGAATATTACTGTTGATAGACTATTTAGGAAGGATTAGTGGTGTGTTCTTCTTGAAAGAAGTGTGTCACAGGGCTCGACTTTGAGGTTTCGAAAGCCCAAGCAAGGCCCAGTGTCTCTCTTTCTGCCTGAAAACCAAGATATACAACTCTCAGCTACTACTGCAGTGCTATGCCTGCCTACATGCCACCATGCTGCCCACCATGATAACAGACTAACTTTCTGAAACCATAAGCAAACCTCCAATGAAATGTTTTCTTCTATAAGAGTTGCTTTGGGGCTGGAGAGATGGCTCAGTGGTTAAGAGCACTGACTGCTCTTCCAGAGGTCCTGAGTTCAATTCCCAGCAATCACATGGTGGCTCACAACCATCTGTAATGGGGTCAGATGCCTCTTCTGCTGTGTCTGAAGACAGCTACAGTGTACCCACATAAAAATAAATAAATAAATCTTTAAAAAAATAAGTTGCTTTGGTCATAAAGTCTCTTCACTTCAACAGAACAGTGCAGGAAGGCATGGAGACAGGAGGATTTGTCTAGCCAAATTGGAGAGCTCCAGTTTCATTTCAAAAAGTCAGATGGTCAGCAAGCAGGGCTGTGGTGCCACACGCCTTTAATCCCAGCATGCAGGAGGCAGAGGGAGGTGAGTATCTGTGAGTGTGAAGGCAGCCTGGTCTACAGAGCAAGTTCTAAGAAACAGACAGCGATGGAAGGAAGACATCCAACATGAACCTTTGACCTCCACCTGTGTGAAAACATACATCCACATACTCATACAAACAACATATATGCACATACATAAGTCAACAAGTCATTTTTCTCTCTGAGATTTAGGAATATCTTTTTTTTTCTTTTCTTTTTTTTTCAGAGCTGGGGCCCGAACCCAGGGCCTTGAGCTTGCTAGGCAAGTCCTCTACCACTGAGCTAAATCCCCAACCCAATTTAGGAATATCTTAACCGATGAATTTAAATGTTTCCTCCTTCTAGATATGACAGCATATAACTCTAATCCCAGCACTCTGAAGGCAAAGGCAAGCAGACCGCTGTGAGTTCCAGGCTAGCCTTCTCTATACAGTGAGTTCTAGGCTGACCAGAGTTACATAGTTAGATCCTATATTAAGAAAAGGGGTGGAGCTGTAGAGGTGGCTGAGCAGTTAAGAGCACTGATGAAGTACAGGTCCTTCCCAAGAACAATAAGCGTTCTGAAGTGGAAACTTAAGTGCTCTTCGGAAAGTCTGTCCTGAAAGGCTAAGACAGACTGGTGTAGGAAGGTTTAGCTGAAGCAGACACAAGTAAAAGAATGTTCTGCTAAAGCAAGCACGCGAAAGAACACATGCTAAAGGGCTCTTTGCTAACAACACCCATGCATTGGTCTGTCCTCCACTGCGTAGTTGAGCTGAGTTTGCCAGGACTCCGTGGAGAGAAACCGCACCAAAACCCTTCAGGCGGTGTGCTACGGTTGGTGGCCGCTTCCTCGAATCGGGAGGATTGGCAGAGCGATGTCAGCCGAGACAGGCGCATGTGCTAAGGTAAGACTTGTGGTGACGGAAGACTGGTGGAGGACATGTTTGGAGGTTGTATAAACAACGGAGACTGAACTTGGCTTGCTTATAGAGTTAGCTGTACAGTATTTGTTGGTCGTGCGTCTTTGCCGATCTCCATTTTGCTGAGAGACACAGCAGAGAACTTTTCCTGGTGTTCCCGTTGGTCGCAGTCCCTTCTACTACTAGGTCGTGCCACGCTGCTGATTCATGTTTGCCGTTCCAACTCTACCAAACAGGACTGCTGAGATATCCGTAAAATGTTTGCAAGGATTGAGCTGCCTCTGCTGACCTGTGAACTGAACCGCTCATTTCCAGACAACACAGATGGGCGTTGCTCCAAAGAACCATTTCTAAACAGGTCCATGTCCCCCATATCCTTTCTTTTCCACTAACTCTGGTGGGTGGTGGGCTAAAAGGGGAGATTAAAACATTTAAGGATCATCATTAAAAATGGGTTTTAAAAAAATTAAAGTTACACCCTTCTTAGCCACTGTACTGATTGGTTTTGTGTGTCAAGTTGACACAAACTGGAGTTATCACAGAGACAGGAGCCTCCCCTGAGGAAATGCTTCCATGAGACCCAGCTGTAAGACATTTTCTCAATTAGTGAACAAGGAGGAAGAGCCCCTTGTGGGTGGTACCATTCCTGGGCAGGTGGTCTTGGGTTCTATAAGAAAGCAAGCCAGTAAGTAACATCTCTCCATGGCCTCTGCATCAGCTCCTGCTTCCAGCCCTGTGTGAGTTCTACTCCTGTCTTCCTTTGGGGATGAGCAGCAATGTGAACGTGTAAGCTGAATAAACCCTTTCCTGCCCAACTTACTTCTTGGTCATGATGTTTGTGCAGGAATAGAAACCCTGACTAAGACAGCCACTGAGTCATCTATCTAGACCATTGTTTTGCTCGACACAAGGAAGGACTCTGGGTAGTTAGGAGTCAAAGAACCAGAGGAAATAGCTGTGTCTCGTTGACAAATTAACCCTTTCATAATTTCATACTATCCCACTTTGTTTTCAGTAATACCTTAGAGGAAACTATTTAATATGAATGTAGTCTTACCTTATGGTTATTACTGTTCACTTCAGTTCAGGGGCTGGTAAGAATCTTCAATGGGTTAAGACTCTTATTGCCAGTCAGTAGTAGCACATTGTGTGTGTGTGTGTGTGTGTGTGTGTGTGTGTGTTCATGTGGGTACTGTCTTCCATGTAGAAGTTACTATCCTGTTGCTGTGAAGAGACATTAGGACCAAAGCAACTCTTATAAAAGAAAACATTTAATTGGGGCGTCTTAGGGTTTTACTGCTATGAACAGACACCATGACCAAGGCAACTCTTTTTTTTTTTTTTGGTTCTTTTTTTCGAGCTGGGGACCCGAACCCAGGGCCTTGCGCTTCCTAGGCAAGCGCTCTACCACTGAGCTAAATCCCCAACCCCTCAAGGCAACTCTTATAAGGACAGCATTTAATTAGAACTGGCTTACTGGTTCAGAGGTTCAGGCCATAATCATCAAGATGGGAGCAGGGCAGTATCCAGGCAGGCATGGTGAAGGTAGAGCTGAGAGTTCTACATCTTCATCTGAAGGCTGCTAGTGGAACACTGGCTTCCAGACAGCTAGGATGAGGGTCTTCAGCCCATGCCCACAGTGACACACCTACTCTACAAGACCACACCTACTCCAACAAGGTCACACCTCCAAATAGTGCCACTCCCTGGGCCAAGCATATTCAAACCGTGACTGAGGGCCTTGGTTATAGTTTAGGAGAGTTGGTCCATTAATATGGGGAGCATGGTAGCATGAGGCCAAGCATGGAGCTCCAGCAGTAGCTGAGAGTTCCCCATGGTCTGTATTTGATCCTCAGAAACCACGTAGTAGAAAGAGAACTGACTCCTAAAAGTTGTTTCCTACATGTGTGCTACTGTTGTGTGCCCTCCACCAACTAAGTACCTATGTAAATAAATTCAATGTAGGAGCCAGCCAGATGGCTTAATGGGTAAGGGAAGTTGCCACAAAGGTTTACAACCCAGGTTTAATTCCTGGAAGTGAAAGTGTGAGAGAGTGAGGTACACACACACACACACACACACACACACACACACACACACACACACACACACAGAGAGAGAGAGAGAGAGAGAGAGAGAGAGAGAGAGAGAGAGAGAGAGAACTGCGGAGATGGCACAGGGGGTAAAATACTCATTGTAGAAGCATTAAGACCAGAGTTCAAAACCCTAGTGCCCACACAAATGCCAGTTAGGCATGGCCGCTCACCTGTAATCCCAACTCACAGGAAACACACAGGGAACAGCTGGATAGTTCAACTTGGTGAATTAATGTGCTACCTTGGCTTTGCTTGACAGAGTCAAATTGCTCTTCAAATTGGACAGTTTCTCTCAAGTGTGGCACGCATCCTACTAGCTATGGGCAAGAGTTCTTACTGCAGGACCAAAGAGATGATGTCAGGGGATTGGGGGCGGCGACAGCAGCACGGTGTACTTGTGTGCTGAGCAAGCTTGATGTCCAAGTTCAATCTCTGAAAGCCATGGAGGAAGGAGTGAGCTGACTCCCACAAGTTGTCCTCACACCCCCAGAGCCACACAGGGGCAAGTGCACATCTCCCACTCACAGGCGTATGTATGGCAAACTGTTCCAAGCTAAGACTTCTAACTTCTCACTCTTGTGACATTTGGTATTGTACTCTTTTTTTTTCTTCTTTTTAATTTTTTTAATATTTATTTTATTCTGTATGTTTGAGTGATTTGCTTGCTGTACATATGTGCACCATGTGCATGCCTAAGGAGGTCAGAGGTGAGTGCCAAATTCCCTGGAGTTGAGACTACAGATGGTCATGAGCAACCACATGGGTGCTGGGAACTAAACCCATGTCCTCTGCAAAAGTAATAAGTGCTCTTAATCACGGAGCCATCTCCTCAGCCTTTCTCCCACTCTGTCTTAAACTGACAGAGTCTCTCATCTTGGAGGCAGTTGTCTAGTGGATATTCATGTCTCTGATCTCAATTCTGTCCCCTACCAAGACTTTAGGCAAGTATATGTGGTTCTTTTGGGTAGCCCCAGGACACAGTGACCATGGTTCACATAGGCCAGCTTATCTGACCAAGCTGCAGAAAAAGGAACATGTGATTGAGGCCCTGTGCATTCAGGTTCAAACTCCCTGGTCACCAGAAGATTCGTACATCAAAGCAGAGGGGTTTCACTTAGTTTAATAGCGATAGATTTGAAGACATGGGGTCTGAGGGCTGGGGTGTAAATCTATTTCTAGTTGAGGTCCCCATCCCCACAAATAGTAAGCCCCACAGCCCCAAGACTTTCCGCTGTTCTGAGTCCCATACCATGGTTCACTAATTCTCTCATATACGGTCTAAAAAAAAAAAAAAAAAAAAAAAAAGGCAGGGCCTGGGCTGATCTTAAACTCTCAGTATGGCCCAGGATGACCTTGAACCTCTGATCCTCCTGCCTCTACCTGCCCAGTGTTAAAATTACAGGTGGTTTATTCAGTTCTGAGCATCTGGGTATTGTGCTTGCGGGGCATGGACTTAACTAACCATGTCCCCAGACTCAATATTTACTATTAGCAGAATTTAAATTTTTTTCAAAATTATTGAACATACGCTTACAATTTTGTTTTTCTGTTATGGCTAAATATACATAACATATAATTTGCTGTTTTAATTTTTTTTCCTGCCACAGTTCAGTGACGTTAAAAAATATTCACAGTGCCGGATGATGGTGGTGGTGCTACACACCTTTAATACCTGCCCTTGGGAGGTAGGCCCATAATCTGTGAGTTTGGGGCCAGCCTGGTCTACAGATCAAGTTCTAGGACAGCCAGAGCTACACAGTGAAACCCTGTCACCAAAAACTAAGACCAAAACCAAAAAGAACTCCATTTTCTTTACTGAGGCAGAGAGTCTCTCACGGAACCCGGAACTTATCAATTCCTGCTAGTTTAGCTACCATCTTCCCCTGGGGATCCCCCAGAACCCCCATATGCTTTATAAATGCAGGATAACAAGCAGGCAGCCAAGCCTACTGGGCCTTTATGTGGATACTGGACATCAACCTCAAGTCTTCAGACTTTCATAGCAAGGACTTTGCCTAATGAGCTCTCTACACAGCCTCTTTATTTTCCTTCTTTTTTTTTAAATTTTATTTTTCTTGGATAGCTTATGAATTTACATTTCAAATGTTATCCCCTTTCCCCCCCCCATCTCCCATACTCCCTCCTCCCTCTCCCTGCTTCTGTGAGGATGCTCCCACTCCCACCCACCCATTCCAACCTCAGTGCCCTGGCATTCTCCTACATTGGGGAAATGAGCCTTCAGAGGACCAAGGGCTTTTCCTCCTATTGATGCTGGACAATGCCATCCTCTGCTACATATGTGGCTGGAGCCATGGGTTCCTCCGTGTGTACTCATTAGTTGGTGGTTTAGTCCTTGTTTGGTTGGTATTGTTGTTCCTCCTATGGGGTTGCAAACCCCTTCAGCTCCTTCAGTCTTTTCTCTAACTCCTCCATTGGAGTCCCCTTTTTCAGTCTGATGGTTGGCTGCAAGCATCCTCATCTGTATCAGTAGGGCTCTGGCTGAGCCTCTCAGGAGACACCCATATTTGGCTCCTGTCAGCAAGCACTTCTTGGCATCAGCAATAGTGACTGGGTTTGATGGCTGTGTATGGGATGGATCCCCAGATGGGGCAGTCTCTGGATGACCTTTTCTTCAGTCCCTGCTCCACTCTTTGACCCTGTATTCCTCTCTATTTTCCTGTTAAGACTGAATAATAATTTTCCTATAGGCACTTAACATCTGTGTTTCTGTCACTGACTGGTGGGCTTGGTAGTTTTTACCTTGGGCTGCTGTGAATCTTACTACCATGGACACAGCTTACAGACACATGCTGGGGGCTTCACTGTCTATAAAACTGGATTTTGATTCATATTCTCTCACAGGCAGGCTAAACTCCAGAAAGATAAGTTATGCTTATAATCCTGTCATTGGGGAAGCTGAGGCAGGAGGATCTCTGTTAGTTCATAGTGTGTTGTTGTAAAAATATAAAAAATAGGAAAGGTAAGCTTGTCTTTTGTCTCGCTGGGTTCAGCACCGCGGTGGCCCAAGATGTCTGCTAGATACCTTGGCGGAAACACATCCCAACTCTACGGTGGCCCAGTGTCTCCTGCCGTCGCACACTTTCCTACGCTCAAACTGTCACATAAAAGAGCACACAACACAATAACCTTTGACCCAATTGGTAAGATATAACTGCCCACTTAAACATACAAAGCCCAGTACCATTCATCCCTTAAGAACATTAATAACGGGGTTGGGGATTTAGCTCAGTGGTAGAGCGCTTGCCTAGCTAGCGCAAGGCCCTGGGTTTGGTCCCCAGCTCCAAAAAAAAGAAAAAAAAAAAGAACATTAATAACAACCTGTAAATACACAGAGTGGAATCTTAACATCACCTGCCATGTCTTCTCTCCCTCTCCCTCCTGTCTCTTTCTCCTTTCTGTTCCAGTCTCCTCCTCTTCCTTCAAACTTCTCTCCCACTCATCCTTCCTTCTCATCCAATGACAGGCCTCCTTCTATCCTGTACCTGCCCCTCACCTGTATTTTACAAATTCTATGGGGAGAAGGTTCTGGTGAAGTCACCTGAGTCCTGAGTACAGGACTAGGCAGCTGTCCTTGGGGCAGTGGAATTAGCATCAAAATACGGATAACTCCAGGGCAAACCACTACGATAGTGAGTACCAGTTCACCCTGGGCTATAGAGTATGAGGCCCCATTTCAAGAAATCCCCTAAGCACTAGTTCTTTCTCTCTGTCCCCTCAGCCATCACTCCTAGAATACCTCCATTCCTTTCTGACCCCCCACTGACCTACTCTCAGAATGGGACCCCACAGTAGCTACATGTAGCTGGGAACCAGATTACTGCTTGGCTCAGCCCACATTAGAGAGGCTTCTTCCTACCATAGATGGGAATTGACAGAGACCCACAGGTTGACGATGTGCAGAATGTAGAGGACTTTGGGGCACTCAGCACTAAATGGAAGGTCTTTATCAAACTCTTCCCTCCAAGGCTCCAGGATCTATGTGGGAGAGGCTAGAAAGACTCCAAAGACACAGCATCATCTGGCAGTAACAGCACCGACACACATATGAACTCTCAGAGACAGTGGCAAGCACAAGACCCGCACAGGTTCAAACCAGACAAAAGCCAAGCATAGGGAAGGGGAAGCAGACACAAAGTCCTACCCCTAACCAATCTGCAATTGGTACCTGCTGGGAGAAGAAAATCAGTTTTCTTCAATGGAGTGGCATTGGTATACCAACCACAACCCAAGATAGACAGGAAACCAGGTGGGCAAGCTCCAAACTCCGCATCTCCATGTCTGATGTCAAAGCGCTCTTCAGATCTCCACCTCCTTTTTCATCTTTGTTGATGGCAACAAACTTCTTTTCCTGGGCTGGTTCTACTCCCTGTTAGCAGCTTTCCTCCGGAGATATCCTATGGCTCTGGTATCTCGAGAATCTTGTGGTCCAAGGCAGCTTCAATGTTACAGCTTCTTGTTTCAATGTCTGGGATCCACACATGATCTTCTGGGCTCCTCCAAAGGGCTGGTGTCACTTCTCCAGCTCTGCCCTCTGTAGCACTCAAGGCTCTGGTTGATCCACTCCACTGCTGCTGCTGTTCTTGGTGATCACCCCATGGTCCTGGCATCTCCAATACACTGGGGTCTTCCGCTGCAACTAGGCTTCACCAATAGCCTCCCACAGGTTCTCTTCATGGTGCCAAGCTTCAACTCCTTTGCATGACCCTTTCAGTCCTGGGCCATCAACTACAACGGGAGGCTGTACTTTCACCAATGGCCTTCCATGGCCTCTCACAGTGCCAAGCCTCAGCTGCTCTTCATGACCCCTTCATGCCTTCAAAACCAGTACCACCTGAGTGATTCTTACACATTACCGAGTCTAGCTGCAGCCCCAGCTACAACCTCAGCTATCTCTGGAACATAGCTTCTTGTGCTCTCAGAAAACACTTCCCAAAGATTTCACCTCTGTGACGCTGGTCTCTTCTTAATTACCATTTATGTTTTAGCTCAGGCTAACCAGCATCAATTGTCCCACTAGTTCCTTCTATTTTTCACTCTAAAGCCAGAGCAACATGGCCAAAACTGCTGAGTTCTGCTGCTTTCTGGGGCTGGAACATGGCCTCTTGTTCTATTACATTATCACCACTAGCTTTCTGTTTCCCAACTCCTTCACTGCCTAAGCTTGTTTGTCCTGGAACTTGCTCTATAAACTGACTCTGAACACAGAGTCATATGCCTGTCTCCTAAACATTGGAATTTAAGATATGGTCCACCAAGCCTGCATTTAAGTTTTTCTTTACCTAGAACTTTCTCTGTTCTAGGCTAACCTTGAACTCAGAGATCTGCTTATCTTTGCCTCCTAGGAATAAAGGCTTGTACTATTATGCCTGAACCTAAATTTAGGTGGGTGAGATCTTGCCCCAAGGTCACTACTCCCTTAATTCAATTTAATATCCTTTTTTTACCCTGCCCCCTCCTCCTCAATTTAATATCCTTAAACCCAGGATTCACTTCTTGGTGCCCCTTTAATATTTGAACCATATATTTTATATTTTTTTCTTTCTCAGCTTGCTACACTTGTTTAAAATGCTCTTCATGAGACTTAATCAGAGAGCAAAGTCTATGATGGGCATTACTGAGACTTCCTTTTTCAATGCACTTAGTCTGAGTCTCTTCATTTTAGCCTCAGGGAGCCTCTTCAGACAAGGGCAAAAAGTAGCTACATTTTTCACCAAAGTACCATAAAAACAGTATCAAGGCCATATGTTGAAATTTTCCATTGAAATTTCTTGAACTAGGCCTGCACAATTCAAATCACTCTCAATAACAAAGTCTTCCATATTCCTACTAGGATAACCCATTAAGCCCCTTTTAAAACATTCCACTGCTTTTCAAATCCAAAGTCCCAAAATCCATATTCTTCCAAACGAAAGCATGGTTAGGTCTACCACAGCAATATCCCACTCCCGGTACCAACTTGTGTCTTAGGGTTTTACTGCTGTGAACAGACACCATGACCAAAGCAACTCTTGTAAGAACAACATTTATTTAGGGCTGGCTTACAGGTTCAAAGGTTCAATTCATTATCATCAAGGCAGGAACATGGAAACATCTAGGCAGTCATGGTGCAGAAGAAGCTGAGTGTTCTACGTCTTCATCTGAAGGCTGCTAGCAGAATACTGGCTTCCAGGTAGTTAGAACTAGGGTATTAAAGCCCACACCCACAGTGACACACCTACTCCAACAAGGCCACAGCTATTCCCAACAGGCCCACATCTTCTAATAGTGCCACTCTCTGGGCCAAACATATATAAACCGTAACAGTGATCAAGATGTATTGTCTGAAAAAAAAATATTAAAAACGATTTTTAAAATACAATTTTAAAAGCTCCCAAAACAAAACAACAGGTTGGGAGATGGTTCTGTTGGCTCTTAGCCGGATGCAAACATGAAGACCTGAGTTCTGTCTCCCTTTAGAGGAAACACTATCCCAGAACTGAGAAGGTAGAGCCAAGAAGATGCCAAGAAACTTTGTATCAAAAGACAAGGTGGGCCGGGCCTGTGGTGAACACCTTTAATCCCAGCAACTGGGAGGTGCAGGCTAGAGGATGCCTGGGAGTCACAGACCAGCCGCCACTGTCTAAAAAAAAAAAAAAGTCAGAAAAACAACCAAAGGGGGGAAAAAAAAGAGGAGGAAGATGGGGGAGGGACACCAAGGATGGGACAGGGAGGGAGGGGCAGAGGACACATGGACTTGGAGGGGTGGGCAAAGCCTTGAGTCAACCAGGAGTGGATCCGGTCCTGTGTTCCTCCTTCCTGCTGACACAGAGGTGGAATTTTCTTTGGAAGCTTTGCATTTTTCCGGTTTCATGGCAGCCTTGTTCTGGTGAAGTGTTCTTTGTTCCCCTTCCTGACACCAGAGCCAGAACTGAGCCAAGTACAACAGTCAGGCTGCAGCACGGTAAACTCCCAGGAGGCCCCTGACCAGGCCTAGAATCCATTTGACCTGCCTGACTCACGCCTCCAGCTTCAACCCCAGTCCTACACATTGGGCCGGCAAGACGGCCGGGTGAGTAAAGGCACTTACTAGCAAAGCGGCCACCCTTGCTTCAGTTCCTAGGACCTACAGTAGAAGCAGAGAACTGACTCCCTGACCTACACACACACTGGCACGAGTGTGCCTGCATTCATAGCCTGTGTCACTACACCGGGCTTTTGAGCTGGGGTCTCACTGGATATCCTGGCCGGCCTGTAGCTCGCCATACAACTACACCTCTGGCCCAGCCTTCTGAGTGCAGAGACTGCGGATGTGTAACACCCCTTGTAGGCCATTTAGTTCAAATTTTGCACACATCAGTGGCTAAGATGCCCCAAGGAATAAAACCCCCTGAGGCCTAGGTCTATATTGACCCTGTGGCTCTTACAATACTGCCTGGCTGCAGGGTCCAATCCCAGGTGATTTGTCCCTGCCTAAGTTGTTGCAACCGGAGCCTTTCTGGTTTTTCTTGCTCATCAGTTTTTCTGGAGGACTCAAGGCTCAAGTCCTGGGCTGAGAAGTTTTCCTGAGACATCTTCCAAAATCTGAGAGAAAAGTACATGGCCTCCTAGAGAGGCCTCTCCCCAAGTCAAGATGGATAGGCAGGAGAAGAGCACAACTTCTTGTTTCAGACTCTGAGGCTTTGTACCCCTAGGAACTGTGTGTGGCCTGCTTGCAAAGACAGTGTAAGTAAGGCACTGGAGAGTGAGGATGAGCCTCCAGATGTCAAGAGCCCCAGCCAACCAACAAGAAGTTGCTGGGCTGCAGTTGCCCAGTCTCTTAAAAACAAAACATTCATCTTTTTTTTTTCTGAGACTCGAGCTGATTGGTAGAGTGATGTCAGTTGAGACAGACGTATGCTGAAGCAAGATACATGGAGGAAAAACATCACATGATATTGGGAGGGTATAAATAGAACTCAGTGGACAGTGACGGAGGCTGAGCTTGGCTTGCTTATAGAGCTAGGTGTACAATGCTTGTTGGTCTCACATCTTCGCTGATCTTCCTGAGAGAGGCACAGCCGAGAACATTTCCTGGCGTCCCAGTGGGTCCCTCCTGCAGACTTGTGCCAAGGCTGAGGCCTGCTGCCTCTGCTAGGCAGTGCCACCACTTCTGATTCATGTTTTCTGTCCCAACTCTACCGAACTCAGCTGGTGGTGTATCCGCGAGGTGTTTGCGAGTGGATGGAGCTGCTGGCTGCTGACCTGTGAACCGAACGGCCAATTTCCAGACAACACAGATGGGAGTTGCTCCAGAAAACCATTTCTAAACAGGTCCACTTCCCCTGTATCCTTTCTTTTCTACTAACCCTGGTGGGTGGTGGGCTAAAAGGGAAGGTTAAAGTGTCTAAGAATCGTCATTAAAAGTAGGTGTTGAAAAAAATTAAAGTTAAAGCCAGGGCTGCACAGAAACCTACTATTACTTTTTCTTTTTCTTTTTTTTTTTTTTTTTTTTTTTGGAGCTGGGGACTGAACCCAGGGCCCACGCTTGCTAGGCAAGCGCTCTACCACTGAGCTAAATCCCCAACCCCCTACTATTACTTTTGTTGGGAAAGGAATTCATTATCAGCCTTGACTGGTCTACTTGCTGCAAAGGCCAGACCACTCTGAGCTTGTGCCACCATCATGCTTCTGCCTCCTGAGGTCTGACTTGTGTTGTTGTGTCTTCCTGAGTGAAGCAACAGGCTTTAGGGTATTTGCTGTTTGCCCCCTTTATATGAAACAGGATAAGGGTGGCACACACCAACCTCAGGGGTCATTTCATGGGTGGACGTTAAAATGAGTAGGAAGCCCTATAATCAGAGGCAGCAAAATGAGAGCAGAGGGGCTAGCAAGACGGTTCAGTGGGTAGAGACACTTGCCTCTGAGCCTGACAACCTGAGCTTGATTCTGGGGCTCACCAACATGGTGGAATGGGAGGACAGAACCCAGCAACTTGTCCTTTGAACCCTACACAAGGTGTGATGCCTGTATGACCCTACACAAGCGGGTACTCGCCCTCAGTAATATCGCTGAAATAAAAATAAAATGAGAAAAACTAGACCCAAGAATTTATTAGACATAGCAAAAAGGATCTGAACCTGTCACCTTGACCCCATAGAGAGGACACCGGCTACCTAGTGCTGAGGTGATGTTCTAGTGTGCTTTCCTGTTGCCGTGCCAGCATGCTTGGACCCAAACCAACATGAGTAGAAAAGAGTTTATTGGCTTATACTTCTGGGCCGCAATCCATTGCAGGCTGTCAGAGCAGGAACTGAGGCAGAGATTGTTAGAGACTTACTGTCTTGATCATTGATTTGTGTTTAGTTGATTTCTTTCTTTCTTCCTTCCTTTCTTTCTTTCTTTCTTTCTTTACTTATTTATTTATTTATTTATTTTGTTGGGTTTTCTCTCTGTAGTCCTGGTTGTCCTGGACCTTGTTCTATATACCAGGTCTCTGCCTCCCAAGTGCTAGGCTTAAAGGCACACACCATCACTTCCTAGCCATCTAGATTTCTTATAGGGCTGAGACCCACCTGCCTAGGGATGATGACATTAACAGTGGGCTGGGCCCTCTTACGCCAATCAGAACAGTTTCTTATGATGGACATGACCACAGACCAATCTGATCTGCGAAGTTCCTCAACTGAGTTATTCTTTTCCCAGGTGACTCTAGGCTGTGACAGTTGACAATAAAAGTCAGCCAGTAGAGATGACAGCCTGTCAGCTGACCACCTGGTATGTCAAGGGTCCCATAGGCAGAGGATCTCTTACTGCTCCAGGGGCTTCAACTCTGCTCAAGCCCACTGTTGAGATGTCAGTCATTCATCCATCTGGACAAGTTCTGGCCCTTCACCTCTGTGGCCACCACAGTCCTGCACCTGAGTTCTACAGCCCTAAGGCTAACTCAAACCTGTGACTCTAGGGCTTGATTCCATAGCAGTGTCTCTAGCAGGGCTTCCCCTTAGCTGACATCCACCCCACCAGCTCTATCAGTTTCTTCCTTGGTCCCCTTGCTGAATCCTTTGACCTCTGCTGTGCCCTGTTTGACTTTTTTTTTTTTTTTTTTTTTTTTTTTTGGTTCTTTTTTTCGGAGCTGGGGACCCGAACAGGGCCTTGCGCTTCCTAGGCAAGCGCTCTACCACTGAGCTAAATCACCAACCCCCCTGTTTGACTTTTTTACAGACATTCCGTGTGATGTGTCATCTGAGTCGATATAACTAAGATCAGAATAAAAGGTTTCGATGAGCTGTCAAGGGCGTCAGGACTCCCGGGCAAATGAAGAAAACTATAGTCCTTTGTGCTTTATTGATAGTAAGTTACAACATTGTGATGCTGGGCATTGGTGGCACACACACCCTTAATCCCAGCACTCAGGAGGCAGAGGCAGGCAGATCTCCATGAATTCAAGGCCAGTCTGGTCTACAGAGTCCCAGGACAGCCAAGGCTACACAGAGAAACCCTGTCTCAAAGAGAGAGGGGGACAGAAGTGGGGCAAGAAAGATTCTGCGGGTATCTTGGTTCAGCAGCCATGATCTCATTGAGATGCCAGGATGCCAAGGGCACCAAGAGTGTAGCTTGCTCTGCCAAGAATACTTGGGATGGGTCAAAGAGCCCATTCACAATCACCCTTCAGACTGTGAGGCTGGCTTCTTAGGGAACACACAGCACTGAGGGGCCAGGACTGCCCTGTCTGAGAGACCTGTGTAGGTATGACTGACCCAGGTGAGAGAGGCCCTCCAGCAGGGGGTGGAGATATAACAGTTCCTCTGCTGTAGTTGGTCCTCTGCTTAGATTCTAACTTCAAAGCCTCCATACATTTACTAACTCTGTGATCAAGAGGGCTGTCTGTCTGGACAATTCAGCTAGGTATTCCAGGCTTGGGGATGTCTGTGTCCCGGACTGCAGTGCGAAGCTTCATACCAGCTAGAACTTCAGAGGGTAGTTGCGTCTGGGATGACTGGTGGACACTCGACCACTCCATTTCCTCATCAAGCTTCCCCCTCTGTAGCCCCAGGCAGATGAGATTGGCTTCATTATCAGGAAGCTGCCCCAGGACATTTGCACTACTCAACTAGTGGCTTAGGGCTTCCAAAGGAGGTCTGTGGGTGAGCCAGACAGAAGCTCAGCGGCTAACACGGAGAGGAGCTACTGAGCAGCAGCCTAGCCCTCTGGCGCTGACCACCTGCCATTGCTCTCCAGGAAGTAGGCGATCTGTACAGGAGAGGTTTGGGACCTGGACTGCTCGACTGAGTAACTCGAAACAGATGTAATCTCTGCATCATAGGAGAGGCTGAGGCAGGAGGATTGCTGAAAGTCTGGGACCAGTTGGGCACAAGAGGGAGGGAGGGAGAAGGGATGGGGGATGAGGACAAAGGACAGGAAGCCAAGCAGAACATGCTTACAAAGGTACTTAGGAAGCTGATACAAAATCACAGTTTAAAGCCCGCCTGGACTGCAGAACTAGCTCCAGGGCAGTCTAAACAAACAAAGGTAAAAAGAAAAGAGGAAAAAAGGGAAAGAAAAGAAAAGAAAAGAAAAGAAAAGAAAAGAGAGAAGTGTGGGGTGGGGTCATAGTTCAATGGTAGAGCACTGACTAGTGTATGTGAGGAGGAGGGTTCATTGCCCAATAACTGGGGAAGAGAATGTGTATAAGCCGTTTCCAGATAAGCTACACCTCTTGTTAAAGATTTAACAAGGCTGATTGGCTGGTTAGAATGCCACGATTATGGGGAGTTGGGATGTTGCATGTCCAAAGCCACATTTTGGGGGGGGACTCTCTATAGATCCCAAGTAGCAAGTGATTCATTGATCATCCCCGTGTACAACCCTGCATCACGGTGATTACGGTATAAATCCTTTTGGAATGGTTTAACTAAGAAACTACTATGTTCACCAGCCTCAAAGCTGAACCTGTCATCAGATTAGATCTGAATCCTGCACCAGAGACTTCCCTGTCTGCCGTAACCCACCTACTGGGCCTTCCCATCAACATATGTTGTTCTGTAACTATGAAAAAAGTTCATGAAACCATTACCACGCTGGGACACGATATTTGGCATTGACCTAAGTCTACTGGGCTGCAGTTGCTCACTTAACTCCAGAATAAACCATCTCTTATCTCTTTGTGGTGAGGACTATGTTTTGCAAGGTGGTGGTATGGGGCATGGCACACAGAGGCTTCTAGAAACACTATTGGTTAGAAGAGTAAGGCTGGGAGACATCAGGGAACTTACATGGTTAGAGTGGCTGAGACCCCCTCAGAAAGACACGTAAGATCTGCTGGGGATAAACCTCATTGGCAGCGCCCTCAGTCAGAATTCAGGTCCTGGACTCTATTCCCAAGTGTCTGGGTGTCATGCTGAGAGAAAGCAGCGGACACAGAAGGACAGCAAAGAGTTATAGGACCCTCTGAGCTGGGCACACTAAATAAACCTCCACAAATTCCTACAAATCCTTTCCCTTGAATCTGGGTGTCATCTAGCTGTTTCTGCTTACACAGCAGAGAAATGATAGGATGTGATTTGTGAGGACGCAAAGACCGTACAGCATCCCAGGGATAGGTTTACTATCCTTCTCCACTCAGAACAGGACATGCCTTCAAGACTACATGTGACTCCTGTCCCTAAGTATCACAGTCGCCTCTGACCTTTGGTATGTTCTCAGGTGGAGTTGTACACATCGAGGGTAAAGAAAGACTATCTTTCCCTGTGGGTTGCATCAGAATTTCTTTTCAGATTGTTACTTAGTATCTGGGCAGTGGTTGTGAAACGCTCTCACGCCATTCCCTACAGTGGCCATCCTTTGTAGACTTTGTATATTTGTAAACACTGGGTACTTTGTAAACTTTGGGAACCCTCAAGGCAGGAATGTGACCAGGTCCCTCTTCTAGACTCCCATGTTTTAACTGTCACAAAGGTCATCTCTATGCCCTCAACAAGGACCCTCCCTAGATTATGCTAATTTTAGGTGAAAAGTCTGAACAAAAGCTACCAATCCCTAAATAGGAAAACCCACCAATCCCCGAACTGCCCACAGAAATCCCACCAATCCTCACCCTGGAAATTTCCACCCTAGGGAGCTCTCCCCAAGAACCCCTATAAAAGCTCTGTGCTTTATCCTATTCCCCGATCCCCACCCCCCCTGCGGCTGCCTGCTCCCTCCTGGGAGCACAGGCAACCTCTCCTGGGTTTGTCCCTCCTCTCCTTGCACTCTCCAGTCAATCTCTTTCATGAGATTTGCTGCCTGGTGCAATTCTTTCATGGAAAGAAAAGAAGCAACGAAGAGAAGGGGGGAAGAGAAGGAGCAGGGCTGAGGCTCCTGAGCTCCTAGGCTCACCTTCCCCTGGGACCAACAAAGCCTCTGCTGAGGAGGCTTCCTCTCAGATATGTATGGTTCCTGGGCTTCCTGCTGCCCTACGAGCAGAAAGGCCAGCAATGCCACTTGTCTTTAACCCCAGCATTTGGGAGGCAGAGGCAAAAATTTCTTTGTATTGTTTTGGTTTGGCTTTTCAAGACAGGGTTTCTCTGAGTAGCTGTGGCTGTCCTGAAACTCACTCTGTAAACCAGGCTGGCCTTGAACTTACAGAGATTTGCCTGCCTCTGCCTCCTGAGTGCTGAGATCAAAGGTGTGTGCCACCATGTCTTAGTTAGGGCCCCCATTGCTGCTGAAGAGACACCATGACCACAGCAACTCTTACAAAGAAAACACTGGAGCTGGCTTACAGTTCCAGAGATTTAGTCCATCGTCAACATGGTGGAAAGCTTGGCAGCATCCAGGCATAGATGGTGCTGGAGAAGGAGCTGAGAGTTCTCCATCTTGATCCACAGGCATCAGAAGGAGACTGGGTGTCACAGTGGGCATAGCTTGAGCATAGGAGACCTCAAAGCCCACCCCCACAGTGACACACTTCCTCCAACAGGGCCATACCTCCTAATAGTGCCACCCCCATGGGTCAAGCATTGAAACACGTGAATCTATTGGGACCATTCCTATTTAAACCACCACACGTCATCATCATGTATGTCCTTTATGTCCTTTTTTTTTTTTTTTTTTTTTTTTTTCCGGAGCTGGGGACTGAACCCAGGGCCTTGCGCTTGCTAGGCAAGCCCTCTACCCCTGAGCTAAATCCCCAACCCCATGTATGTCCTTTTTAAAAAAAATTTTTTATTTGTTTTATGTATGTGAGTACATTGTCACTCTCTTCAGACACACCAGAAAAGGGCATCAGATCCCATTACAGATGGTTGTGAGCCACCATGTGGTTGCTGGGAATTGGACTCAGGACCTCTGGAAGAGCAGCCAGTGTGCTCTTAACCACTGAGCCATCTCTGCAGCCCTGAACGTATAATTTCAAAAACTTTAAATTTTTGAGTCAAAAATAAATGAGTGAAATTTCTTGTCTTTCTTATAAAGAATTTCTCTTAATAGATGAAATCATAAACTATCTTGTGAGAGGTGTTTGGATTTACATATGAGGGTTAACTCCGTTAAACTCAAGGCTATTAAACCTTCTGGTCATAAGTAAACCTGGCTGGTTGTTGAACACCCTTGATAGAGATGTCTTTAGGGACATAAGCATTTGCTCTGAAGCAAATGTTGGCTTTAAGGGATGGGTAGAAAGCCTTTGACTCATTCTCAGCTCCCTTAGACACCTTAGTGTGACCCTTAGTCACCCTATGTATATCAGCCCGGCCATCCCTATAACACCCCACAGTAAGGATAGACATGGGGGCTGGAGAGAGACAGAGAGACAGAGAGGCAGAGGGACACAGACACAGAATCACAGACGCGGACGCAGACAGACACAGGCAGGACAACTTGCAGGTGTTGGTTCTTTCCTTCCATGTCTCGGTATTGAACTCAGACCATTAATCTTTTTGGCAAACTCTTTACCCACTGAATCAGATGCCATTTCCTTTCTGACTAGTCTTGGGATCTCCTAGGAGTAGAAACCTATGGTCTGTCTGTCTGCCTATCTATCTATCTATCTATCTATCTATCTATCTATCTATCTATCTATCTACCTACCTACCTACCTATCTATCTATACTCTCTCTCTCTCTCTCTCTCTCTCTCTCTCTCTCTCTCTCTCCTCTCTCTCTCTCTCTCTTGCAGTACAGCCTCGTGTGACCAACCTTTTGTAACCTTTCGTGTGTCAGCCTCTCAGGTGCTGAGATTTCAGGGTGACTACACCCTACTCACTGACCTTTTCTGTTTCATGTGGCCTCAAGTCCTCAAGGTCCAGCTGTTAGAACGCCCCCTCCTTTTGTAGAAGGTTTACTGATTTTTATTTTATGCACGTGAGCGTTCTTCCTGCAGAATATTGGTATACCGTATACGTGCAGTGCTCACAGAGGCCAGCAGAGGGTATCAGACTCCTTGGAACTGGAGTTAGGGACAGTTGTGAGCCACCATGTGGGTGCTGAGACCCCAATCTGGATCCTTTGCAAGGGCTGTCAGTGCTCTTGACCACTAGGCTATCTCTCCAGGCTTCTCTTTTTTGTGTTTGAGACGGGTTTTCATGGAGTGCAGACTGGTCTGGAACTCTCGACACTCTTGCCTCAGCCTCTTGAGACTGAGATCTCCAGTGTGAGCCACCAGGCCCGGCTATCACAGGCTTCTCGTTGGGGAAAATAGGTTGGGGAAAATCTCTAGTTGGTAAAAAAAAAAATCTTATCATGTCCTCTATAGATGAAGATGGGCAGAGAGGATGGGCAGTGTACCTAAAGTCACACAGCCCGGGCTGTGGAACAGTTAAGACTAGAAGCCAGGGGGTTGGGGATTTAGCTCAGTGGTAGAGTGCTTGCCTAGCATGCACAAGGCCCTGGGTTGGTCCCCAGCTCCGAAAAAAAAAAAAAAAAAAAAAAAAAAAAAAAAAGACTAGAAGCCAGGGCTGCTTCATGAAACTCTGGGGTCCAGTCAGCCTCGGCCTCTCCTCAGGCGCACAGTAAACAACTGCAGCCCACACTCTGGCTCACTCAGCGACAGGCCCACCAGTGACCCAAAGGCACCCTAGAGACTTCAGCTCCTTAGTGCTGTATGGCCGGCTGTGGAAGTCCAAAGCCTATTTCACTCTTTTCGAATGAACAGCTGAGAGATGATTTGCACTGTCAGGCTTCAGCTACCGATGTTGGGTGGAGCAGGGCCGCAGCGAGCAGTCACACCAAATAAAACATATTATTTGGGAGTGATTGGAGGCAGACAGGCTGAAACATTGTGCAGGGAAGGGCTCCCGCAATCTGCCTGAGAGAGGCAAAATCGCTTTTCCCAGCTCGGCTACCGGTTCACATTTAGGGCAATTTCCCTCACGGTAGCTCGCCTCGGCGAGCAGGCTTAGCTTGTGCACTGGCTGTTTCCCAGGGGAACAAATTCTGGACGCAGAGCAGAGCTCAGGGTTCTGTGGGGAACTGGCTTCCTCTGCCCCTGTGGTGACCACTGAGATGTTTTCCTGCAAGTGGCTCCTGGGCATTAGGGACTCCTGAGGAAGATGAGCCCAGCACCATGGGCCCAGAGAGGTTCTACATGGTCTCAGAGTCACACAGCTCTCGCCCTGCCAGGGAGCTATGGATGTGAGGAAGGTATGGCTGTCTAGGTGTGCAGTGGCTATGTTGCCCTGAGACTCTGCATCGAGGTATACAGGTAGTGGAGTGACTCAGGGAGTCCCTGTGGCAAGTGTCTCAGGTCCTTTTGCGTTGTAAGTGGCGATCCGACTGAGTCTGCAGCTATAGAAGAAGGTCCCAGAGGTGAGTGTCCCCAGCAGGAGACTGACAAGAAGGGATCAGAGCCTGGAGATTGGGGTGGGGACTCTGAGCAAAGGCAGACACAGGTGTATATGGCTGCACTGATGGAGACTTCTTTATGTATGTGTGTGTGCAGGTGTACATGTGCACACATGTGCATCTATATGGAGGCCAGAAGACAACCTTGGATATAATTCTTCAGACACCAGCCATCTTTTTTTTTTTTTTTTTTTTTTTTTTTTTTTTTGTTAAGGCAGTGTTTTGTGTTTTTTATTGGCCTAGAACTCATAGAACTTAGTAAGTAGGCTAGGTTGAGCTGGCCAGCAGGTTTCCAGAATCCGCATTCCCATCTCTTAGTGCTGGCATTTGCCACCAGGGTGAGATTTTTAAATAAATTTGGAGGGAGGGAGTATTTCGAGACGTTTCTTTGCGTAGCTGTGGCAGTCCTGGAACTTGCTCTGTGAGCCAGCTTGGCCTCGAACTCCAGAGTTCTTGGATTAAATGGTGAGACAGTAGTTTGTTGACTAGATGTTTAATTTTTAAGATATTATTATTTACTCATCTGTTTATTTTTATTTCATGGGCATTGGTGTTTTGCCTGCATTCTTGTCTGTGTGAGGGCATCAGATCCCCTGGAGCCGGAGTTACAAACGGTTGTGAGCTGCCCTGTGGGTGCTGAGAATTGAACCCAGGTCCTCTAAAAGAGCAGCCAGTGCTCTTAACCGCTGAGCTGTCTCTCTGGTGTGAGAAAGCAGTTAAAGCAGTTTGTGTATAACTTGAAGGGAAATTCTCACACAGTGCCTGGAGTCCTCAGTGCCCTGGAGATGGAGTTCTTGAGAAGAATATCCTCAGATTTCCTCCTTCGGGAACCCAGTTAGGCAGCACCAACCCCGCCCTTTCCTTTCAGAACATCTACAAAAGGCACAGGGATGGCCTCTACACCACAGGTCGGAAGAGGGTCGGAAGAGAGGCTTGCTGCTGGTAGCTCCAGCCATTGCTGCCCTTGAAAATTCTGCTGACATCAGGAACGCTGGCCTGAGAGCTGCGCTGAAGTTCACCGCTGCCACTGAAGCCACTCTGGTTGCTGTCAGTTTCCCCGCTGGGAATCAAATAGCCTTTGGGAGTCCTGGCTTCCGGTGATGACTGAACTTAAAGCTGACCACCAGTTCCTGACAGAGGCAATCTTATGTCATCCTTTCCACCATCACTCCGTGTAAAACCGATTCTGTTCTGTGCCACCACGTAGACATTGACATTCTAGGCAACGAGAGAGTTCACACATCGGGTGTGACGTAGTAGGTGCTGGCTCAGGTACGTCCGCGCATGCGTGGCACCATTTCCCAAAATCATGCTCGGAAGGTCATGCATGATTTTGACTTCCACAGACATCCTGGAGAGACAGAGGAGGAAGACAGTGTGGCTGGAAAGGCTGTGACCAAGGAGGAATTGCAGGGTGAATAGACACAGCCAGGTCCTGAGCTCACTGCTACTCGGCCTGAGTTGGCCGACTGCTCTGCTGGCCGGCAAGATGCTCTCTCTGCCTACCCTACAGTTCCCTACTGCAGTCTGCAGTGCACAGCCAGCCACTGAGGATTGCTCTGCTGCTCACACACACTGCTACTGAGTGGTCAGGCCTTTTCTGGAGATACTTGTGCAGAATGGAAAGAAGACAGATGGGAAAGAAAAAAAAAAGAAAAAAGGAAGACCCTTAAAAGGGGATGTGTAAGTGTCAATCAGGTGTGTGGATTTGACAGGATCTAGATCACCAAAGAGCCAGGCCTTCGGGCACATCTATGAGGAATTGTATGGACTAGGTTAACTCACTGTGGGTAACCCTGTTCTTTAGGCCGAGGTCCTAGTGTGAGGGCTAAAGTTGTTTTAAGTGTTCATTACTGTCCTTAAGAGAGCTAGCCTCTAACCCGTAAGCCCCACTTGCCCAAGGACAGGTAGCTCCCTGGACTGCTGAGGGCTGTTGTTCATGGAAGACAGCCAACCAGGTGTTGTCACTTCCGTGGACAAGTTAGGCTGCTCCAACAGCAGAACATGTGCTTGAGCACACGTAGGCAGGAGGTGTGTAGGCAGGAAGTGTGTCCTGCTCCTGATTGCACAAAGGTGGGAAGTGTGCAGCCTTGTGGGTTGTGCCTTTATAAGCACCAGACTAACATAATTTGTGGCCATCCTCTGGGAATTCTAAGTATGGGCCTGTCCAGTGTCTGTTATCCTGTCCAATATTTAATAAAGCTTTCTTCAAATCTGCCTCAAAAAAAAAATATGGTAGTGATCTTATGCTTGCCTGGTGGTATTAGCACTGTCTTCCCATGGGCCCTAAAGTAATGTCTCCAGCTGACTCTGGACCTTCCGCCCTCAGGCTCCTTCAGTTCATCAGGTTTCTTGTCATAGTGAAGAAAAGCTAATGAACACATCCACAGTACAGCTCACCTGTTGTTTAACCCACACTGGCCAAGACGAATCACATGACCCCACCCGTAGGGCCATCTGGGAAGTGTAGTTCATCAGTGTTTGGAGGCACAGTGAAGAGTGTTGAATTGCATACAGGGTCCCTCACTGATGAGAAAGGTTAGCTTTCCAGCTTCTTAGGTGAGGAACAACTGTGAGGCAGTCACACTGAGATCAGGGAAAACCGGGACTCGGGCTTGCAGTTGCACCCTTAAACACAAGGCTACGACGCCCCTCGGGAAGTGGAGTATGACATTGGACATGTAGGGGCAGCAACATATAGGGGAGTTAATATTCTGGGCCAAACTTCCTGGGTTCAGTTCCTGACTCTACCTTTTCCTAGCAGTGCAACTTAGGGTAGATGAGGCTCGGTGCCTCAGTTTTCCCATCTGTCAAATAGGGACAATCCCTTTTTGACAGTATTGAGTTAGTTCGAGTAGAGCACTTAAGGTAGGAGGCTATCGAGGGCAGGGGAGTCATTCTCTGTATGATGTTGTTCAGGAAGCTGGGGGGACATTAGTTGCCTAGCTTACCCCAGCCTGGGTAGAAGGGAGCTGCTGGCTCTGAATCCAGTTCTCCAGTTTGCAGATTCCATGGAGAAGGGTCATGGACTTTTCTAAGCTCTTCCCTGCCCTTTCTTAGGACCTTTGGGAAGGAAGACAGACCACCCAAATAACCAAGCAGCTCTCTGAGAACTAGGCTGTGCTCAGGAAGAAGAGGAAGACTGGAGAAAGAAGAGGCTCTCTCCTCTCGGCTCCTCCACGAGAGTCCTTGTTTGGTGATGCCAGACCAAGCCGGTCACTTCTCCAGCTACCTCTGTACAAGGGCAATCTTATCACAAAAAGGTGTCACTACCTTCTCAAGCCTCCACCATGGCTGACTCCTCCAACCAGCTCTGGGCATGTGTTCTCTGCACTAGAGTGCTCCAAAGGGCAGTCGCCCACAGCATGAGAGGGAGAAGGGAGGAGCCAGTTTGTCTGTTTCTTTTGTGTGCGTGCCTGTGAGTGGGAGTCTGTGTGTATGTGTTTTTGGTCAACTTGACACTGCTAGGATTGTTTCTGAAGAGGGAACTTTTCATTGGGAAGATGCCTCTTGGCAGGCTGGGGTCAGGCTGGTAGCGGCGAGCCGGTGCAGGCCTTTAATCCCAGCGTTTAGGAGGTTGAGGCAGGCAAATCTCTTTGAGTTCAAGGACAGCATGTTTTACCATGTGAGTTCCAGGACAACCAGGACTGTTATACATAGAAACCATGTCTGGGGTGGGGGGTTGGGGGTAGGAAGAGAGGGAAAGAGAAAATGCCTCTTACAGGTTGGCCTGTGAAGAGTTTTCTTGGTGTATTTTTTTTTTTGGATGGGGTATAATTTCTTGATTGTTGGTTGATATGGGAAGCCCCAGCTCACTGTGGGTGGTGCTATCCCTAGGCCGGTGGTCCTAGGTGCTATAAGGAAGCAGTCTGTGTAGAGAGCCTTAAACCGGCTCAAGATGCCCCCAAGACATCGTTCTCAGCACTTTAAAGGACATGTATTTGCCCCAGAGGGACAAAGAGCAGGGATTAGGGACAAAGACAGGAGATAGAGGATGAGGAAGAAAGGGAAGGGAACAAGAGAGAGAGAAGAAAGTGGGAATGGGGAGGGATATCCAGAGTGGGACAAACAGCAGTCTCTGGATAGAAAGGAGACAGACAAGGCCCATAGGCAAATGGTGGTTTATAAATGTAACATGGGAAATCCTGTGTTAGGATGAGGTATTTAAGTTTAATTGAACATGTTAATTAGGTGAGCCAAGGAGGCTTTTGATTATTATTGACTTCAATTCACCGAGAGCGGGACTTTGGTGGTCAGCCTCTGGAGGAGGAGGTGGCTGGCTGTAGGACTGTAGTCTGGTGGTTTTCATTAAAGCAGAGGGAATCTGGGAGAAGGGCAAGGCCTGCCAGAGCCCTGCTCACCACACTCAAGCTGGCCAGAGCAAGCCATGAGGAGCAAGTCAACAGCAGCATTCCTCCATGGCCGTGGCTTCAATCCTACCTCGAGTTCCTGCCCTGACTTCTCCAGATGATAGATTACAAGATGTGAGATGAAATAAACTCCTTCCTCCCCATTGCTTTTGGTCATGCTGTTTTTTGGTTTTTTGGTTTTTTGGTTTTTGTTTTTGTTTTTTTTTTTTTAACAGAAACTCTACCTAAGACAGTGAGTGGTGTTCTAGTGTGTGTGGGGATAGGTGTTTATGCCGCCATGGCGTGCACGTGGAGTGCAGAGGGACCATTGACAGCAGTCAGTCAGTTCTCTCCTTCCTTTGTGGAGCCTCAGGTCACCCCTAGGTCCCCAGGCTTGGTGGCAAACCCTTTCGCTCACTGAGCTAGCTCACAAGTTTGCAGAGATCAGGTACTAAACTAATTGAATAAGCCTCTTATTTGTTTGGGTGCTGCGAGATGAAGCTAGGACCTTGGACATGCAGTGTGCTAGGCGAACACTTTATCACAGATCTCTGTCCCCCTGGAGAACAGTGTTTGTGAGAGGGTTTCCCTGTATAACCTTGCCTGTCCTGGAACCTGTAGACCAGGCTGGCCTCGAACTCACAGAGATCTACCTGCCTCTTCCTCCTGAGTGCTGGGATTAAGTGTGTGTGACCATCACTGCCCGGCCCTAACTCATTTTTTTTTTTTTAAATTTATTTTGAGACAGGGTCTCATTAAATTGCCCAGGCAGTCCTTAAACTTGTCATTCTCCTCCTCAACCTCCCTAGTGGCTGGGGTTACAGGCCTGGGTGACTAGTCCCAGTCCCACTGGGGTGACTTATTAAGGAGTTGAGGACTGACAATGTGGCTCAGCAGGTAGGACACTTGCCAAGACACACAGGTCCCTTGGCTTCTGTCCTGAGCACCACATAAAACACAGGTGTGATGGCACACGATGCAATCCCAGCACTGCAGGGACAGAGGTAGGGTTCACAGTCCAGCCTTGGGAATCGGAAGCTAACTTTGGACTTGGGGATCAAGTTTCTATGAACGGATTTCAGAGAAACCCTGTACTGAAAAGCCCCTCCCCCCAAAATACAGGGTTTGGGGGCGCTAATGAAGGAAAGGCATAGTTTCTTCCCTCAGCCTTCTTCATACATGGACCTGGTCTCCAAGGAACCTCAGCCTCTGTTTTGGGTCCGACTGTGAATTTTCCCTGTGCGTAGTCAGTGGTGGAGGATGTGGGGATTGGGGGCAGGGGGTCGGGGTGGAGATGAAGGCACACACTGGGGAGTAGCAGTCGTTCATAGGGCCCAGGCCCTCCAGCCTTCCGCAGAAACCAACCCCAGCCCTTAAACATTCCCATCAACACACCGATGATGTAAATTTGGTTTTGAAATAATAACCGTAATGAGAAATAAGGAGAGTGAGTGGGTGCGAGAGGGAAGGGGAAGGGGTCCAGCCAGGTCCTTCGCAGTGTACTGACGGGGGAAGCGCAGGGGAAAATAGAAATTAGTTGTGACAGCTGAAATCCTCTACAGAGGACATTTGACAGGGTACTTAAAAAAATAATAAGAAAAGGGAAAGTGGTTTGGGTCGCGCAGAGAAGGGGGAGGACGGGGGATTTCAAGTGACACAAGACGCATAATTCAAGCTTCTTAGATTGCAAAAGCTCTTCTTACCTAAGGGGCCCGCTGCCTTTATTTTTATCCAAATGGCTCAATTACTGCAAAGCCCCACAGAGAAAATTACGGATGTTTGCCTCTATTTTTTCTTCTCTTGTCTCGACAACTGTAGATATTTTGTTTTCCTTCTTTCTCTCTCGCCTCTCTCTCGGTCTTTTTTTTTTTGATGGGGGTGGGGTGAAGAGAGAAGGGGGGGGTTCCGATGGATTGAGGGACTTGAGATCCGGAATCGCTCCTCAGACCTCTTATCAGGCAGATTCACATGAACAGCACAGACACACACACATAGACTTACACAGTTTTACACGGACACACGTGTACACAAATACATAGGCACATAGAAACACGTACAAATACACACACTCACAAGCACCCACAGATTTACACACTTATACATGGACACACACACAACACACACAGACTTATATGATCATACATGAACATACATACAAACACACAGACACATACAAACACACAGACACATACAAACACATAGACATGCAGACATACAAACATACACAAATACATACAAACACATAGACATGCAGACATACAGACATACACAAATACACACAGAGATACACATAGATACAAATACATGTAGACACAGACACACGTGGGTGCACCAGCATGTATGAACACACACACACACACACACACACACACACACACACACACACACACACACACACACACAGAGTCAGGCTCCCAGGCCTTGGACCATAACTGGCTTTTATGTGGTGTCCATTTTGACATTCGTGCTTCCCTGTGGAGACACATATCCCCTGTGGACCCTCTTTTCTCCTGGGGTACCCCTCCCCTGGCTTCTTGCAGGTCCCAGTTCTCCCATGGGTCTCCATCTGCCTAGTGGGCACACCTCCCAGTGGCTCTCCCCTGAGCTCAGCTATTTCCAAACCCTGCAATAGACACAGGGAGGCTCAGAGGTACCCATTTTCCAACCTTTCCTCCTGTCTCCGTTTGTCATTTTCGGAATTGGCGCTCCAGGGAGCCAGGGCTGACGGTGGCTGCTCTCAGCACTTGCCCATTCTGCCAGGCGTGTGGCGAGCTGTGCAGTCAGTGGCAAGCTCCATAAAATGTGTGTTTGTGTGAGTGCGTGCGTGCGTGCGTGTGCGTGTGCATGTGCATGTGTGAGGTGGACTCTGGAGTGGCCTGTGCATCATCAGCCTGGGACCCTGTTGGTGGGGTCTGTGGGAGAAGGCCTTCATCCCCTCCTTTTGCTATCTGCTTCCCTTTGTTGCTCTTTCCTGGCTCTGATCTGGGGTACATCTTTACCCTCATGTACCATAGAAGGAGGGGTACAGGGGGAACATGGGAACAGTGTCTACTTCACACTTATCTCCCTGCCCTCTGGAGACTTCATTGCCACTCCCAGAATACGTCCTATTCATTGGCCCTGTCTCTTCCCGGCAACACTCAAGGTCCTGCTTCCCCTCTTCCCCACCATCATCATGAATTCTTCGTTCTTTCCCTCCCCTCCCAGCTCCTTCTTGACTTGGGCTGCTCCAGTGGTCTCCACTCCTCTCTCTCTCTCTCTCTCTCTCGTCTTTGACTCTGTCTCTACCTCTCTTTCTGTACCTAATTTCCTCAGTGGCCTCCTTCCCAGCAGCCCCACTACACCAGGCCAGGTTCAGCCCATCTGTCTTTTTCATGGGAGTGATTTCAAAATCCTGAGAGTCCCGTGAAAACCGCACAGTCGTCATCAGCACAGATTTTGGCTTAGTCCAGCAAAGACCTGGAGGCCACATCAGTGCACATACGTGGTGATGGGAATGGCCACAGAATCATTAATTGAACCACTATGGCTGCCAGTTTGTTGTCCACAGGCCTTTACCACTAGCTATGTGTGCTGTGAGACCCATCACTTCCTCTAGCCTGTAGGGTGCTGGATCTATAACATCCCATAAGTGGAGAATAATGCATCATGGGAGATGGAGCAGAAGGCCCCCGGGACCCATCCTTCTGAGGCGACCACTAAATTTGTGTGTACAATGCATGTGGTCATGTTTGCACACACAAGTGTTCAGGTATGTTTAGAGGCCAGAGATCGATGTCTAGTGTTTTACCAAATGTAGAGCTCATCAATTCTTGGCTAGCTGGCTACTAGCATTGAGCTCCAGGGAGCCTCTAGTCTATGTTTTCCCATTCTCCCTAGCACAGTGGTTACGGCATGCGCTGCTGTGCCTCACTTTTTACAAGGGTGCAAGCGCTTTATAAGCTGAGCTATCTCCCCAACTCCATAAATGGTGTGCTCTCCAATCCCGCCTCTACCTGCACCTCCGAGAACCTTTCTGTATGGAGCCGCAATTGGCCCATGTGCATCTGGCAGGGCATGGGCATCATGGCTGACCCCAGAGGCTACAAGGTCAAAGGATCTGGATGCTAATTCAAGGCTCGAGCGCTTTCGGTGGTTGGGCAATCGATGGGGCCTCAGTGTCCTTGTCTGTTAATGAGAGAACCAGGCAGCCAGGATGGAACTAATGCATGCAAATGGCTACCCCTTAGTAATTACCAGATTAGTGCTTTCTGTCATCCTCCAGCCTTGCCAGTCAAAGGAACCCCTCCTGCCCACCACCACAGTCCAGTCAGCAAGTGCTTCTGTGCTTCAGGGACACTTACTTGCCTCTCAACAGATGATTCAGGGCCCATCCCCACCCAACTACTGGAGAACCCGCTCTCCAAGAAACTTCGGTCATTTAACGTGTGGGTAAATCTAGGTCTAGAGCTTTTGAATCCCAGCCCCGGAACTTTTCACAGCTTATCCATAACGCTTCTTCTGTCTCTGTGGCATGTGAACCGATGTGTGGCGTGTGTGCACTTTCATATGCAGGTAGAGGTCGACACTAAGAGTCTTTTTCACTCTTGTTTTTCGAGGCATTGTCTCTCACTGAACCTGGAGTTCATTGTTTTGATGAGGCCGACTAGCCAGAAAGCTAGTTCCCAGAATACAGCTTTCCCTGTCTTCCTGGGGTTGGGATTAGACACATGACACACTGCATCTGAATTTTTTACCTGAGTTTTGGGGATCTGAAATCAAGTCCTCATGCTTGCAAGAAAAGTCCCTTACTGAGCCATCTTCCCAGACTCAAGAGAGATTTGTCTTTTTCTTTTGTTGTTTTTCAAGACAGGTTTTCTCTGTGTAGCACTGGTTGTCTTGGAACTCACTCTGTAGATCAGGTTGGCCTCAAACTCATAGAGATCTACCTGCCTCTGCCTCTGGAGTGCTGGGATATTTTTCTATACTCAATTTGGGCTAGGCTACTTGTCTTTTTCTCGTGACCCTTCCCCAGATTCCTGATCTTTGCCACGGGATCTTATAAAGCACACCCTCTACCTCATCTTATTTCCCTCCTTTTTCTCCCGAACCTCCTCACATTGGTTGGCCGCTGACCTCCAGCTACATGGAGTTGATGGTGTAGTTAGCAAATCAGGTGAGGGCCCTGGGTTCAATCTTTAGTAACACAGTTACAAAGATATAAAGGGGGTTTGAAAAATGTTTTTCCTCTTAAAAAGAAAAGTGTGAGTGGGTACTCAGGAGGCAGAGGCAGACAGGTCTTTGAGTTCAAGGCTAACTTGGTCTACAGAGTGAGTTCCAGAACAGCCAGTCTTGAAAAATCAAAAAGATGGAGGAGGAGGAAGATAAGGAGGAGGAGGGAGAGGAGGAGAGGAGGAGAAGGAGGAGGAGAGGAGGAGGGGAAGGGGGAGGAGGGAGAGGGGCAGGAGAGAGAGGAGGGAGAGGAAGAGGGAGAGGAGGAGGAGAAGGAGAAGGAGAAGAAGAAGAAGAAGAAGAGGAGGAGGAGGAGGAGGAGGAGGAAGAGGAAGAGGAAGAGGAAGAGGAAGAGGAAGAGGAAGAAAGAAGAAGACCTAAAAAGATTAATGCACTTCTTCCATGTGCAAAAGAATATTCTGGAACAACTCTAGCAGCTGTGTATTTCCAGAGAGAAGGCAGAACCATGAAGCAAGGGAGCCCACTCTCTGACCATGGCTCCCTGTGTGGTTTTTACTACTCATGTTCATCCAACACCAGGGTATGAAAACCTGTATCTTCTGTATTAAATGTGTGCCCAGGGACAACTACCCAGAGCCCAAGTCAGACCCAGTGCGGTTGGCACTTGTGTTAAGGCTGCCCCAGAGAGCGCCATTGATCCCTGCTACTCTGAGGAGTGGAGGATAGAGGCTCCCGGTGTCTACTAAGCATGGGCATGGGTAAGAGCGCTGGGTGGCGGCCTCAGCTCAAAGCCCAGTGTACACTGGTGAGCTCTACCTGAGGCAGAGGTGGGACTCCCACTCTGGCACAGGCAAGAAGCAGGAATCGTGACTGAAGAAGTGCTGGAGTCTGTCTCCCGACGCCTTCATTCAGTCCAGACATCCTGGCAGTTTTGAGTGCCATGTTTAGGGAGGAGAGGGACTGCACACAGCACAGAGGCTTGCCTGTGGATACCACCAGGTGGGGCAGAGAATTGAGGTGGAGGGAAAGAGGGCCTCAGTGTGGAACCCCAGGCCTGTGGAGACCAGAGCGTCACTCTATATGATCATCTCTCTCTGTAAACCCTCAGATTACAGACAGATGTGAGCCGACATGTGGGTTCCGGGAATCGAACCCAGATTCTCTGGAAGAACAGTCAGTTCTCTTAACTGCTGAGCCATTTCTCCAACCCCCTCCCTTCCTTTTAAATCTTGCAAATGAAAATAACTTAATTGCTTCTTCTGATTTTCGGAGTAACGCAGCCTCATTATGAAAAACATTGAGACGGCACAGAGAGTGAAAAAAAGAGATGGGGCCCTGCAGAGCACCCTAAGCCCTTACAGAGCTGGGATGAAGAGGTCCCCTCTTTAGAAGACTGGAGTGTTTTCTACCTGTCGGGAGAGCAGGAATGATGGTAGTAGCTCAGCCTCCGTGCGGTCCACAGGCTGACCAGCCCCCACTCTGATTATCTACCCAGTGTCTCTCCCCTTTCCTCAGAACCATCTCCAGTGGTGGTGGTGGGAAGGTCTAGGGAGGTAGGTTCTATCGTTAGAGTGGTTGCCTAGCAACGTTGCCTTCAGATGGACCTGTCTGTCATCCTACCACATGGGAAGTGGACACAGGAGGATCAAAGTCATCTTTAGCTACACATCCGAGGTCCATCTTAGATACAGGAGACCCTGTCTCAAAAGTAAAAGGGGGCAGGCATGATACTCAACAGGTAAAAGTACTCGCTCTCAAGCCTGTTGACCCGAGTTTGATCTTTAGGACCTACAGGGCGGAAAGAGAGAACTGACCGTACAAGTTGTCCTCTCATGGCATGTCTGTGGATGTTATGCACACCAATGAACCAATCAATCAATCAATCAATCAATCATCAATCAATCAATCAATCAATGGGAGTGCCCCTGTTTCCTCAGGATGGGGGACACTCACAGCCATCCCCCCTTCCCTAAAGCATGAAGGCAGGATGCCTTAGGCACGAGAAGAAAGGACTTTGTGTGGGTAACAGGGTGGCTGTTGCGGTCATGGTAGCTTTGCTGATCTTTGAAGAGGCTCTGTTCTAGCCACTCAGCCCTTCAGGAGCTAGAGTTCATCTTGAACAGAACGAACTGAAGTTAAGATTATATGTTGTCCAGAGACACAGGCCTGGATCGTGTTCAGGGTGAAGAACCAGGGAGCTTCAGGCAATGTCACCCAGCAAGTCACAGATAGAACTGAGACCAGGGCACAAGAGTCTGGAGCTTAGGCCTAGAACACAGAAGGCCCGAGGCAGGATCAGCTGAACACACCGTCCTCAGAACTCAGAGTTCTGTGGCAGGTGGGGCTCAGTCAAAGCTTTAGAAGAAAGGAACCTCACTATGCCTCTCTGGCTCTGGGCTTCCCCAGCCTGCAGGGGCGATTTCAGACATGCTTGTTTCAAAACCCTTCAGGTGAGATCTCAGGATCTATGAGAATTGCCAACAAGGGGGCAGCTCCCTCTTCTACCCACCAGATCGAGGCCGGGGTGGGGTCAGCACAGCACTTGGCCTGACGCCACCCTTGGCTTTGCCCTCCTTTGGGTTTCCCCGATGTCTGCATGGAGACCAAGGCTCAAGTCCAGGTGCCTGATACAAGGTTCGCCCTGCCAGCCATACAAGGCCAGTCACCTGGTCACCCACTGTTCTGCTCTCCCAGCTCAGTCCCACGTGTCCCCTCCTCCCATTCAGAGCAGCCTGCTGTGCCCCACCCAGGGTGATTCACAGCTGGGGCCCAGCTCACAGGTGTGTGATCCTTTCCTGGAACTTTCTGCCTCTTTGTACTGGACTAATCCCTGTGAATCCCTTGAGAAACAGCATCCCCTTTCGGGAGTCATCCCAGGTCCCCCAGGTGATGGCACTGTCCTCTCCCTGCCAGGAGAGCTGAGTCCAGATGGCTGAATCTATGTCTTGGCCTGAGGTAAACATTTAATATTGTTGGTCAGGATGGAAAGAATTATCTGGGTATGGTGGCACACACTTATAATTCCAGCACTAAGGAGACAGAGCCATGAAGATCATTGCAAGTTTGAGGCTAGCCCAGGTAATGAGTTTGAGGCCAAACTGGGCTACACAGTGTCCCCATAAATAAATAACAACTTAAAAAGAGATGACAGTGCTTTCAGTATTAACCAGACACAAATTGGAGTCACCTGGGAAGTGTCATGATAAAGGACCTGTCAACACTGGGTTAGCATGGGGACATGTCTGGGAGGACAGCACACCGATGGTGGTGTCATTCCCTAGGCAAATGGTCCAGAACAGCATGAGAGGGGCAAGCAAGCAGGCGAGCATGTATGCACTCCTTTATCTCTGCTCTTGACTGTGGATGTGATCCCCCCACTTCTGCTTCCTGCCTTGACTTCCCCTCAGGGCTGGACTGTGATCTGATGATCTGAAACTGTGAGCCGAGAATCAACCCCCTTTTCTCCCATCTGTATTTGTCACAGTTCCAGAAGCAGAACTAGAACCCTAGGGTTGGAGCTCAGTTGGCAGAGTACACGCCTAGCGTACATGGAGTCCTGCATTCCATACTAAATCAAACTGGAAGTGGTGAAGTGGGCCTGCAGTCCCAGCGCTCGGTGGAAGGTGGAAAGCACCCCAGTCTTCTAAAGAGGGGACCTCTTTATCCCAGCTCTGTTAGGGCTTAGGGTGCTCTGTAGGGTCGTTCTTCTTTCACTCCCTGTGCCGTCTCGATGTTTTTCATAACGAGTCTGCGTTACTCTGAAAGTCAGAAGGAGCAATTCAGTTATTTTCCTTTGCAAGATTTAAAAAGAAGGAGGGGGCTGGAGAGATGGCTCAGCAGTTCAAAGCACTGATGTTCTTCTAGAGGACCCAGGTTCAATTCCCAGCACCCACTTGACAGCTCACAACGGTCTGTAACTCCAGTTCCGGGGGGATCTGACACCTTCACACAGGCACACGTGCAGGCAAAACTCCAAAGCACATAAAATTAAAACAGCATCAGAAATGAAAAGGAAGTGGGGGGGGGCTGGGGATTTAGCTCAGCGGTAGAGCGCTTGCCTAGCGAGCGCAAGGCCCTGGGTTCGGTTCCCAGCTCCGGAAAAAAAAAAAAAAAAAAAAAAAAGGAAGTGGGTGTTGGTTACACCAGCAACCTAGGGGTGTCGTTTGGATGAGTGGTACACCTGGAACTTCAGGAGGCAGAGGCAGGAAGATTAGGAGTTCAAGGGTATCTTCAGCTGCACTGAATTCAAGGGCAGTCTGGGCTGCTGAGATCCTGTCTCAAAAACCACAACATGATTCCAGCACAGCCAGGACCACATAGAGAAACCCTGCCTCAATAAAGAAATAACCAAAACCGCCACCCCACCAACAAAACACAAACATGTCTTATGGGTGGGAGGGAGGAGGCAGGAAAAGGGGGGCGGGGCAAAGGGAAAAGGCAAGGCTTGCTAAGTGCCCCTTCACTCAGGGGTCTGCTGAAGCTTCATCGTGGTTGGCTAGGAGGACAACATCATTGTCTTTACTCTGTGTGAGTGTGTGTCTGTCTGTCTGTCTGTCTCTATGTGTATGTGTGTCTGTCTGTCTCTGTGCTAAGTGTGTTTGTTTCTCTCTGTGTATGTGTGTGGCTGTCTCTGTGTGTGGTATGTGTAGTCTGTCTGTCTCTCTCTGTGGGGTGTGTATCTGTCTGTCTCTCTGTGTATGTGTGTCTGTCACTCTGTGTGTGGTGTGTCTGTCTGTCTCTCTCTGTGTATGTGTGTCTGTCACTCTGTGTGTGGTGTGTCTGTCTCTCTGTGTGTGGTGTGTATGCGTCTCTCTGTGTGTATGTGTGTCTGTCTGTTTCTCTGTGTGTGGTGTGTCTGTCTTTCTCTCTGTGTAAGTGTGTCTGTCTGTCTCTCCATGTGGTATGAGTGTGTGTGTGTTTCTCTTTCTCTCTGTGTCTGTCTGTCTCTGTGTGGTGTGTGTGTGTCTGTCTTTCTCTCTGTGTGGTATGTATGTGTATGTGTTCATGTGTGGAGACCAGAAGTTGATGTCCTATGTCTTTCTCAGTTGTTCTCTGTCTGGTACTGAGGTGAGATAGGCTCTTCCTCTTGAACTCAGATCTCACCAATTTGTCTACTCTAAGCTAGCCACAGCATGTCCCTGCTTTAGCCTCCTAAGTGCTGGGTTCTGCCAGTGACAGGCTGCCAGGTGCTCATGCTCGCATGCTACGGATCCAAGCTCCAGCCACCACGATTGCTCAGCAAGCCCTTTATCCATCGAGCCATTGGGATTTTCTTGCCTGGTGTCTGGTGTCTGGAAGTGAGAGGAGGCAGAGTGGGTTTTACACCCGGATATCTCAGACTCCTGAACCAACAAGAGTCAGCATTTGACCGTGACCACCACTGTACCACCTCTGATGGGAGGGCAGCTTGTCCTCTGAGGCACCGGCTGGTGGCAGAGCCATTCCCAAGTGCAGGGGTGAGGACTGCCGGCCTGACAGCTGTAAGCAGCCACCAGAGCCTCCCTAATGGAGTCCTGAGACACTACGCAGTAGTGACAGTTGAGCCCAGATAGCAGGGTGCGTCAGGCTCCAGTGTGACAGAAGGGACAAGCCACTAACAAACCTGTAATCCTCTGATTTCTTTGAGGCTGTAGCATTTAACTCCTGCTTCTCCAAGCTGAGTTATGCCAGTGGGGTCCCTGTCCACTCAAGGGAGGAACAGCCACCACCTTGAACTTTTGAAGTCTGAGAGTTATCTGCTTCCGGTAAAACAAAACAAAACAAAACAAACCCCAAAAGCCTGCATGTTACTTAATTATTGAGTATGCACATAGGTGTATTGGCATTTACACCATGGGTTTGCACCATGGGTTTGCACCATGGCGCATGTGTGAAGGTCAGAGGGCAACTTGTGGGGCGTTGGTTTTCCCCTTCTATCATGTTGATCCCAAGTCTGGAACTAAGTCATCATGATGGGTGGCAAGCGCTTTTACCCACTGAGCCATCTCTCTGGGCCACTGCTGAAGACAGTGATGACGGGGATGAGTGACATGGGGTCTTATGTACCCATAGCAGCCTTAAACTTAAGATGATCTTCAGCTCTTGACAGACTTGCTAGCATCTCCCCAAACACTAAGATCCCGGGTAGACACTGCCATGTCTAACCAGGAGGGGTGGTTTTCCTCCCTCTGGCCTCAGCTTCTGCCCATACCCTGGGCTCGTCAGCTTCTTACGTAAGACCTGTGCTTAACCTACCCCAACCTGCAAAACAGAATCAAAGCCTCCTGCCTTAGACCCAAGCAACCCTTCTACCCTTCGTACAGGAGTTCCTTACAGCGGGGTGAGGGTCCGATACCTATAGACCCTACCTCAGTGAGTTCTTATAATAGTGTATATGCTGACCAAACTCTAGAGTCAAGGAAACCAACCCTGAAGCTCTCATTTTTCAAATCCCAAGGGCAGTTTGCTGTAGAACCAGGATGTGAACCTAGTCTGTCTGAACCTCATGGGTACCAGACCGTCTCTGAGAGATGGAGGAGACCCCGGCAGCCTCATGAGGCAGAGAGGGAAACTGAGGCAACTGGGTGTGGGGCAGTGATTTCCCAGTGTCCTGTAGGCCAGCGCTTCTCCCTGCCTCTCCCTTGCGAGCACAGATGCTTCTCCCTATGAAAACCTATTCTTGGTGGTACAGTGGCTCAGCTGGGATTGGCTTCTTCCCGTGAGCCGGGCTGTGGCTAGGACAGAAGGCTCTTTCCAGAAGTACTCAAGGCTCCTCCCAATCCACTCTGCCCCCAGCTCCAAGCAGCTGCGGAACACAATTAGCCAACAAGTGGCTGTTTTGTGGAGTTGCTGTTGATGTGTTTGGAGTGGCTCTCTGAGTGGGAAATGGGGGGTAGGAGAGGCCAGCAGACAAAACAGCGTGAGTGCATTAGGCTTTCTCGATCAGCACATGGCTGACATCACTGTTTTAAATAAGTTCTGTTTGGCCCTGGAGAAGGATAAAGGCACAAGAGGGAGAGAGCACAGGCTGCCAGGCACGTGCTCGTTTGCTCTTGATGGCTTGCACACACGTGCGCGCGCGCGCACACACACACACACACACACACACACACACACACACATACACACCATCCAGTCTAGAGTGGAGACATAATGGCCAGAGAGCAAACTGTCCAACAGATGGGGCCAGCCCTGCTTCTACAGGAGGCTCCCACTGCAGATGAAAGTCTTCAGGTGAAACAGAGCGCCTGAGTCAGCCAACTATTGTGTGGTGAGAGGGTAATGCGTCTGCCTCTTCCTAATGGCTGCCCAGTTACCAGAGAACGAAACCACTCCAGTGGTACAGACATCCAAGGACAAAAGTCACCGGGAGAAATGACAGGGGGAGTCCTCCACCCGGGGCTTGGACAAAGGGCCCTGTCTCCTCATTCTTTCCATCCTGGGGGTCCTGCTGCAGATTTGGCAAAAGGAGTGATCATGAAGTAGCTGCCTGTGAAGAGGTGTCCCAGAGGAGGGAGACAGCAGTGGAGAGGCTGCCAACATGAGGTGGATGGTCAGGACAGGAGGTAAAACAGCTTTGCCGTGGGCCTCTCATCTGCCCAGCCTCCCCTCTCAGACTCCTCTCCTCCCCAAGCTTCTGTTTCTGCTTCTTTAAAAAGAAATTTAGCTCGGGGGTGGGGTGGTACACGCCTGTGATCCCAGCACACAGGAGGCAGAGGCAGAAGGGTTGACGCAAGTCTGGAGGTCAGCCTGAGCTATAGAGGGAGCTCATGTCATCCTGTCTCAGAGAAGAGTCAAGGTCGGGTGTGGCGCTGACACACTCGGGAGGGCAAGACAAGTAGCTTTCTGTAAGTTTGGGGCTAGCCTTCCAGATAGTGAACTCCAGGGAAGTCAAGGCTACAGGGTGAGACCCAGTCTCAAAAACAAACAAAACAAAAAGTCCATAAGTGAAAAAGAAAAGGTTCGTGTATCTCTCACCCCTTGATCTACTAGTCCTCCTATTGATCTGCACATATTCCTCTATATACCCACTCATGTATCCATATAAACTTCCCATCCATCTACCCACCTATCCACCCATTAACCCACCTATCCACTCACTCATCCACCCACTCATCCACTCACCCATCCATCCATCTACCCTTCCACCCATCCACCCACCCATCCATCCATCCATCTGTCCATTCATCAATCCACCCACCCAGCTGTCCATCTATCCATCCATCATCCATCCATCCATCCATCCATCCATCCATCCATCCATCCCCCATCCATCCATCCCCCATCCATCCCCCATCCATCTGCCCATTCATTCATCCACCCACCTACTCATCCATCCATCCATTCCCTCATCCACCCACCTACCCCTCCATCCTATCCACTCTTCCATTTCTTCCTCTTTCCATTTATTTACCCATCTCTTGCCCTTGGCTTATAATGAGTTATCTTTCTGGATGCGTCCATTTCCCATTTTTGCTGATGAAATTTGAACTACTGCTAAAGCCTCTTTTTTTTTTTTTTTTTTTTTTAGTTCTTTTTTTCGGAGCTGGGGACCGAACCCAGGGCCTTGCGCTTCCTAGGCAAGCGCTCTACCACTGAGCTAAATCCCCAACCCCAAAGCCTCTCCTTTTAATGATGTATTTTCATTTTACTTTATTAAAATCTTAAAATTTTTAAAGCTTATTTTATGCATATGCGTGTCTTGCATATATATATATATGTATATATATATATATATGCGCCATGCATTCCTTATGCCCTCAGAGATCAGAAGAGGGACACCAGATTCCCTGGAATTCCGGACTGTTGTAAGTTTCCATGTAAATGCTAGGAATTGAACCCTAATCTATGAGCTATGAATCCACTTAGCTGCTGAACCATCTTTCTAGCCCCTATCTTTTTTTTTAAAATTTATTTATTTATTATATTATATAAGTACACTGTAGCTGTCTTCAGACACACCAGAAGAGGGCATCAGGTCTCATTACAGATGTTTGTGAGCCACCATGTGGTTGCTGGGATTTGAACTCAGGGCCTCTGGAAGAGCAGTCAGTGCTCTTAACCACTGAGCCATCTCTCCAGCCCTCTAGCCCCTATCTTGAGACAAACAGAGAGAGAGAGAGAGAGAGAGAGAGAGAGAGAGAGAGAGAGAGGTGTGTGCTGGTGCTGACAAAGGCCAGGGGGTGTTGAACTCCCCAGAGCTGGAGTTATAGGCAATTGTGAGCCACCTAACCTCACATGGGTACAGAGAACCACACTTGGGTCCTCTGCAAGAGCAGCAAGCTCTCTTACCTACTGAGTCATCTCTCTAGCACTCAAGGCCCTTCTTGCATACTAGCTCATGTGGTACTTTTCCAGTTGCTTCACTTCTGGTGTCTATAGCATTCAATTTAATACACATCTTTTGAGCTCCCGTTATGAGCCAGGCATTACCCCGGGGAATTCTGAGGTGACCAGTTACTTGGAGAGCAGACAACAAACAATAGCAGAAAGTCCCAGAAAGAATCAAGACAGTGGTGGTAACATGTACTCATGCAAGGCCACCTAAGCCTGTCCCCTGAAGGAGCTGGAGGGGAAGACCCTGTAGGTCAGATGTTGTGGGGGTGGGCAGGGACAAGGTGTCCTGCTCTCTAGATTGACTTCTGAAGTTGTGACAATACACCAAACAACGTAGAGTAGAAAAGGTTGAGCTGACTTACAGCTCACTGTCCATCACTGAGGGAAGTTGAGGCAGAAATTTGAAGGCAGGCCTACTTACTGCTCCACACAGCAGTACCTCTGATCAAGGAGTTCACTTCACAAAGAAGTACAGCAGTATCTGTGGAGGATGCTGCTTGCTGGCTGGCTTGCACTCAGCTAGCTTCCTTATACTTACTTATAGGACCTAGGGATGGTACCACCCATAGTGGACTGGGTTGATAATTGAGACAATATCCCATAGATATGCCTTCAGGCCAACCTTATTTAGGCAATTCCTCACTTAAGACACCCCCCTTGGTTGGGGATTTAGCTCAGTGGTAGAGCGCTTGCCTAGCAAGCACAAGGCCCTGGGTTCGGTCCTCAGCTCCGGAAAAAAGAAGAAGAAGAAGAAGAAGAAGAAGAAGAAGAAGAAGAAGAAGAAGAAGAAGAAGAAGAAGAAGAAGAAGAAGAAGAAGAAGAAGAAGAAGACACCCCCCCCCTTTCAGGTGACTCTAGGCTGTGTCTAGTTAAAGGTAACCAGGACAATTGGGGACAGAGCTGTGAAAGGGGCTGAGGTTCTGATGGGCAGATGGAGAGAGCAAGAAGTCTAAGGCACCCCAAAGCTGAGCCCAGGGAGGTCCCAAGCCCTGAGGTAAGTGGAAGAGGTTCAGGAGAAGCCTCACACCCACCGATGTGTGGCAGCTGGGGGTGCAGTGTAAGTGAGCTAGGAGAGAGAGCTTCACTTGCTTCACTGTCAGGAACTCTGAGCAGAAGGTTTTCACCCCCAAGAAAAGATCTTTCTTGATTTCTCCTCAATGCAACCACAGTAGAACTTACAGTGAGAAACAGCAACCCTCACCCTCACCCCTACCCCATTTGTGGCTGAGGAGGCCTGTGCAGGTGTTAGGCAGAGAAGCTAACCTGCAGGAGATGGGGACGAAAACTTGGTTCATTCTGACTTCATCAGCCTGGATCGAGACTTCTAAAAAAAGACTTCTAAAGAGTCTGACCTCAGGCGGTTTACTCTCAACATGTTTAAGCCCAGTATAATTTGGGGAAAGAAGCTTCCTGCTGCGATGTGATCCCTGGTGCACAAGGAAAGCATAATTACACTGAAATGTGACTCAGGGTACATGTCATTTTCTCCAAGAAAATGAGCCCTAGAGATAGGCTACCCGTAATAGCTGAAGGGCCCAGGGAAGGCCCTGGAATGGTCCCAGTCACCTAGGTAGCATAGAGGTCATTTGGGCCATTAGTTACCTCTGATCCTGGTTGTGGGAGCCTAGGAGTCTCTGGCTGTCAGGGTCGTTTAGATTACTGGTCACCTCCAGTCCTGGTTGCAGGAGCTTGGTATGGTCTGGCCCAACAGATAATGCAGACCACCGGGGTGTTTCATCTCTAATTATCAGGTTTCTGGGGTCTGTCTGTCTGTCTGTCTGTCTGTCTCTTTCTTTCTTCCTTTCCTCCTCCTCCTCCTCCTCCTCCTCCTCCTCCTCCTCCTCCTCCTCCTCCTCCTCCTCCCCTCCTCCTTCTTCTTTCTTCTTCTTCTTCTTCTTCTTCTTCTTCTTCTTCTTCTTCTTCTTCTTCTTCTTCTTCTTCTTCTTCTTCATTTTGTTGTGTTTTACATTTTTCCCATGGGAAAGACATTCCTGAGTTCTTAACATTCCTGGATTCTCTGGAGATCTGTGGGCACAAGGACTTTCGCACTGTGCTTCCAACAGCAGGGCTGTGGGGTGGTCACTTCAGTGCCTGCTGGGCAAGCACGAGGATCTGAGTTTGAGTCTCCAGCACCCACGTAAAAGCCAGGCAAGGCAGTAATTCCAACTCCGGGGCAGGGGGTGAAGACAGACAGTCAGAATTCATTGATTGACTACCCTGGTTGTATTAATGAGGAGGGAGAGATTGAAAGACTCTCCTGATGTCAGCCTCCGGCCTCCTCCAGCATACACACACACAAGCATGGCACACACAAGTGACGTCCACAGACATCAACTAGATTCTGGCTCACTCTCATCCCCCTTGGCTCCCTTTTGGGAATCCATCTTGGTTCCCAGGCCTGGCCCAGGATTCCTTCCAATCGCTAATATCGACCCTGGGATACTTGGGCTCTTCTCTATTTAGTTGACAGCCAGGTCCACGGTGACATGGTGGCATGACAACTCTGATCTTCTGACCCCTCTAGCCACAGTCCTCCTTTCTTCCCCTAAGGCTCTGCCTCATCTGCCCCAGTGTCTTCCCTGACCAGTGTCTTTCCCTTCTTTTTCAATAAGCATCTCACATCTGAATGTCTGTCATCAGCCCTATCGCCTAGCTACCACTCTCTGAAGAGCCGCCGTGGCCTTGCCCCACTGACAATCTTAAACGATAAGGTCTCTCTTTCCCATCCCCACAGGGGCCAGCGGAAGCTCCAGTCACCATCTCTGCCCACTGGGAGAGACGCATGTGCTCACTGGGATATTCCCACTTCCTGCTCCATGAATAGATCCTCTCAAGCCCTCTGCAGAGATAAGCAGGCTGCGTCGGAGCAGGGTGGCAAGGACAGGAGGCACTGGGACCCCCTGGCTACCTGGCACAGTGTCAGAACACCCTGAGGCCCACAGCACATTGGCCAAGTTCCTTGGACTGCAGCTGGAGGTGGTAGTTCACACCTGCAGTCCCAGCACTCGGTGGGGGCTGAGGCAGGAGGATTACAAACTCCAGGTTAGCCTGGGGCCACAGCAGGAGACTGTACAAACAGACAGACGGACAGACAGACAGACGAACTCCCTGGATTTCCTGACATCGTGGTTCTCTCTCTGGAATTTTTTGATTCCTTACATACATCGAGGCCTAAGACGGCATAGGGGTGTCACAAGGAGTCTGTACCCCTTCCAAGCAGTGGCTAACGGTTATGGACTGCCTAACTTATCATAAGTGAGCTTGCAGCATGGGGGTGGTGGTGGGGGTGGGGTTGGGGGTTATGCTCCTCTAGCCCTCTCTTTATGCCAAGATCGACACAGATGGTCTAAGCTGTTCTGCCAGGCAACATGAATTCATCCCAGATTTATGGATGAGAGATCAGAATTGGAGACTGCAGTACTGAGGGCCTTGCCTGAAGTTGTGCTGGAGGTACAGAACCGGAAGGTGAACTCAGGTGAGAGAGGCTTTGGGGTGACCACAGGAGCTTGGAGGATCGTACCCCTATTTCCCTCTCGGCACTTCACAAGGAAGGCAGCGTACAAATCTAATGTATGTGGCTCTGGGGATCGAACCCAAGGCTTTGTCCGTGCTAGGTAAGCCCTCTTCCAACCGAGCTTACACTGCTTTGTTGGTGTTTTCAAGCAAAGTTTCATAAAGCCTAGGCTGACCTTGAAATCACTGTGCAGCTCAAGCTGGCTTGGAACTCCTAATCCTCCTTTCTTTACATCCTCAGTGCTGAGCCTCACGTTAGTTTACGGCTCCTAGCCTCTATCCTTCCTTCCTTAGGGTGCCACTGAGCCAGGGTACTGCTATGAGGATCTGGTTTCTGTGGAGTGGAGTATCCTAGGCAGGGTTCTTATTTCCTCTGATGGCCCACCATGGTCCTGCCCCGGGGATGCCAATGACCTCAGACACGACAGTACACTTGCAAGGCCCTCACCTTCATCCTTAAAAATAAGTCCACAAACCAAGGAGCTCATGGTAGAAAAACTAGAGACTTCCTGAACTTTCTCTGTGACCCAAGTACCCTATTGGCCTTGGGTTTCCCTTCTGAACCCCAGTTTTTTCCAGCCTTGTGCCTGAGATAATTCTGGGCAGCAGTGGCCAAGCCTAGAGGCACCTGAAGCTACTTGTGCATGGGTAAGGCTCCCAGCTTGTAGCTGTGGGGATTTCTGGTGAGGGAGGGGGTCGCCGCTGCTGTCCCACCCAGCACACATGGGGCTATTTTCATGAGACCATCGATCCGGCTAACCCAAGGAGATGTGTTACATCTCTGGGGTCAGGGGTCCTGAGACCCAGCTGGTAAACTGCCTGGGGCCTGTGTTTAAGAGCCGGGCCCCATGTTTTGGTTCCTTGAGGCTAGGGAGGACTTACTGAAGTTTGATATGGCTCTGGGGGCCGGTGGGAGGCAAAGGGCTCCTGTCCAGGGAGAGACAAATAGATCGATGGGAAACTGCCCTGACCTCCTGACCTTGGAGAGGGCTTCAAACCACATGGTTAACGTGGCCTAGTAAATCTGGGGTGGATCTTCCTCCCCTGGGACATTGGTGACAGTAAGGACAGACAGGGGATGCCAGACAAGATATTCTCTATCCTGATTCCTTCTTAGGTTGGGACAAGGTCAAAGAGGTGGGGGGAGCAATTCTCTGCTTTTCCTGATATCTACTGTCCTCACAGGACCTGGCTGGTCCCTGGGGTGAGGCACATTAAGAAGTAGATGGCTCTGGTTCCAGACCAACTTTGCCTTGGCTGGGCTGGAACTTTTCTAGCCTTTTCTCCAAGCCTTGGTTTTCCCTGTCTATCCTGTGACCAGCATTCCCCAGCAAGCACCACGCACATCCGACGGCCCCCAAAGATGAGTTAGAAGCAGGAGTGCACCCTGCCCCCATGAACAGACACTTTGAATTGCCCCCCATCTTTTCTCCCTTCAGTGTTAGGGAACTGTGGGCTGCATCTTCCCCACTGACTGCATCAGAAACTGGCACGGTAGCCATGCCTGTGGTCTCAGGGGCTGGGAAGTAGAGACAGGAAGATCAGAAGTTTAAAGTCAAGACCTTGGGGTTGGGGATTTAGCTCAGTGGTAGAGCGCTTGCCTAGGGAGCGCAAGGCCCTGGGTTCAGTCCCCAGCTCCGGAAAAAAAAAAAGAACCAAAAAAAAAAAAAAAAGTCAAGACCTTCTTGCAAAACAGCTTGGCGGGTAAATAAATATGTTAGTCTGAGGAACTTAGGTTTTTTGTTTGTTTGTTTGTTTTTGTTTTGTTTTGTTTTGTTTTTGAGACAGGATTTCTCCTTGTAACCCTGGCTGTCCTGAAACTTACTCTGTAGACCAAACTCAGAGATGCAACTGCCTCTGTGGATCAAAGGCGTGTGCTGGGATCAAAGGCGTGTGCCACCACTGCCTGGCTCTGAGGACCTGAGTGTGATCCTCAGAATCCAGATGGAAGGAGAGAATTGTCCTGCATACACGTGCACCCTTGCTCTCTCACACCCAATAATAATAAATAGAATGAAAACTCTTAAAGCAGTTTAAAGTCATGTTCTACCTACAGGGGTAGTTCAAGGCCAGCCTAGAAAATCCTGTTGATATAAAATTTACCATCATACCAAAAAAAAAAAAAATGTTCTTTTTTGGGAGGGGGGCGAGGGGTCTCATGCATCCTAAGCTGGGCTGAAACTTCATGTATAGCCGAGGCTGACTTTGAGCTCTCAATCCTCCTGCCTCATCCTCCCAAGCACTGGGACTACAGATACATTTTAAAATAATCTCGTCTCGTGTGTATGGGTGCTTTGCCTATATGTGTGTCTGCAAGCTGCATGCAGAGATTGGAAAAGGGCATCAGATCTCGTGGGACTGAAGCCTGCAGGGGTGCGATTGTGAGTGGCCATGTGGGTGTCAGGGCCTCTGGAAGAGGAATTAGAGTACTAAACTGCTGAGCCATCTCCCCAAGGCTCTACATCTACTCACTAGCATGTCTTTCTCTCCAAACTCCACCACCTGGATGTAGGGATGGAACGGGTGTGGTGGTCTGCACACACCAGAAGCTGGTGTGCTCAGAAGACCCAGTGGGCCAGAGTTTCAGGCCTCGGCTTGACAATTCTGGACGGAGTCTCGCTTCTGCCTTCTGGCTGGGCAGCATCGGGTGGGTGGTTTAGCGTCTCTGTGCCTCTATGTCTGTACCTGTGCAGGAGACCAATGCTTTCTGCCCCAGAGGGTCTCTGCCTCAGGTGATCCAATAGAGGCACCTTTGTGTCCATTGTCCACATGAATGGGGTTAAGCTGGATGACCAGGGGACCCAACTTCCCACGACCCCAGAAGGAGGTGGCTGTCATGTCATGAACCTTCAGGACACTTCTTCTTGCCTTTCTTCCTCTCCGCTTCCTTCGGCAAGGTGAGCCCTCCTCCACAAACAACCTCCTTCTGATTCATCCCAGGGCAGACACAGAAAGTAGCTCAGGAGATTCTGTTACAGGAACCCTGGCTTTACCTGACTGCTGCTCCCACGGGATGGAGACTGCACAAAGGGGCATGTCACTGACCAGTGCGATCGAGTGGCCAGATTGTGGGGGTGGGGCCACAGGGCACCTGCGTAGTGTCTCTTGTCCTCCTCCGGAGCGGGCCTGGACCGCTCCCTTCCCCCCCAGGGTATGGCTTTGTCCTATCCTTTCTCTGTCTGCTGCCCCAGAAGTCAGGGCCTTGCCTGCTGCCTACCGTGTGAGCCAGCCCCAGCCCCTGGCTTCCCAGTGATCTGACCTGACACACACATAAAGCCCTCTTTTCAGAGTCCCGTGTAGGCTGCCCCGGGGGAGGGGGTGCTAAGGAGGAGTACTGGGGTCCTCAGAACTCCCAGACAAAGCTGCCTTGTTGGGAGGGCCTGGAGAAGCAGGGACCCCACTCTCTGGGAGACCTTTCCCCTTAGGGGCTCACCAGGGTGCATAGGGCCAGCTGTTTCAGGAGCAAGGCCATTAGCCTCACTGAGCCCTGAGCCCCGGGCACACCAGGGCAGAGCGGGTGGGGCTCAGGGGCCTGGGATCCTGACCACAGAACTCCTAGGCTCCTGGGTGAGAGTGTTTGGGAATGGCTTTCTTCAGTCGGTCACCAGAGGCACCCCTGGCTTCTTTCTCTTTGGAGTGAGCCTAGAGTCTTGCCTTCCAGGCCTGTGGTCTAAGCCATTGTTCAACTTAGTTTGTGGAGCTTCCAGTCTTTGAACATGGTGATCACCTCCCCCACCCCCTTTGAGACAGGGCCTCGCTATGAAGCCCTGGCCTGGAACTCGATTTGTAGATGAGACGCCAGTGGAAGGAACAGCCGGCCCTGGGGCCCTCAGGAGTTATATTCAAGAATTTCCCAGACCTCAGAATCTCTGGTTCACAGCTATAGCTTGCCACCTTCGGGTCACTTCCAAACAGTACAGGGGACTCCATCCCCCAACTCTGGTCCCTTCAAAAGTCACACTCTCTGTAGTGGTATCTATGTAGAGCGGCTTGGCATCCCGGTCTATCTGTTGTATGGAGTCTGGCAGGATAGCACGGTGTTGTGGAACAGAAGTAAAAATAAACAGAATGTGAGTGGGACCACCAAATGGTGACAGGGACATAAGTAAACATTTTCACCATGGGAGGAACTGCTGGCCAGTCCCTCAGCTCCTGCAAGGATAGGGCCAGTGGCCAGTTGCAAAGACCTCATATCCAGTTTTCTTACTCCTTAACCAAGTGGCCTGTGGGTTCCTGTGAGCTCTCATGTGGGAGGGGGAGGGACATTAATGTCACAATTAGTCATAGTTGATCTCGTCCTAGGATCTAGGTGTGAGGGAGAAGACCAGTGTGTCGTACTGGCTAAGGGGAGAAACCAGCATAACTCATCAGTCATTCTCATGGGACAAGCCCATGAGTTTACCCCGCATTAAGCCTTTTGTATATGCTTTCCAGCTTAGGCAAGCCTATTTAGAATCAGCACTATATTGGGCCCATTTTTCAGATGGGAAGAGTGAGTTTGGACCAGCAAGCATTCACTTGCTCCAATTCTGCCTGTATTCTAACCAGGAACTCCTCACAGCTTGTCTGTGACTTCTCAGAGAGCCACTTCGAGGCTCTGATTCCAGGAGACTGGTGAACATGGGGCTTAAGGGCTGGGGTGTGGGTGTGGGCAGGGTACCCTCAGGAGTCAAGTCACACCTGCAGGTTGTGAGCCTGCTTTGGTCCTCAGAACATAATGGAACCTGCTTACCAGGCCTCTACCTCCCCGAGGCTCACTGGCCTCCAGCTCAATAGCCCTAAGGCTCTGGAGCCTCTCTTAAACTGATGCCTTGGCTTCTCTGAGCCCTCCAGATCCTCACTCTGCAGTTACTTACAAACCTTCAGTATCTGCAAAACGGCTGTTTCAGGGCAAATTGAGTCTTAGCACTTTGTTTCATGTCTGGAAAAACTGAGGCCTGGAATGGTTAAGGGTCCTGCTTGGGGTCATGCCTGTGGTAACTCGGTTCAACAACTTCCCTCTGACATCAGGCTGCAGGAACAGGTAGGTGTCCAGGAGCTTCATAGCCAAAGGCTGAGCTTTTCAGGCTTTGAAGAGAAACCACAAAGTCATGGGAATAAAATGCTATGTGCTGGTGGAGCTGATGTTCTAGGCCCAGGACTAGCTGCTCAGTTTACAACCGTGTAGTGGATTCCTCACAGCATGAGAAACAGGGCCTGTAGCCATTGGGCATGAGGAGGGTGTGTCAGCCTTCCCCCAAATCCCTTGGTCTTTAGAGGGCCAACACCCTTCCTCCTGTTCCCACCACACAGAAGGGTCAGGCAGGTAACTAGATGAGGCAGACTGGCTGAGCAGGACATGAGGAAGTGGTGAGGAACTCCCTCCCTCCCTCCCTCTCCCCTCCCTCCCTCTCCCTCTCCCTCCCCCTCCCTCTCCCTCCCTCCGCCCCCCTCTCACTCTCTCTCCCTCTCTCTCCCCCTCCCTCTCTCCCTCCCTCCCTCTCTCTCCCCCTCTCTCTCCCTCTCCTTCTCTCTCTTCCTCTCCCTCTCCTCTCCCTCCTTCTCCCTCTCCCTCTCTCCTTCTCCCTTTCCCTCTCCCTCTCCCTTTCTCACACATGGGTCTCTTTCTATAGCCCTGACTGTCCTGTGTGCCGCTATTTAGACCAGGTTAGATTTGAACTCACAAAGATCTGCCTGCCTCTGCCTCCTCAGTGCTGGGATTAAAGGGCTTTTTGATCCTGCTGAGTGCCAGCCAAGCTCTGTGGGAAAAGCTAGCCTCAGTTTCCCTGACTGTGCTTGGAAGGGAGAGTCAGAATCATCTCTGAGGCTTTGTACCTGGAGGGCCTGGGTGGATGCCAGCATGCAGAGAGGCCACTGTGGCTTTAAAAGTTCCGGGACCACCCCAGTCACAGCAATGCAGCGCTGAGCCGAGCCTGCTGGCGCATAGGCCACCTGCAGAGCCCTCCACAGCTGGGGAGATTAGTCTCTTCCACTAGACAACACCCATTACCCTGGTCCAATAGCCATCACTTCCGCTAGGAGAGCTGCAGATGAAATATCGATCGCACTGACCCCAGGCGAGCCCTTTCCCCAGCCTGAGAGGCCTGCAGATCAGCTCTGTGCCTGGCCACTCCAGCGTCAAGGCCCTGGGGTCTGCTGCTCAGAGCCGTGTGCAGCTTTGGGCCTGGGGTGGGGCTGGCTGGCTGTGCAAGTGAACTGGCCTGGGCTGGTCAGGCTCTCTGCTGTCTTCCATTCTCTCTCTCTCTCTCTCTCTCTCTCTCTCTCTCTCTCTCTCTCTCTCTCTCTCTCTCTCCCTCCCTCCCTCCCCCTCCCTCCCTCCCTCCCTCCTTCCTTCTCTCTTTCTTCCATTCAATTGTTTCCTCCTATCTCTTACCCTCTGCCCTTTCTTTCCCTCTTTCCTCTCTCACCTTCCTTCCCTCCCTCCCCTTTCTTCCTCCCATCCTATTCCCTTCTTCACCCCCCCCCGCCCTTTTCAGTCCCAGGCTAGCTTCAAACTTGCCATGCCACCAAAATGGCCATAACCGTCTGATCCCCCTGTTCCATTGCCGGAGTCAGAGGTGTGCATCAGCGCACCTGTTTGTGCGGTGTGGGGAGGAGCCTAGAATGGTCTGGGCAATGCCGTAGGAAGCAGCCAGGTCCCAGCCTCCATGTGCACCCTCACTTCAGGAGGGAGGTGAGGGTGGGCCTTCGGTCAGAGTGGATGTCCAGGTCTGCCATGGGAGGACAAGGTCAGTGCCCCTACTTGTGTGGTGGGGGTGGGGTGGGGTCTTGTCCTTTAAGATGTCCTTCCATCTTCTACCCCCTGCCTGCCTGGGGCCGGTGGGTCCTGGTTAGTAACATGGTTTCCCTTCAGCATCCAGGCACTGACCCTGAGGACAGGACGCTCTGGGAGCGTGTCCTTGGAATGAATGGGATCTTGAGGACAGGACTGTCTTCCTCTCCTTGCCTGCCTGTTGGACCACAGTACAGGGCTGGACATGTGGCCCGCATGTGAGTGACTACCCAAATTCATTTTCTAATCCGACTGAGGAGATCAGAAGTGGGCACAGTCTCCTTTCTTCCTTCCTCCCTTCTCTGAGCCCTGCAGCCTGTATCTGACGAAGGGATGCTGGGCTCTGACCCCTGTCCCACCTGTCCCCTGTCCCACCAGCCCCCTGTGCCCCTCCACTTTTCTGAGAGGAGGGGAGCATCTTTCTTTTATTTTCTGCCTTTAATCAGTTGGCTTTGAAGACAGTCGATGGCACCAGGGAGCCCACAGGGTCGCTGGTAAGGAAGGTCCTGGGTACAGGTTCCATCAGCTGTCCCAGGTATACAATGTATACAATGCAAGCCTGTGTACCTGTGTGCATACATTACACAAGTGCAAGTATGTGTGCTTGTGTGCACATATATTTATATGTGTGTTATGCATGTGGAAGTGTGTGCTTGTGTACATGTTTGCACATGTTAAGTACATACAGGTAAGTGCATACTGGACCTGAACAAAAACTTTTACAAACACTCTTTTCTGGCGGCCATGGGATGTTTGGTGACTTCCAGGGTAGCTGGGGCTGGAGGAAGAATCTGACTGTTGGTTTGGACACTGAAGCCCAGACACAGATGCTGAGGGCCTGTGTGAATCCTTCTCTTCCCGTGTGATCTCCTTTCCGTGTGACTGCCTGCTCTTTCGGCGAGACCTTCGGCCAATGCTTTGTCTTTCTGAATTTCATTTCTTTTGGGGGAAAAAAAATTGAGATGAGTGTCGATAGCTCACACCTTTAATCCCAGCACTCAGGAGGGGGAGGTGGGCCAGCCTGGTCTACAGACTAGGTTGCAGGCCAGTCAGGGGCTACACAGAGAAACCCTATTTTAAAAGAAACAAAGCCAGGGGTGGTAGTGCTTTAATTCCAGCAACCAGGAACCAGGCAGGGGCATCACTGAGAGTCTGAGGCCAGCCAGGCCTACATAGTGAGAACCTGATTAAAAAAATAAATTAATAAATGAATTAAAATTAGGGACTGAGAGATGGGTCAATGGCTAAGCATGTCCTGCTCTAGAAAAGGACCCAGGTTTAGTTCTAGTCTGGTGGCTCACAACTGCCTGGGACTCCAGCTTCCAGTGATTCGATTTCTCTGAGTTTAGGCACCTTCATTCATGTGCGTGTGTGCACGCACACACACACACACACACACACACACACACACACACTCGTGCACACACACATAAGGCTAGCCTTGAAAAGAACCAACTCTTATGCTGTCTTCTTACCCTACTTTGCTAATGAGCAGCCATGACTCATACATTGTGTCTGAAGAGAGCGACAGTGTACTCACATAAATAAAATAAATTAAAAAAAATAAAGAGTAAGATTGAAGCTGTATGCTACCTAACTTCAGGGTTTACTGTGAAATTGCAGTAACCAGACTGTTTTTGTCAAGGATACTAAAATAAATCAGTGAAGGAAAATAGAATACAAAGATGGACCCTTGGCCAGAGTGTTGATTCATTTTTTGTTGTTGTTGTTGTTGTTTTTTTTTTTTTCCAGACAGGTTTTCTCTGTGCAGGCTGGCTGTTCTGGAACTCAATCTGTAGACCAGGCTGACATTGAACTTAGAGATCTGTCTGCCTCTGTTACCCGTCACATGTTGGGAGTAAAGGTGTACGGCAGCACTCCTGGCTGTTGATTTGGCTTAACGGTTTTTACTATGTGATGCAGGCTGTCCTTGAACTAGAAAGTAGTCTAGGCTGGTCTTGAACTTGAGATTGCCTCCCAAGTGCTGATATTACAGATTCAGTGGTGTGTGTGTGTGTGTGTGTGTGTGTGTGTGTGTGGTGTGTGTGTGGTGTGTGTGTGTGGTGTGTGTGTGGGGTGTGTATGGTGTGTATGGTGTGTGTGTGTGTGTGTGTGTGTGTGTGTGTGTGTGTGTGTGTGTGTGTGTGTGTGTGTGTGTGTGTGTGTGTGTGTGGTGTGTGTGTGTGTGTGTGTGGTGTGTGTGTGTGTGTGTGTGTGTGTGGTGTGTGTGTGTGTGTGTGGTGTGTGTGTGTGGTGTGTGTGTGTGTGTGTGGTGTGTGTGTATGTGTGTGTGGTGTGTGTGGTTGTGGGTGTGTATGGGTGGGTTGGGAGGGGTGTGTGAGGGGGTTGGGTGAGTGGGGGGTGGTTGGTGGTGGTGTGTGTGTGTGGTGTGTGTGTGTGGTTGTGGTGTGTGTTGTGTGGTGTATGTGTGGTGTGTACATGTGTATGTGTATATGTGTGTGATTATGTGTGTGTGTTGTGAGTGGTGTGTGTGGTGTGTGTGTGTGTGTGTGGTGTGTGTGTGTGTGTGTGTGTCTAGCATTGGATGGGGCTAGGTATGTAGCTCAGGGTAGAGCTTAGTATTTAGGAAATCCTGAATTCAGTGTCCTAGAGATACACTTATCTTTTAACTAAATAACTGTCAAAAATCATTATAAAAACAGGACAAATGTGAATGAAATAGAAACAGGAGAAATGTAAGTAGCTTTTGTGAGTGGGCAATGGGTAAAGCATCGTCTAAACATACTAGGTGCAGGAGTGAGCAGGCTTTGCTCCTGACTTGGCTGAGTGGTCTTAGGCAAGTCATTCTCTCTGCCTTGTTGCAGGGTAGAAAAGAGAGAATGAGACTCGAGATGACACGTGGCCATGTGAGATCCTGCTGAGTGATCTGCCTGCTCCCAAGCGATCGAGCGATTGACTGCAGGCATGCACCACCTACCCCGGGAGTTTGCAAGAGCAGTGCACTCTCATGATGTGACTATTCACATTAATCTGGGCATCCCAAGATGCAGAACCAGGCTGGGCTCAGAGCAGCTGGTGTTTTGGGGGTCGACGAGATGGCTCAGCAGGTAAAGGAGTCTGCTGCCAAGCCAGAAGGGCTGAGTTTGATTGGCTCCTGCAAGTTGCTTTCTGACCTCTACATGCACACTTTGACATGAGTGTATCCCCTAACAATAAATAAATGTAAACTTTTAAAACGAGCAAAAACTCCCTCTCCAAGATGAGGAGATCCAGGGGTGACTAATAACCTGGAGCAGGAAGTTCCACCAGCTTACTGATAGCAAGCCCCCTGTCTCTGCCTCCTGGGTGCCGGGGTGGAGGGCAAGCTCTTTATACACTGCCTCATCTCCCCAGGCCCCTCTCTCCCTGCATTTTCTGGCACCCTAGGGTACCTAAGGTGACTTGTCATCACTTTTTTTTCTTTTTTTCAGAGCTGGGGACCAAACCCAGGGTCTTGCGCTTGCTAGGCAAGCGCTCTACCACTGAGCTAAATCCCTAACCCCTTGTCATCACTTTTGATGAGGTGCTCAGGCTAACTCCAGGGGATAAGATCCAGGCCAGGTGTCCAGCCACTTGACGTGTTTTGTGGGCCAGTTCTCTAGAGAAGACTAGTTCTCCGCAAAAGACTTTCCTCTTTTCCTAAGTCTGGCTTTAGACTTAGGTTACTCTGAAGTCACTCAGCTGTGCCGAGGACATCTCATGTGGTGTCGTCGCCGTACACAGGAGTTTCAAGTGAAGGAGTGCTGACATGTCCTCAACTAAAGGACAACCACCAGAGAGCATTCCTAGGTTCCTGGTTTTTGTTGGAGGAAGGGGGGATCCATCCCTCACCCCCACCCTCCCACCCCCCACAGCTAAGCAGGTTCTCTGGCAAAGATGAACTTTAACCACTTAGAAAACGAAGGAGCGGGGGCCATGTGGAGAGCTTAAGAGTTTTCTGCTCTTGCAAAGGATCAAGTTTGGTTCTCAGTGCCCATGTCTGATGGCTTCATAATGGCTTGTAGTGCCAGCACCAGGAGATCCAATGGTACAATGTTCTGTGTGCACCTACACTCATCGGTACCCCCATTATATATACATATATATGTGTGTGTGTGTGGTAGGTTTATAATATATGTAAACATACATATATGTGTACTCTGTTATATTTCTATGTATGTATTATATATGGTGTATAACATATGAATATATAATATATATGTAATCCCCATTGTATTTATATATATATATATGTGTACATATATACATGTATGGTATAATACACTGTTTAAAGGAACACACAAAGGTTGGGCTAGGCACGAGCACACAGGCACACACGCAGAGACAAATGAAAGACTAATGTAACTTCTTTTAATTGTCATTTTACGCGCTTTCTGCAGCTGCCTGCCACCCCCCCTTCCCTTCGATGACCACTTTTGTAGGCTATAGGGGACCAGGGAACAAAGCCTGCGGGTGGGGGGGAGGTGAGGGGGGGCCCAGCAGCCCCAGTCAGGTGGTAGGAGAACAAGCTACAATTACAAATTTATCACAACAATTAATGCTGGAGCCTGGGAGAGCTGCAGAGCGGGGAGGCCCGCACCTCTTTGTCATGGTCTATTTGGCGGTGACCTTGCTCTGAAGGCGATGGTACTCCTTCAGCCTGTAAACCACACGGAAAACAAAGAAAAAATGTAACTTCACAATAACAACATGCACTCCGTTCAATTAGTTCAGGCAGGGTGGGGGCGGTGGGGGCAGCTGTTGGTTAAGATGTATGGGAAGTTGTCTTTTTCTTTGGTCCCCCTCTCCTGCCCTAGCCTCCCCCGGCTCCTCCAATCAGGATAATGTAATTAATTTATCGGAGGGGAAAACATTGTTTGTCATTGTTGAAGATAAAGCATTTAACAGGCAATAGGAGGAATGAAGAGGCCATTATGTTCTGGGCCGTTTCAAAAGGTTTATGGGGTTATAAGCCACAGATGAGGCAGGAGGCAGGAGGCGGAGGGGCCTGGGAGCTCTGGCTGCAGAGGTCTCTGCAGACCTGAGGTAGCTCTAGGGAACCCAAGGCACATTGCCTGACAGAGAGGCCAGCTCTATCTTCCTGACAAGGCCCAGTGAATCTGGGGTTGTCAATGAAAAGCCCAGAGTTGGTCTTCCCAGCACCATGACTCCTCTGACTGACTCCAGGCAAATTTCTTAACCATTCTGGGCCCGTGTCTGGGGAATTTTCAAATCTCTCTAAGAATTAAAGCCAACAAGGGGCTGGCAAGATGGCTCAGTGGGTAAAGGTGTTTGCTGCCAAACCTGAAGGACTGAAGTTTGAAAAAGAAATGACCTTCGAAAGTGTCCTCTGACTTCCATATTAAAAACAAAACTAAACAAAACAACCCATACACATAAATGTAATAAAAATTTAAAGAATGAAAATAAATTAGAAAAAAAGCCAGAGGTAGCTCGGCCATAGCGGCTATTGTAATGAATGACCTTGCTTCTGTTTTTGAGCATCCAGCCCTGGACACCTTGAGCTGTTAGCTTTATTCCCATAGGAGAGTGGGGGGCACCTCACACCCTCTCTTGAGCCTCCTGGAGATTGGGAACGGGTCTGAATTCCCCAGGTCTGAGCAACTTCAGGTATTGCATATGAGCCCCAGGCCTCAGTGATTTGTCACCTGACCCTCCAGTTCTGAAACAGCGGTGTAAACATTCTATTGCACCTCAGGGCATTTCCCCAACTAGTCTTTCCAGTCAAGGAGCCCAAAGTTTTTAAGGCAATTGTTAGAGCCCAAGGCCAGGATCCAGGGAGTACAATGTCCAGGCCCCTGGACATTCTGATTCTGTTGGCTGTCAGGCCCCACAGAGAACGGGAGCTGACTGGGTACTGAGGAACTAGAGGTCAGGAACATCGTGGTGCGTGAAGGGTCAGTGTCACACAGGACCTGTTTCCCAGGGAGGCCTCTGGTGATCTGCACGATCCTGAGTTTCTCTCTCACCTGAGCGAGTTGATATTGATGAAGCCCGTGGCATCAATGGGTTCATAGTCACCCTGTACGTTCATGCTGCAGGAAAAACAGAACTTAGCAAGGCTAGGCCACCCTGCCCCGGAATCTCTCCTCTACTCAGTCTAATTCTGGGAGCCCTGTACGGGGCCAGGTGCCATGCTGTCGATGTACCTCCCAGAAGCCTCTATCCTGAGTGTACATCTCAGGAGGCAGGTAAAGGTGCCAGGTTGGGCCCCAGCTCTGCTAACTCTGGACCTGTGAATTCTTCCTCCTGCCATTTGTAAACCGAGGTCCTTCACAGAGCCAGGGCCAGAAATGGCCCGTGATGTCTAACGTTTACGTCTGGAGCAGCTGAACGGGTTCTCTGGAGCTAAGGGAGGCTGGCAGGTATTGACAGCATGGAACCCCACAGTCGCCTTTACCCATCCTGACACCCAGACACCCCATGGGCAGAGCATTCCGACAGCATCTGTTCACCTGCAGTGGCCTCAGTACAGCTGCTCTCTCTGCAGCACCCTCCAGATCTTCTCCAAAAGCAGCCCACCCCGGCAGCCATCTTGGTCATCTATCTCAGAGAGCCTAGGGAGGTGTGCAGTTTCCCAGGACTGAGCATGATGAACCTTGGGAATGCATCAGTGGCTCTCATGGTCACAGGGCTGGCACATGTGGAGCACTTGCTGTGACTGACATCCCACTGTCATTCATTCATTCATTCATTCATTCATTCTGGCACTTATTGGGCCCTCTTGGGCCAGCTAGGCCGGGGCAGAGGAATCAAGCATGTTGCCCACCACTTTGATGTTTGGCACTTGTGGCCCTGTAGTCTCAGTCACCCCTGACTTCCATTTTGCTCTTAATGGGCCTCTTGTCTTCAATCCAGTACAAAGCCAAGACGTTCGAGGTTCTCAAGGACAAGGAAGTGGCCTGTCCCCTCAGGAGCTCTCTCCAAAGAGGTAAGTCTGGTAAGCAGGTCATCATATGATTAAGGCCATGCCTCTGGTTCTCTGGGGACACCTACTCCCCTCTTTTGGTGACCCTGGGCAATTAACTCAGGGCTTTGCATTTAAGGCAAGTGGTATGTCACCAAGCCACACCTCCAACTCAGCTGTGGCCCTTTCCCTGAAACACATGGCTAGTTAGCCATGGTGGCACTCACCATGAGAGGAGAGAGCTAGCCTGGGCTAGCCTGGGCTGTATAGTAAAACTCTGACTCTCCACTCTCACCTTCCCCTAAAAAGCACACGGAGTCTCTGCGCATGTTCCTGGGCCTGGAGGTTTTTTTTGTTTTTTTTTCCGGAGCTGGGGATCGAACCCAGGGCCTTGCGCTTCCTAGGCAAGCGCTCTACCACTGAGCTAAATCCCCAACCCCAGGCCTGGAGTTTTGACCTTGACGCTCTTCAGGTCCTGAAGTCACTCCACGCTAAGCCCTCCACAACCCCGTCTCCTGTTTTTTTTCTCCCCTTCTTTTCCAGAGTTCCCTTTGGGGTTTGGGTCCTGACGACACCAGGAGCTGACCACTGACCAATATGCTCCCTCTTGGGGAAACGATGCGTGTACTGGGTCTCCTTTATTGTACCTGCCTAGTTAGGAAAGGCTGGTCCAGATGAGGGCACCAACTTGTGCGATACTATTCCAACCTTGCTTGCTCGGGTGCATTTGTGAGTATCAGGAACACACAAGGCTCAACATCACTTGCACCCTACCTTCTGGCAGGCAAGCTCTGGAAACCCGGCCTCACCTCTATCCGAAGCCCTCACCTTTATGCGAGCCCCTGTACTGGGTCCTGAGAGCAGACTGTCGGTTGAGCCCCTTCCCTCACCTGGACCACGGGGTTCCTCCTTTCCTTCCCCCTCCCAAGTCAAACTCCATGCCATGCCCTAATCCTAGCCCTTTGGAAGTGGAGGCTGACATATAGGGGTTCAAGGTCAGCATCATATTGAACCTAAGGAGAACCTGGGCTATGAGAGACAGCATCTCAAAAACAAACAAAGCTACAAAAAAAAAAAAAAAAGCTACAAAAAGGAACAAACAAAGCTACAAAAAGAAACAAAGCTACAAAACCCTCCTCCACCCGTTTGCAAGACAACCCGGACAAACAGCCCTGCCCGGCCAGGCTAGGCGGAGTCCCAAGAGGAGCTTCTTTGAGAACGGAAAACCTCTTTTTTTCAAACAGTGCTTTGGTGTGTGTCGGGGGGTTGGGGTGTGGAAACAGAGTTTACAATGATTTTTTTTTTACCTCCTCTGACGGTCTACAGAAAAACCTCTATGCTTTTATTTTTGCTCATTCGAGTGGCTCTGACCTGCTCTATAATTACATTACTTTCTACCTACTGCGCCCGGCATTTCTAACTCTGCTACCTCTCGCGGCTTTCCTCGCTGGTCCCGGTGGCACTGTCACTCAAGGGCTTTCAAGTCAGCGATGTAGAAATCAAAAAGAAAAGGGAAATGGTCGGAGACACAGTGAGAATAAGTGCCTCAGCTTTTTTCTCCGTCTTCCCCCTTCCCTTTTTACTTTATTCATTTAATCTCCCCGAGTGAGACTGTAAGGTTTAATGAAGGGTTGGGCAGATTATTAGAGGCTGTTCATTTGGAGGGGGAGGGGAGAAAGAGCCAGAGAGAGAAAGAGAGAAGATAATTTGACATTTACCCCGACTGATCTAAACTGATTCGGTTATATTTATGGCTTATAAAGTGTTTAGAAAGATTGAAGTGGGGAGGGGAGGGGGAGAAACTCAACGTGGCTGGGAGAAGGGAAGGAGAGAAATAATATTGAATGCCAAACAAAACTCGTACTTTAATTCCGACTCGTCCCTGGGAGGGCAGGGCAAGCCTCAGCCTGAGCCAGCTGGGGCTGGGGTCGTCCTTGGGTACTTCCGGGTAATGCTGCCCTATCCCTGTGGGTTTGCCCCCACCCACAGTTTGGCCAAGTGGCACCCAGAGGAAATGGCTGGCTTTCTCAGGGCAGGCTGCCCTCAGTCATAAGCAAAGACTGTGTTGCCCATGTCTCCCACGTCAAAACAAATGCTGGGCATGGACATGGAGGATGGTTTAGGCGGTACCAGCTTAGGCAACTCCCTGTCTGCCACAGCCTCTGTCAGTCACCCTCTGCTCGATGCTCCCAGAAGGAAGCTCCCGGAGGCTCCATTTGGGTTCCCTGCTTCTCTCCCTCCATCCTTGTAGCTTCTTCTGTCCACAACTTCAGAGAACAAGCTGAGGCCCTCCAATGTCACCTCATTCCGTACTCATTGCTCAGAAGCAGACAAAATGGTTCGAGGCTGTCTCAGAGGTACCTACACTTACATCTGAGACTCCCCTCAACTCTCATTCCCTTACAGCTGGGGTGTAGGTCGGTGGCAGAGCACTTGCCTAGTGAGCGTAGAGCCCTGGGTTCTATCAGCACCACTGACAGGAAACACAGCCATGCTCCACTCATCCCCAGTGTGTTCCTACACACTGACATACATCCTCCTCCACATCCACTGTAACTCCTAAAGGTTGACTCAATCTAGTTTTTGAGGTCACCAATACAGTCCATACTGCCAGCATTGCTCACCACAGCGACCTTATGACCATCCCTGCTAGTGTACACCCTCACCCTTGTGCAGTCCATGAAAACCATTCTTCAGAGCAGCCATAAGGACCTTCTTACAATCTGGCTCAGTCTCCACAACCTGGCTTTAGTTTCCGTCCTCCCTGGTATCTTTCCTTGTATATCTGGATTCTTCCAAGCCCTTTCCCTGGTTCAGAACCAGAGGTGCCCACCCTAGAATCCACCAAATCCTCCAGGTAACTCCTGCTAAGGAAGGTGCTCCCAAGCCTAACTTTTATACCCAGCCAGACTGTCCTATTCCAATTCTACCATTTTTCCCAATCCTCATTTCAGCTTGCCTGCTTCCTTTCTTTCCTTTCTTTTTTCCTTTTTGACAGTTTCATGTGGCTCAGGACAGCATTACTTTGCATCAGAAAATGACATCGAACTTCTGATCTTCCTGCTTCTACCGACTGAGTGCTACAATGATTTGTACCACTGCACCTGGTTTACACAGTGCTGGAGCTGAAACCTAGTGCTTCCCGTACACTAGGCAGATGCTCCTAGCCACATCCCTAGCTCACAGCTATCATTTGATTGACACTTTTCTTCCCACCTGGCCTGTCGGTTCCATGACATTACAGATGTGTCCATCATAAACACATCTCTCACAAAGAGCTTGACATGAGATCAGCAAAAAGTGCTGGGGAAGTTGCTCAGGCAAGGCCAGATGGGCTGAGGTATGGGGAACTTACCTCACCAGCTCTTCATTGTATAGTGAAAGTGGAGACTCCCGGCCGAGGATGTACACCTGGCCCTTGAAGACAGATACCTGCACCTTTCCTTCTACCCGCTCCTGGGACTTGTCGATGCAATGGCGAACGAATTCACATTCAGGGCTGTGCCAGAAACCTGCAGGAAGGAATGATGAAGGTGTTGTGGATGACCTCAAGCCAGGGCACAGGAAGGACGGGATACAGGAGCAGAAGCCTGAACCTTACCCTCTGATAGGCTCAGTCTGCCTTACTCACATGTGAGCATTGGCATGATGTGTTATTGTTAATGAGTTGAGGAACCCACTCTTGTACCCCCACCCAGTCATTTTGCAAGAAATGACCTCCTTGTCTCCCAAAGGCATAAAGGTCAGAAGGAAGGAATACCCTCACTTCATGCACAGGCACGCATAGGAGTTATAGAAAGACCCTGGCCCTGACCCAGGAGGGCTTCATTTTGCTAAGGAAGATAGGAGATCTTGGATAGGGTTGAGGCGTGTGCCATGGGGCTAAGCAATGGGGGGGCCCAGGAAGGCCAGCTGGGTTTGCGATCAGACAGACTATGGGGCTCTGGGGTCTTCAGCTGTTCCCCTTCCTGCAAAGTAACACAGCAGTACTGAGTAAAACCGTGACACCCAACAAGCTTTGAATGGTGCCATGGGAAGGCCCTCAACTATTTTCTCTGCCCTGCAACCCTGTACTCCAACAGAGGAGGACGAGGAGGCTCAACAGAGCAAGCAGTCTGTCCAAGCTGGCCCAGTCTGTGAGTGGAGCTGAGGGGCAATGACTATCTCAGTAATGGTTTTCCTCTGTATGACCAGAGCATCCTCTATTTGCACAGCGCACTGAGGGCGCCTGGGAAGCACACTTCCTCCCCCTACAGCCTAACAGCCCTGGACAGAGCCATTCCTTTAGGAGAGAGCAGGGGCCCCAGTACCAAGGGACAGCAGGTGGCCTTAGTCAGGGTTGGGGGAGGGGTAGGCCAGGCACAAGATTTTTGAAAGGGACAGGAAGGTGAGCCCACCTGGGCAGCTGTGGGGCCAGATGGCCTGTGATCTCCTACCCTGATAAGAGGGTAGGTTAGCAGGGCCCAGCTACTGTTAGGGGCCTGGAGGGGTGCCACAGAGAAGGGTGGGTTCAATCTGGTGTGTGTGTGCGCGCACGCGTGTGAGAGTGTGCACGTGTGTGTACAGCAATATGTGATTACTTAAGTGCTCTGCAGGGATATGTGGATTCAGTGAGCACTTAACTGTGCTGTTCGAACACTATGATCTCTGATGGCCACTCACTGTAAACCTACAAGAAAGGTCCAGAGAAGGAAAGAGCTGTATAAAAGTCACACAGCAGGACCACGGCAGAATTCAGGTCTGATGGAATACTTCTAAACCAAGGACTTTTAAAACACCATTGGATCCTTTGGGAGGGGACATCAATCACCCTTCCCCTGCATCCCCGTGTCCTGCCTGCTCTTTGATTTTCTCGGTTGGGATAATTAGTCCATTATGCTCCCAGGCTGGAAGGCAGGTGAAGATGGAGCTGTTGATAGGAAGGGCAGAGATCAGCACAGGAGCCACTGGCCCTGGCTTTATCTTGAGATCTGTTTCTCTAGCCCACAGGGGTCTTTGGTTCAAGTTTCTTTTCCCAGTGGACCCAGCCTGAAATGGGCTAGAGAGCCTGGTCCCACGGTGCAGGGGAGATCCTGCTGGTTATGCCTGTGGAGCACAGTGGTCGGGGCTTGGGACTGAGCTGCAGAGGGCTGGCTCCCCTTGTCCAGGCTGAGCATAGAGTCTGTTCGGATTGGCACAAGTTATCCGCTATACCCATTTTCATGTTGAGGACAGGTAGGGGAGGGGGCGTGTTAACTAGATGAGACATGGCTACTAAATAAAATACTCCATCAGGAGACTTCAGAGTCCTGAAGTCAGGGTCCTGCTGGGCTGACCTGGAAGAGAGCCTCACCAAACTCCGGATGCCAGTAGGGAAATCAGGGAAGAAAAGAGGGAGATGGTCAGGTAGACCCAGGCAGAGACAGGGAGAGTGTCCTGGGAGCCTGTGAACCTAGGAGGAGGACTTCCTGTGTCCTGTTTCTCCCTTTGTGCCCTGAGCCCACAGAAAGGCTAGAAAGAGGATCTCTAAGGTAGAGTGGTGGGTTGTGAACCAGGGGTGCTCAGAGGGAGGGGAGGAGACCCCTTAGGACATCTTAGCCCTAGAACCCTTGGAATTTACAGGAGGGGAAACTGAGGCCCAGATAGACTTATCTAAGACCATAAAGCCAACCAGAGGCAAAGCCTCCCATCACCCACACTAGAAATGGCATCAGGCCTCAGTTATTTAGTGGTTGCTGGCACTGTTCCAGATGCACGTCCCACCCGTGCTACGGTCCTGGGTAACCACTTCTACTCTTCAGATGAGACAGCTGAGGAGTAGGGAGGGGAGCGAGCGGCAGCATCCAGCCAAGCTGGGTCTGCAGTATGTCTCCTTCCAGCAAGGGGCCAATCAAGCAGCACTCTGGACTGCCAGAGGGCTGGCTTTGACCTCTGTGGACACCTGGAGATCACAGGACTCAGGCAGAGTTAATGTTAGCAATAACGACCCAGTCTAAGTCTTGCTCCCTCCCCGCCTTGTTCCTCTCTCCGCTCCAAGGTTTTATTTCCTTTGAAAGCTCCTAATCGCCGCTCAGCCTCATTTTGGGATTTACAGGGTTCATTGCTGGCTGACAGAGTAGGGACTCAGCCCAGGAACTGTGCCTGTAGCCAAGGCTTCCTGTGTGCACCCCGAAACCATTCCTTGCTTCCCAGGCCCCGTGGGAGTGACTTTTGAAGCCTGCCTCTCTCGGGTTCAACCTTTATCATTTATCAGACATAAAACCTTTGATCAAGTATCCCTGTCCACCTGGGCCTCAGTTTCTCCACCTCTGTGCAGTTAGGTAATGCCCATCGGGTGCCTAGTCCAGTGCCAGCAAGACAGCAGACAGCGAGAGACGCTGACACTGTGGGATCCCGGATGCCTGTTCTCTGTCCTCTGCCAGGCTCAGGCCTCGGGATGCCTCCTGGGCACTCAGGCCAGGTGCTCTCTGCTCTCCCCTACACCCCGCCATGTCTTAATGTCAATCCTACTTTGTAACCAGAATCCACCTTTTAGCACCGGAGTCCTGCCGAGTCAGTAGGAAGCAATGATATTTAAACACCTGTCTGTACCTGGAGAGGGGGGATTGTGCTTCAACGCTGAGAACAATGAAAGGGAGAAGGAGTGCCAGCCAAGGCTGGGATGGATTCCAGCAGGCCTGGGAGGATGGGGATGGAGACAGGCGTGGCCAGAGGCCCCAGCCAGGTGGCTGTGACTGACATCTTCTATCCAGACACTCAAACTTCTGGCCCACAGAACTGCCAAGGCTGGCTGTAGGCAGCAGACTGTTTTCCAAGAGGCTGCCTGACGGAATCCTCCAAACTAGGGATGTGCAAATATGATAGACAAGGTCAGAAAATGTCTCCTAAAATGAGTATGAACACACGCACACGTGTGAGCGCATGCACGCATTTGTACACGCGTGTGCGTGTGTGAGCACGAGTTTGTACATGCGTGTATGCATGTGCGTGCATGTGTGTGCATGCATGTGTGTGTTTGTAGGTATACAATAGCACACTCAGCCCTGTCTTAGTCTCATCATGTAGCCCAGGATTGCCTTGACCTTGTAGGGGTTGAGTGTGCTGGGATCATAGGCATGTGTTGTCACTGTTGGAGGTTGTGTGTGCCTTCAGGTCTCTGCTCAGTCAGCTCTGTCCCTGAAGCAGCTCAAAGAGACCATGGGGACATGAAGGCTGTGTTGAATTTCACATAATTTCCATATGTCACGAAAGTTTGGGTTCCTTTCCAACCCATTTTAAAGTTTTTTTTTTTTTTTTTTTTTTTTTTAATGATTCTTGGGTCACAAGTGGCAGAAAAGTGGGCATCGGGCCAGATCTGACCAGGGACCGTGGCTTAGGGCCCTTGGTTCCCACTGTGAAGGCTATATATATAGAGCCTGGGTCCCGAGAGGTATTGTTTGTCTGGAAGGTGTGACCACCCGTGCCGGGAGCTCATGTGCTTCTCTGTGCAGCCCACATTGGTGAGTAAGCCGTGTCTCCTATGGACGGACTAACAAGGCCCAACCCAGTGCTCACCCCCACCTCCCTACCCACTTCCAGCCTTAGACCACCAGGGAGATTAGTGGGAACCATGCAGTTGTCTGGGGCCCTATATCTTCCCAAGTACCTGCTGGATCCAGTCTGGCTAACACCGGGAATGACGAATGCATAGTCCTTTTTTGATGCTGTAGTGGACCCGGCTGAACACCTCTGGAGGCTGCCAGGTCTCCCTTGGCACTCACAAAAAGGCCACCCCCCTGTCCCTTCCTCTCTCCCTCAGCCCTGGTCTAATGTTGATACCCTTCTGTGTGCGCTGTGGAGTTCTGAAGAGGACAGTGGTGGGTGGGGCTAGACGGGAGAAAGGCATGCTGGATGGAAGAGAAGGTCTGAGTCCTAGGGGGACTGGGAGTGGAGGACCAAGGGCAGCCGTGACACGTACATACCGGTGTATACGAGCTCTGCGAATTTGAGGCCCAGGCCCTGCTTGATTTTGCGTACTTCCCGATCCATGGTGAAGGCCTCTATGTCTAAATGAGCGTGGTAAAGGATGGTCCCTGCTGGGGTCTCGTAGATACCTAGCCATTTTTCCAGGCAGGGGGAAAAAGAGAAAAAAGAGAGAAACACATGAAACCCAAACTGTCAGCAAATGACAAAAAAAAAAAAAAAAAAAAAAATAATGACTCGTCTGACAGGAGACAAGCCAGTCGGACCCATTCACTCCCAGCTTGCTGCAAAATGCGTCTGTCATTATGTTCATGCTGGGGCCACGACAGTCCACTCTGCGGCTTGTGGAGAAAATGTCTAGATGCCCCCCTTTGAAGAGGCCCTCAGACGCGGGAAAATGACAGGGTTTCTGAGCAGTGCACCCCCTCTCCAATGCATGCCCACCGGCCTGCAGTTGAAAACCTGTAATTAAACCAACTACGGTGGAGCCCAGGGCCCCAAATATCCCTTCCTCCCTTCCACCAGGGAGTCAGGGGAGGGGAGACGGCTGCGTACACACATGCATGAACATGCGAGTACACACATGGCGTGGGCAGCTCTATTTCTCCGGAGATTGCTGGGGTTGCTTAGGGCTTGAGCACTGGCTCCACTGTACAGATGGGGAAGCTGAGCCCCGAAAGATGGCTCAACAGAAGAATCCAAGCTCCTGGATCCCTGATGGGTGTGGCCAGCTGCTTTGTGAGTTAGCTGGCCACAGAAGGCAAAGCCCAGGCCAGGAGAAAGGCACTTGCTCGAATCTCTTCCAGTCATCTCACCTAGCCGGCCTATTTACAACACAACCTGCTCAGGCCAGAAGGTCTCCAAAGTGACAGGGTGGCCCTGGCTTAGCTGTCAACCAAAGGAAGGTCCTCGCAGCAGTGCCGAGCTATATCGTGCCATGGAGGAAGGGTAGGAGCAGTGCCACCCCCAGAATTTGATCCGAAAGCTTCCTTTCTAATTCCGCTGTGCAATGCTGCGGGGGCAGCTTTTCGGCTGTCCTGGCAACTCCCCATAATCTTTCCACAATAAAGCTTTAAAAACAGCCAGGGAGCAGCGGGACACACGCCTTTACTCCCAGCACTCAGGAGGGCAGAGGCAGGTGGATCTCTGAGATTGAGGCCAGCCTGGTCTGGACTGCCAGGTCCACACAGAGAAACAAACAAAAAATGCCACCAAACAAACAAAACTCAGAAGACTGCACACGTGTCCGCCAGGCCTGTGTGACTCAGCTACAGTGACATGCTAGCCAGTCTTGAGAAGGACAAATTCTACCAAGCACTGAGGAGGCTGAGGAAGGAAGAACGGGTATTTAAGGTTAACCTGGGTTCCATAACAAACAAGACCATACCTCACAGACAACAACCAGAGCTGGGCCTGGGGCTCTCTTGTACAGTGCTTGCCTAACAGGCCTAAGGGCCTGGCCCTAGGTTCCAGCCCTACATCATATAATCTGCTGTCCATTTGGTTTCATAAAAATTTAAACTAATTTTGATTACTGTTGTGTGTGCATGAGTGTGTGCACATGAGTATAAAATCCAGACCCTCCAGAATGGACATTTCTTCTACCTTCATGTGCGTCCTGGGACTTGAACTTAGGTTGTAAGGCTAACAAGGCCACTACTTACATGCACTGAGCTATCTAGCTGGCTGGTGTTTGGTCTTCAAGTTCTGGAAAACTCAGAAGGAAAAATCCTTTAGGACCAAAACTATCTGTATTCTCCAGGGGGTGGCCAACCTAATACTCATTATATGTGGACAGAGGCCTAATACATAGAAATGGTGGCTCAAGTCCTGCTAGGGGTGACAGGCCTTGGCACCCCTAAGGAGTCCTTTTGAACTGGGCCAACAGTCAACTAGACAGACAGGAAGACTGAGTCTAGGAAGTAGCGACTTGCCCACGCTACCATGCCTCAAAGGGGAAACAGGACCAGCATCTGAGTTCCCAGTCTTGGCTCTAGGTTGCCTCTCAGCGCCTTGCTCCGGTAAGTCAGCACTTATCAGAATATAAGACTGCACTCAGGCGCAAGGGCTCAGGCGACATGTGCCATGTAAAAGCTACCCCAGGCCTGGGAGGCCATGCAGTGGCTAAAGGACTTGCCATGTAAGCATGGACAACAGAGTTCAGATCCCCAGTGCCTACAGAAAAGCTGATTGCTGTAACCCTAAAGCTGGTACAGGAGGAGCCCTGGAGTTCACCTGCTGGCCTGTCTAGTCAAACTAGTAAGCTCCAGGTTCAGTAGTCTCTCTCTCTCTCTCTCTCTCTCTCTCTCTCTCTCTATATATATATAGATAGATAGATAGATAGATAGATAGATAGATAGATAGATAGATAGACAGACAGATAGACAGACAGATACGGGAGAAAGACTCCTGATATTGACCTCTGGCCTCTGCACATGCACACTTGTGTTGAGTGCACCTAAAAACATATGAATCTCAAAACATACATGAACACATATAAATAACACACACACACACACACACACACACACACACACACACACACACACACCCTATTCCATTTTACTGCCATCCTAGGCAATCTTCTCCACCTTCCAGAATCCACCTATAGACTCCCACCACACCCTTTGACGTCCTCAAGTTTGTGCACAAGACATCCCTCTGCCTCATCACTCCAATAGCAAAGTCCAGATGGAGGCAGTGACAGGCAGGATGACCAAGAAAAGCCATGGCTGACAGCCAGAGGGCAGGGACCCAGGACCTCAGCAGGAAGAGCAAGTCTTGGTGGCACATGGCTGTGATCCCAGCAGTGGGGAGGTTGAGGCAGGTGGTAGAGGCTGCCTGGGTTAGAGACCACGACAGTGTCTCAAACGACAACTAGTGACCCATAACAATGGAGAAAAATAGTGGTAGGCACTTGTCTATCCCACACCCTGGGTTCAGTTCTCAGCACTGCAACACACACACACACACACACACACACACACACACACACACACACACACACACACACACACACACAGAATTCCAGGAACTTTATGAACTGGATGTCCTGTTCTACACCTGTAATCCCAGGATTCGAGGCTTGAAGGTAGAGGCTGGAATTAGGAGTTCAAGGTCAGCCTGCCTTACCTGAGATTCTAACTCAAAAAACCCAAACCAAGCCAAACATAAAACCCAATAACACTCAGAAGGCAAAGGCAGGTGGAACTCTGAGTTCGAGGCCAGCCTGGTCTACAGAGCGAGTTTCCTGAGGCTGTTTAGAAAGACAGACAAATACAGAGAAGAATCTGCCTCCAAAATGGCAGGGATAAAAACGAGGTTCAAGGCAGGATCTCAGTCACCCTAGGAACACCAACAACATCACAAAGAGATTTCCCATGGCCTGTTCTCCTCTGACACAGCCCAGCCGCTCACACTAAGGCAGAGATCGGTTTTTGTGCAGCTCAGAGAAGCCTGTCCTTTTTCTGGCTGTAGATAGTGGCAGTGAGAGTGTCCTGAGTGACTCCCAGAGACTCTGGTGCCCTCTGTGCATTTCTCTCCTTCCCCAGTCAGCCAGGGACACAGCCAAGCTGTCTGTACAGAGCTGGAACTGGAACCAGAACTCTTAACAACTTGATGCTGGCTTGACTGCATGGTCCCTCTCAGCATCCTCTCAGAGCCCGACAGGGGAGAACAGGAAGTTGCTAAGTAACTGTGGATCTTACATGCTAACCTCTGACATGGGTTCCAAGAGCAAGCATCTAGATTCCAGCCTGGCCTGGCACCCGGGGGGGAGAAAACCAGCAGTGTCACCCACAGCAGTCCAGGGAGAGGAGAACACAGGTGGTATCTAAGGTTCCAGAATGGTCCACTAGTTGCCTAAGGCCTGCCAGCTACTGCCCATTGCAGATGCCCCCAGGGAAAATGAGGCACCATCGGCAAAGAGGGGGGCAGAAGTGCAGGCAGAAGCCATCTCCTCTAGCATGCTCCGTCCGTACCAGCCCAAGGTTGTCAGGAAGGTCACAGGCTTACAGCCAAGTCCCAGCCAAGAGACATGAGCACAGCCAATATTCCTGACCCCGTCTCAGGCAGTGTTAAAGTTAATTGTGACTGATCAGAAAGGGCTTGCTTTTTAGTTCTATGTGTGTGTGTGTGTGTGTGTGGTGTGGTGTGGTGTCTGTGTGTGTGTGTGTGTGTGTGTGTGTGTGTGTGTGTGTGTGTGTGTGTTTAAAGCTCTCCTTCTCTTAGCAGGGTAGGGATACAGATGATTTCTCTGTAGTTCTGAAGAAAAAAAAAATCGGTGACAGAAACCCAATTCTGAAAGACTGGATTTGGGGCTTTTGACAGTCAGTATACAAACCACGGAGCAAAGAGGGGGAAATGACAGCTGAGCCCGTGCCGCTGTGGAACAGACAACAGACATCTTCAGAGTGACATGCACCGAGGCTCCAAGTGTCTATTTTCATCTCCCCGTGTTTACGGGAAAGACAGAGGTGTCAGCAGCCCTCTATGGAGCAGCTTCAATCATACCCTAATTACCACTAGGAAGGGGGGGTGGCTGGGGAGGCCAAGGAGCTGGGGTGGTGGGAGGGGGAGAGTAGACCAAAAGGAAGAGATGGGGACTACACAGCTGCAGCAGCTCAAATCCTTCTCATCCGCTGCCAAGATTGCCGGTTGGGCTGAGAAATTTGGTGAAACTGAGTAGGCTCTACCAAACCCACAAGAGTCAGGGTTAGGGTAGGTGGGCGGGGAATGGGTTAGGGAAAGTGGATGGGATGGAGGGACAGTAGAGGATAGATTGACTGGAGCCCCAGGGCTCCTTTCTTAGGTACCAGGACCAAGGCTGGAGGTGGTTACCATGGTGATGAGAGGCAAGTCAGGGTGGCAGTCTAAGCTATTCTCTAGGCTCTTGTGCTCAGGTGGCCCATCCTGTGGATCGGGCTGGGTAAGCGAGACTCGCCATCCCAGTTTTCTGCTCCAGTCTTCTGCCTCACAAGCCTCCCCTTGCTGTCTGTCTGAAAGGTTCTATGCAAGCGCGGCTTCTGGGAGGGCTGGACAGCAGGCGCGCAGGGAGACCCGTTGAAGGGCAAGCGTGCTGCTCTCTTGTAAATGAAGTTCAGGGGGCAAGTGGGAGAGAGAAAGGGAAGATGAGAGACAGAGGGGAGACGAGAAAGCTGACTGAGACTGGCGTGTGGAATTGGGGGGCTGGCAGTGAGGGGGGGGAAGAGCAGAACGGGGAGAGGAGAGTGGGAGAGCAGCCATAAAGGAAGGCCAGAGAAGAGTGAGGTGCAGATACACTGAGGCAGGAGGGATGGTCACAGCCAGGAGGCTCCCTCCCGGGCTCCCTCCTCTTCTTCCTCCTCTTTCTCCCCACTGACTTCATTCACTGCACTTAATTAGTCCCCCTCTGGAGTTAAAAAGATGATGTGACACTGAGGACGGGAACAGCCACAATGCAACCGAGCCAGTCCACCTGAGGCTTGCCAGTCCTCAGGCTCTGACCCTGTGGTTCCCCACAAGGGCCTGCCATGCCAGCCAGACCACCCAGACCCAGGGTCCCTGTGCTCCGGCTCCCCTGCCCCAGAAGAAAAAAGTAAGCTCTCAAGGAATGCCAATTACCAGCCTTGTAAAATCGATACAGATGACGTTCAACCATTAACGGCGGCCTGTCACCCTTCACCTAAGTAAACTCCTCCAGAGGAGTCCACAGTATCCTCACTAACTGTCTGCTTTGGCTTGCTCACACAGGCTTGGAGTGTAGAAATAAAGACAGGGTACCCTAAAATCACCAAGCACGAAGATAGGCAAGCGTAAACTCCCGGAGAGATCTCCTAGGCTGCCGGCTCTTCCAATCGAAGATTAGTGTTTCAGAGACAGAAAGCGATTTGCCTAAGGCGCACAGCAATTTCCCTCCCCAAGACTAAAGTCCTGTGCTTTTAGGGACAGCTGCCCACAGGCAACAGACACAACCATATCTAGGGAGAGTTTGAGGACTGAGCTCCAGGTGGGTGACAAGGAGCCAGTGGGGTCGGGATACACTCAGCTTCATGCTGTGGGTCTCTAAGGGACCTCAGTCAGGAGGGTAGTCTACCTCCAAGACACAACGTGTCAATCCATTCACAGGTAAGGAAGTAAAAGCTCAGGAGGGTTGATTCTCAGTGGAGACGGAATCAGAATCAGGCTATGTGACAAAGCCTTGGCCTTCAACATTGGGTCTGCAGAGACCTGCCACCAGGCCGGCTGGGTACCCCCTACCCCGTCTATTCTCTCTCCGTCATACATTCAACCAGCTGGGAACTGCCCACTGCCGCCTTCTCCAGGTTGTCTTCCCTGATTTCTCAGCTCCTATCACCACCTCTTTCCACTCATTTTGCCCCTTCACCCAGCAAGACATGTCAGGGTTGGGTCCGGCCAACCCTTATCTTCCCACTGCCCTGTCAGACTGGCAGTGCTGTGCTGCCTCCGGACTCAGTAGGACAGGGGCACAGCCAATTAGCGATACCCACCACAGGTAAGGATACAGGAAGGATGTTGGTGTCTGGCATCCCCAAGCAGCCCTGGGCCCCAGAGGGCCTAAGGTTGCCTTTGTGCTCACCCAGGGACACTGGAACACTCCCCTAGGACTTGTTCACACTACCACGCTTGGGTCTGAGCCTGGATCTGCCCATCCCCACAGTCTGGGCTCAGAGGGCTTCTCCCAATGTCCACTGGGCAGTTGAGCCTCAATCTAAGTCCTGCCGGTAACTTGCAGGGAGCCCTTACCCCTTCAGGGCCTTAGTTTCCCCATCTGTAAAATGAGGTGCTACTTTCTCCCAAGGCCCCTGGAGCTGCCTTGGAGGAATTCCTTTGTGTGGCTCCCAAGGGCAGGTGGAGACAAAGGGACATTTAATCAGATGTTAAATAGGTAAGAGACAAAGGTAGGCTGGGAAAGAAAGGAGACACTCATTAGCATTTTGTTCTTTACAAGGCCTTCTCAAGAGAGCCGCAGTTGTGCGAATTCTCACGGATGATCAATGTGGGAAGAGGAAAACCCTGGGGATGGGCAACCACTGCTCCTCCCAACCCCCCCAACTCTCAGCGGCAAGACCCAGGACGCAGTAGGGAAAACTGAGGCCTGCAGCTCGCTCGTTCCAGGCTCCAGGGCCAGGGTCTAGGATCTGCATCTTCTCTCACAACTGACAGCTGGTGCCTGTCAGCTCTCTTGGGACATGGGATCTCCGATTTAAAAATCTCCCCAAGGACCAAGACTGAGACTGAACCGTGGCCTGGTTTTATTTGGCTGTTACTGTCCCCAATCAACCATGAAGCAAAAGTGACTTGAAGCCCCTACCGGTGTCACTGGTATTTAAACATTCAAGCACCCCAAGTTCCAGGGCTCTAACTGCCAACATTGTGGGAGTGCCCTAAAACATTGCATCGTTGATAACAACACACACACACACACACACACACACACACACACACACACACACACACACACACACACGGGATGGGGGGCGGGGGACTGGCAGGGACCTGAGATGGAGGTGCTCAGTGGATAGGGAAAGTGAAGAGGAAGAGGGTGTAGACAGAAAATGGCCCAGGACTGACTGGGACTGGTGGAAAAACAGAGGCAGGTACCCGGGGACCAATTCTGCATAGTCCCGGGACCAACTCTCCATCTCCAAGTCAGGAAGGGGATAAGATGGCCGTGTGGTCCCATGGCGGCAGCCTAGACCAGCCAAGTGACAGGCATGCCACAGAAAGGTAGGGCCTATCTGTCTCTAGCAAAAAGGCTTTGGAGACGTGCCCGAGTTGGCCTGGCCTGCTTAGGGTTCTTGTGTGCAGCTCACAGCGCCCCCCCTGGCAGGAGTCCCACTCTACTGTATGCCTGGTGGTGCTAGAGAAGTGCCTTTAATAACCACGAAATTGGCCCTGCATGGTCCGCCTCTTAACCTGACTGGCCCGCCCGTGACACAAGACAGCTTGACCTCCGGGCCGACCTCTCTCCCAGACCCCTCCCAACACGAGAGGCAGTTGCTCTCGCAGCACCCTGAGAAGTCAGGGCAAAGGCCACAGTTCACACTTCACCCCCAGTCCTCACTTCATTAGGGCATAAGAGAAAGCAAAGGGAAGCCAAGGAGGCCTGGGGTAAAAGGTACCCAGTGGTACGGGAGCTCCAGAGGTCCTGAAGCTGGCCCCCGGGTGTCAACACACTTACCCCGGGACTTCATTCCAATGAAGCGGTTCTCCACGATGTCAATGCGACCTACTCCGTGCTTGCCCCTGAAAAGGAACCGGTCACTTGGATTCAGGTGCTGCCACAGGGCTGGAGGACAGAGGCCACCCACTGAGCAGGTGCCTTTCTATGGCTTGGCTGAGGGGAAACCTATGTGGGCATACTGACTGACCCTGTCTCGGCCTCTATGACTCAGAACACCTGAGCCAGGAAAACAGGCCCAAGCCGACAGGTGGGTAACCTAAGGGCCTGAAAGAGAACGGATTGTCTGGGTCGTTCTGTGTGCTCCTTGTGCTTCTGGGACTTGCTTGGCTCTAGCCCTCACCAAGGACTTATCTTTCTTGTCCTGATGCCTGAATCAGCCAAAGGCCTGTGGCCCCAGCCGGACCGACCATGGGAGGTGGCGGCAGACTTGGAACTTTTGTCTCCCTGGGTTGTAGATTTAAACCAATACCAATGACAAACCAATACCCTCGGCCCAGGGCACTCTGTGTCTACAGGGCCTAAACTGCCAGACCTCCAGGTCATGAACTTCAGCTGTGACCACTTGTCACACAGGTCCAGGCCTGTGTTTGCTTGAGGTGGCAGTTCCGGGGTGGGGGATGGGGCAGGCAGTCTGTGGGCACTCACGCAACTTCATTCAGGTACATGAAGAGGTCCAAGGATGTGCTGTGGGTAGTGCCATCTTTGACGTTGGTCACCTTCACAGGGACCCCTGGGGCGGAAAGAGAGGACAGTGGGCCTCTAGGCTGGAGCTCAGCAGAGCAGCCTGTGCCCACCACCCCACCCTCTCTCCCTCCACCCACATCGCCTTAAATGGTTGTGACAGACATGGAGTCCGAATGACTCCTTCAAAGCCCTGTGCTGGGGGTGGGGGGAGAAGGGGAGAGAAAGCCCCCCAGAATGAAAGAGGAAAATGCAATAAAAACGCTCGCCCCCTCCCTCCCATTCTCTCTGCCCCTTTAGCATTTAGGGGCTGTGAAATTGGAACCAGGCCCTGAACTAATTGAATTTCACGCTTGGCCATTGTCTTACCAGTGAGCACCTTCTGTCCCCACCAGCTACCCAGGGGCCGCCTGGCCGAGGTGCAGCCAGACCCTATGAGTACGCACGGGCGTGTGTGCAAGCGCGCTCGAGCACACACGCACACACTCACACACACACACACACACACACACACACACACACACACACACACACACACACACACCCTCACATCTAAGCAGCTCTCTGCCAGGCTTGCCAGGTAGATGTGGATCTCTCAGTCCCAACCTTGTACCCCAGGTCTTCAGGAAGCCACCTGATGGATGAGCTGGGGGGCGATGCCCACTCCAGCAGACATCCTTGAATTCTGGGATGTGTTGTCTGGGGTGGCAGGAGGGAGACGGGCCCCGAGGCTCAGCCACGGAAGGGCCCTGTCGAGGGGGGTGGTGGGGAGGGGGCAGTGGGTGGGTTTGGGGTTGACTTTGAATAGCAAAGGAGCACTTTCTCGAGCGGTGTGAAATGGGTAATAAATGTATTAGGGGGCTAACAAGAGAGCCGTAACAGTGACAAAGAAAAGCTGTTCAAAGTTGGCGGCTAATCCCCCACCCATCTGCCTGGCTCATTACCATGTAGCGAGCCATCGGGTGCCAATCAGGACTCAATAGCGGCTTTGGAGTCTTTATTAGCAAGGCGCCGTTTGGAGGGGCTCCGCTCAGGGTGCTGACAGCCTCGCCATTCTTAACCCCCATTTCCAGGGGTTTATAACTTGGTTGTAAATTGCTATTAAATGTAAGTCTGCCCAATAATGAACCTTAAGCCCCCTCGCCACCCCCTACCCCTCGCCTCTCTCTTTCTCTCCTTCTCTGGCCCTATTATCACCCAACGCTGGGGCCTTGGATGGGGGCCTGCCTGGGAGGAGAGGTTGACATTGTTGGTGCTGCCGCCGGAGAAAGCCTCTTAGCTTTTAAAATAGTTAATAATTAGATTAAAACTTCAAATAAATTAACTAGAGAGTGAATGAGGAGTAGGCTAGGGAGGGCGCCTCCCTCCCTCTTTTCAGATAGCTGTCTCTTCTTCAACTCTGCCTGGGGCTACCCTGTGCCTCTAGCACAGGCTGTTGGAGGCTTGTGCCTGGGACCCTCTGCCACCTCCAGCTTACCTCCCACCCTCTGCCCTCCCAGCTCCCAGGGGTTTGAGGGCCTCGTGGGAGAAGCCTGCAGTGTGGCCTGGCCCATCCTACCATCTGCTTGGAGCAAAGCCCCAGGGAGGCCCCTTGCTCCCAACAGAGAACTTGAGCGGGGACCCAAGACTTCTACTGTGTCTAGGCTCCCACCACGGTCTCCTTGGTCCCTGGGTAATGAATGTGACATGTAAACTGACACAGCTAAAGAGGCACAAAGACGGCACTCGCAGGTGGAATAGTCCCTTGGGAGAGGCTGTGGGTAGAAAGGCCTGTACTGGCACCACACCCTCACTGTAGCCACACGTCATGCTGGGTGCCTGCAAACCGCCTTGTCACAGCCTGTTTTACAGGCATGCACACCTCAGCCCCAGAAAGGTAAAGTTCCACAAGATCACAGAGCCAGGGGATGCCTGGGGCTGGCTGATCTCCAGCCTCCTCCCTCCGCTGCCGGTGCTCCCGCCTGTTGGCCACTTTGTGGATGGCTCGCTTCCCTGCCTGGGTCTGGGCTGCCTCCTGCCTTCCCTCCCTCCTGCCAGGTACCATCTCCCCCTCAGGGAGCCTGCTTGGGAGTATCTTCTCCTTATATCCCCACACACTCTCTCAGTTGGATTCCAGTATAACCACCAGGCACGACTGTGCCCAATTTCTTCCTCTGGGACAAGAGAGAGGAACCAGCTTTGAGTCCAGGTTGCTGGAGACCCCAGACAGAAAAGTTAGGGTGAGCCAAGCTTTATGAGCAGAGTCTTCAGAGTCCCTAAAGCCAGCATTGTGGCTGACTTGCCACTACTAAGCACTTTCTGGTGGCAGCATCTGGCTGGATGCCCTCCCCACAGACTTCCTTGCACACTAGAAAAAGAACAGGTGCTCCCCCCAACCCCAGTTTATAAATGGGGAAACGCAGACTCAAAAAAGTAGAGGATGACTTCGCAAAGCCAGCTACTTTGGGACAGAAAGGTTTTCCACCAAGATCCAATGTTAGCGTTCGACACGGAGGCCTGGGAAACCCTCCCCCAAGATTGGAGGCTCGCTCACACCGTTGGGAACGTTCAGACCCCCCCCCAACCCCACTACACTCTAGTTTCCAAGAATGCAAGGAGTTAGAGGGCCTGGGCCCAGGAAGGTAGAGGGATAGAACTGGGACCCTTAAAGTCTGCCCCCCTTTCATTCTTGAGGGCACATACCTTTTTTGAATTCTATCTCAAGGACATCTGGGGTGTTGGGTGCTTTGGCAGGGTCCTGAGTTTTTGTGTAGAGACCTGGAGGTGCTTGGTTCTAAAAACAGAAAGAAATAGAACTTGGGACATCATATGAGACACCAAGCAATACACATGCAGGTACCTGACCCTCCTTGCCTCTGTCTAGGACCACTGGTACCCAGCTCTTCCCCCATCAGCCCGAGGCTCCAGTGGACTCCTAGCTCCCAGCCAGCCCAGCCTGCCAGGGGCCTGAGAAACAAAGGGCTCAAGAAATCAGACAATTTTTCCCCTCAACTTGATCTCATCCTTTTCTTTGCCGCCCCCACAGCTGGAGGCAGAATAGCAGGAGAGAAACAAGTCAGGCAGGAAAGAGTTGACTTCCACAGGCCTGCAGTACACAGGCTTCCCGGGAGCTGCACGCACGCACGCACACTCGCGGCATCGGTGCCTGGAATTGGGGTTTATTCTGCGCTGACCGCAAAGCTAATGACTGAGCGTGACCCCAGCAGGTGCTCTAGCGGGCCGAGCCGTCCCTGGGGTCCCTGAGGTTAATACTCATGGGGAGAAAAGAGAAGAACAAAGCAAAAACCATTTGAAAACACATCAACCTTTATGTATATTTTTCCTTGGGTGCGTTAGAAAATGGGCCTCTCTTCCGTAGGCAGAGGCGGAGGGACTGCTCTGCTGCCCGGGACTTTCTCAAAATTCCCTCTCCTCTAGAGGCTGCGGCTCCCCCTGAGCCCAAGCCTGAAACCTGGATACTTGCCACCATTAGGACAAGAGTGTCTGGGGCTGACTGCTCAAGTTCGTCCCAGGGGCATGCTGTACCCAGCTGTTCTGTCCACCTGCTGACGGCTGGGGACCGCAGCCTTTTCATCGAAACCTCCCTCATTCATACACCACTGCTCATTTTGGAGATCCAAGCAGCCTTGCCTGCTAGGAACAAATGTTGCTCTCCCATCTGCAGGGGCAGAAGTGGAGGCCATACGGGGGGTCCTGTTGACTGCTAAGTTTTGCATGAGCTGTGCGCTCTACCCTGCCCGCTGCAAACATTCCTGGCCGCCCAGCACGTGGGAGGGGAAATTACAAGGCCTCAAAGACTGTGATGAAGTTTGCTCTGTTTTGTCTCACTCCCAGCGTCCTATGAAACCCTGGTTGGCCTTGGACTTCTGATCTTCCTGTCCCCTAACCCCTACCTGGTAGGATGACTACCACACGAAACTGTTGTTAGGATGGTGGAAAATATCCCTAAGCGGGCTGTGCTGCTTTCAGAAAGTGGCTGTACTTCTCTGAGCCTCAGTTTCTGCCGAGGGAAAGGCTTTGTGCCCTTGACTGTCTTAAAGCTGAAATGTTAAGCAAGGCCCCGTGTGGATAGTCACTCGCTGTGAGGGTGGAGAGTCAGCCTGGTGATGGACACTGTGCCTCCCTCTAGAAGGGGCCACAGGAAGGTGCCCTGGCCCACTTAGGTATTGTGGATCCTTCACTCAACCAACAACAGCCTTATTTCCCTGGGTCCTCCTGGATTTAACACCAGGAAGTATCACATTTCAAGAATCACCGGTGCCTGCCGCACACAGTGGTAAGGTTTACTGTTCCCACTCTACTATGGAACTCCAGGAGATGCTGGGCCGGCAGCCACACCCTCCTAAGTGCCATTTGTGTGGTGGCCTTAAAGACAGACCCAGGGAGGTGCAAAGGGTCCTTCAAAAACACCCCCAGCAAGAGACCTCCAGGAACCAGAGAGAAAGTAGGCCCAGAGGAGTGGCCGGCCCACATCGCACCTTCACCCTCTTTCCAGCATCTCATGCTGCTTCCCAGCTGCTATGGCAACCTGGGCTGAGAACTAGCTAGATGCCTGTGGCTGAGTGTCAAACCATTCATCATGGAGCCGACTCCGGAGAAACACCACGTTCCCAGACCCTCTCTGGGCAGTACGGCAACGCGACGCCATTCCTTGGGTATAGAAAGACCTGAGGCTGGGCTTTAGGGTGGGCAGTATAGCCCTTCAGTCACTTCTTCCCTACCTACCCAGAGCTCCCCATGCCGGCTTAACATTCTACACCCCTCTCCTCCCACTATGCCAGACTGCACTGACTGTAGCCACTTCGGTTTTGAACCTGTCCTTTCTCCGACCACACGCCAAGCAGTAGAGGATGGGTGCCTTGGGGAGGGAACAAGAGACAAGAAAGGTCTTCAGGACAGGATGGATTTGCACACTCTACAGCAATGGTCGGTGGGCAGCTGACAGCCCGGATTTCGTCGAATAACCGAAGAGAAATAAGCCGATGTTTGCTTTGCATTCTGAGCCTGCCAGTACCTGCCTCTCTTTTAACTCTGCCTCCTGAAAGCTCAGTTCAAATGACAAACAGTTCCAGGCTGAGTATCTGGTGCCATTTATTATCCACCCCAGCAGGAGGGCTCACTCCCAATGTCTTCTGGGTAGTATGGGGGGGGGGGAGACAGAGAGAGACAGAGACAGAGAGAGACAGAGACAGAGAGAAACAGAGACACAGAGAGACAGAGAGAGACAGAGACAGAGACACAGAGACAGAGACAGAGAGAGAGACAGAGACAGAGAGACACACAGAGACAGAGAGACAGAGAGAGACAGTGACAGAGAAAGAGACAGAGACAGAGAGACAGAGAGAGACAGAGACAGAGAGACAGAGAGAGACAGTGACAGAAAGAGAGAGACAGAGAGACAGACAGACAGAGAGAGACAGAGCTGGGAGTTGGGGTTGGGCAGCAAAAGAAAGCATGAAGCAGGCCCACGAAGGAGGGTCTGCGGCAAATGGCCCATGAACTAACCCGCGATGTAGAGGCATGATGAATGTGGGGATAGCTTATTCACCCATCAGATATGGCGGCCGGCGGCTGAATGAACTCTTTCACTGTGGGCCGTATGAAGTTAAAGCAAGTAAATTTCTATCTTTCTTCGTATTAGCTGCCTCATTGCCCTTCAATCAGCCCCGGCAGAGGCAGAAAATGGCTCAGCCATCTGCCTCAAACCCTCCCTTCCGCAGACCTCGGTCGGGTCTTTTTTGGGGGAGGGGGGAAGGGCCCCTCGAAGCGCTCAGTGCTCCTCCCCAAGGATGGGGGAGGGCTGGGGGGGGGAGGGTGGTGGCGCTGCATGGAGCAGGGGCATCTGGGTGCTCTAGGATGGGGAAAGGCCTCCATGGCCAAGCCAATATAGAGGACGATGTTGTCAGTCCCCTGGCCGACCTAGAGAGAGCACCTGGGACTCGGGGTGTTGCAGAGTTGTTTCAACCCTTCTACCCAGCCTAGCCTGTTCCTACTGCTTGATGAGGGGAGACTGGTTGGAGAGTGTAAGGCAGCAGAAGCAGCAGTTTTGGGGTTCTGATATAGGGTGCTTATCTCTGGGACCTAAGCCCAGGTGGGGACAGCACCCTTGGTGTAGACAGTGATGTGGTAATCACACCACGTCTCAGGCCCCAAGCTGCTCAAGTGGCTTCAGGTCTGTTTCTCCAGTTCTGAGGCACCCAATCTGGGGGTGTTGCTTCTCTAGTGAGGATAAAGCCACAGGCGCCCCAGAGAAGGCTGAGGAGTTTTTTTTCCCAGTGTACCTGGCTAACAGGAGCCTGGCCTGAAAGTACCTACAAGTGTTACTCAGTAGTTCACTTCTGGGCCCCCCTTGGTGTGACTGACTGGCTAATGAGGAGTGGTTGGCCTGAGTGTCATGGGGTCAGCAGAGCATGAACTGGAAAAACCTGTGGCCAGCAGGCAGCAGCCCCATGGGCCCATCAGTCCCCAGGGGAGCAGTGGAGGCAAGGACACCAGCTCTCCCTAGTGACAAGTATGGGCTCAGGGATGGTAGTGACTCTGCACTGATACTCAGTCCAGCCTGAGTGCTCTGAGCAGACCCAGGACACCTAATCTTAACTGTGGCCTGAAGGGAAAGCAAGCCCCTCATCCCCCTGCCTCAAGACTTTGTCCCATGCCATGCTAAGCCCTTTCTATTTTCTTCCTTTGTGCAGTATCAGGCAGGATGAATGCCGGTGGGAAGGTACAGCCCCCAGGGGTGGGCGTGAGGGTGGGGGTGGCAGTGGGGGGTGGGGCAGGGCCCTGAGAGCGCCAACTTCAGTTCTTGCTCAGTAGCTGCACCAGGGACGCGTCACTGCACTGCCTCAGCTCCCCCACCCATAAAACGAGACTGTTGCCAGTCAGAATCCAAGAAAATCAAAGCAGGAAGATGCCAGAGTCAGGTCTGGGGTCAGACGGCCATCAGTGACTGGTGGGTAGGCCTGGTGCTGCCAGGGTAGGGAATATGGGGATGGAGTCAGCAGGGCAGACCTGGTCAAGAGGGTACCCTGGGACCTTGGTATGAGGCTCCTGAACTGAACTGCCTAGCTGATTCTCCTCCAGCCGCTCTCCCAGGCCCAGATGACAACTCCCCCAATGTCTTCCAAGCAGACTAACCAACCCCAGAGCAGCCGCCCAGAGCGTGGGGCTGGGCCAGGAAGACTTCAGACATTCCCTCTGACAAAGAGATTTCTCTCCTCCTCCACACCCCCCCTCCTCACAGCGGGTCAAAGCCCCTGGGAGAGAAACCTTAAAGTTTGAAATGGGTCTGTGGGCCCATCCCGGCCAACCCAGGAGGCTGCCAACTGGCCCCATGGGTCATTGTGTGCCCAATCCAGGCAGCGGGTGGCCCGGCGCCTGCCCATAGCTGGTGGGCATTAAGCTGAGCCCTCCCACAAGTGCCTCATCTGCTTATCACTTCTTTATTGTCTTTCAATCACACTTTCTCTTTGCCTCCCAGAAATGGTTCCTTCCACCATTCATCTCCACAGCAATTAGAAAAAAGAGCACCAGGGAAGTGGTGGTTGGGGTGGGGGTAAGGTGGGGGAGGTGGTGCACAGCGGAGGGGGCGGGCAAAGTAGCCCGTGGGGAGAGTTTGAGAAGGTAGAATGCAGTTACTCCAGCCCCTTGTGAAATTTCAAATTAGGCCTCCCTCAGATAGCCAAGCACAGGGGACGACTACCACAGGCAGCCGGGTCCCTGGTAAAGCAAAGTCGCTTGCTTACCTTGGGGTTTTCCAGGATTCCAGCCTCGTAGCTGTAGGGGAGAGGTGAGTTGAGCATACAGAATAATATCGTGTACACCCCCACCATCCTGTCTGCCTTTTCTCTCTGCCAACCCTACCGAGAACATTCTGATCCACCCCAGTTAGCTGTGGGAGCTGCAGGAGCAAGAGCTGGGTTTCCCCTACCCCGACTCAGTCTTGTGGGTGCAGCCCTGGGCCTTCCCACATGGGGAGGCCCAGGTCGCTGTGTAGGCTCAGTGGAAATGGCAAACTCTAGCTAAGGAACAGAGGGGCTGAGCTTTCTCACTCTATCTGGTTCGTTTTTTTTTTTTTTTTTTTTAATTTTATGGGTAGTATATTTGTGTGCAGTGCCTATGGAAGCCAGAAGAGGGCGCTGGATTCCCCTGCAGGTACAGATGGCTGTGAGCCACCGTGTGGGTGCTGGGAACCAATCCCAAGTCCTCACAAGAGCAGTCAGCGCTCTTAACCACTGGATGGTCTCCTCAGTACCAGGAGGGGTTGGACTTACCTGATGTGCATAAGGTTCTCATCCATGCTCCAGGGGCTCTTGGGGGTGACAGGGATGGGGATTCCATGTTGCTACAGGTGAAGGCAAAATGAACAGGGTGAGGTGCCTGAAGGGCACGTGAAAATCATTCGTGCTCCACTGCCTGGGATCCCTCAAGGTACCAGTTAGCCCCCGACTCTGGTCTCCACTCCCCTCCCCAGGCTACCTATGAGGGAGGGAGGGTCTTACCCACTAGAGGTGCCCTCATTAATCACAAGACAGCAGAATGCAGGCTGACCTTAGAGTTTCTTCTAGAAGATTTCATACTCCCAGGATGCCTAGAAGCCCTTAGGGGCAGTTGCTGGCTGAGCTTGTCTTGGTTCCTGCTACTGATATCCACCATTTCCTAAGAGCTGGGGTTAGAATACCCTAAATATCTACTGTACAGTCACGAGTAGACCACAGAGGCGTCTATCCTGAGTCTGCAGTGCTTCATGTGGACCAGAGGAAAGGAGGAAGACTTATAGAAGCCTGGAGCCACCCTAAACCCGTGCCATCAAGACAGCAGACCCTAAAGGTAGACCCAGATGCCTCCCCTCCATTGGTTGTGACTTGAGGCTATTCCAAATGGTCCTCACCATTGCAGAAGGAGATCTGCCCAGACACCAGGCCACGTAGTGGCTGGCCACCCTTGAAGGTCTATCTGGCTTAGTTTCCAGAAGAAGGAGGGGATGACTGCCCTTGTCACCCCTGAGCACAGGAAGTAGGCCCAGCTCAGTGGCCAGATGGTGTCTCTCAGGCCCCTCAGCCCTGTGGTTACAGCGGAAACCTCAGCTTCCACAGGTACCATTCCATGACTGTCTCTCTGAGGGTAGATTTGCCCATCCTTAAGAGTCTAGAGCTTTCCTCCAGGCAAGGGGTGGGGCGAGTCCTTCATGAGAGTCCCAAGTTTAAAGCAATGATGAAGGAAAAGAGGGCCAGCCCCTCGGGTTGTTCCTTCAGCTAAACATAAAGAAGAAAAGCAGGCTAACACAGAAGGGTAAAGGAACTCTCCATAAAACCCACAGAAGAGGCTTCACTCCTCCTCTTTGAATCCTGTCTGGAGTGACAGTTGAAAAAAGAAGAAGAGGAGGAGGAGGAGGAGGAGGAAGAGGAGGAAGAAGTGGAGGAGGAAGAGGAGGAGGAGGAGGAAGAAGAAGAGGAGGAGGAGGAAGAGGAGGAAGAGGAGGGAGAGGAGGAGGAGGAGGAGGGAGAGGAGGAGGAGGAGGAGCAATGTTACATGGTTGATGTGGGAGCCCCACCGCTTAGGAGGCTGAGGCAGGAAGATCACTCTGAATTTGATGTCAGCTCAGTCTGTATAGTGCATCCTTCACTTGGGACAGAGTGAAACCATGTCCTAAACAAACGAAACAACACCACCCACCACGGCAAAGCCACAATCGCCCCTGAAGGTTTTGTCCTTTGATGTAAACAGTATAGACAATCAGAATATACTTCACTTCCTAGCTGCTCAGTGCTGAGGGAAATATGTCTCCTGGATCTCTCCAGAGCCACTTGCTCTGAGCTCTCCCCATGTGGAACCAACGGGCTGGGGCCGGGACTTTTCGAGATAGCACTTGTGACAGCCGAGGCCTTGTTGCTGGCTAGCTGAGAAGAACATCCGGCCAGGTCCCTGGAGCTTTTATTTTTGGGGTGTGGGATCCTCACCCTCTTTCTCAGTTGAGCTCCATCAGACATGGGGAGGAGAGTGGGGAAAAGATCAGGGAGGAGCAGGGCAGGTGCCTACTCTTGGCAGAGCCATGGCTGCCCCGTAGATGCTAGCCAGTGCAGATTACAGGACTGAGAACCCTACTTGTCTCTTTGTCCTGAGCTTCCTAACCCCAAAGACTCCCAGGGCAACAAGGAATAGAAAACAACAGGAAGGGGGGGGCAGGCAGGGCAGGGTGGAGGTGGCGGAGTGGGGGAAGGTGGGGGTAGGCACTGTTCCAGTGCCCACCTTGAACCTGGTTTAGCATTGGTTACCTTTAGTAGTGATTTATTTTTTGAGGTCAAACCCAGGGACTGACCCACGTTAAATGAGCATCTACTCTCCAGCCTTCTTTCTCTTTCGAGACAAGACGTCACTGACTGACCCAAGCAGACCCTGAACTCAAGATCCTCCTGCCTCAACTTTCGCAGCGTTAGAATGTTGCTGTTTCCAATTAGTTGTGATGATGATGATGGTGAAGATGATGGACTTGTTTGTTTGGAGCCTTGGATGGATGGTGGTCTGGGGAGGGACAGAAGCCAAGCAGAGGCTTCCCCTGTGCCTCTGGAGTAGCCTTTGACCCTGGCTACTTAACGGTTTTTGAAAGCAGAGATTTTTCAAAGCCCCATTGATTTTTCCCTCATCTGTCTCAGATCTTGCCTGGCTGTAAATTTCACACAAAGCTGCCCGGCTGCTTGGCTCTCCTGGCCATTCCCTGAGTGGGTGGCAGCTTTCTGGCTACACGGGCTAAGGCTTTTCCATAGCCCCAGCCTGAACCTAGCTCCTGGGAGGGTAGGGATACACATTGTTCCCTGACAAACTTTCCCTGTCCTACAGATGGGAAGCTGAGCACCTTCTCCTCAGAATCCAAAAAGAAAGGGCGTAGGGACCACAAACTATGCTGGCAAAAGCCAGGGCCGTTGTCTAGTGGAGCTGAGAGCATGCCATGCAGCCTCAGGTCGCTGGCCCTTGCTTCCAACTGGACCAGGGAGGGAGCGGGGCCAAGCACAGGGCTTGTAATTCATTATCCCTAAAGATGGGGCCTGCTTCATATTCTTCTTCATCAAGGAGACAAGGGGGGAGGAAACGGACGCCTCGCCAACCTCCACTCCCTTAATAGCACCACTATTTGCCGATTTGTTTGGCAACATATGGGTTTGCTCTTGTAAACTTGACTCTTAATAATAAAACAACAGATGGTGGAGAAGCCTTTCCTCCCAGCACTCAGGGGCCTAATGGGATGCTGGCGGCTGGGGCCGGGCTGCGTTCCCTGCAGCCCCGTGTTCCCCCGCAGCGTCCCCTACCACGCGGCACCTTGGCTGCGGCGAGCTTGCACAGCCAGCCCCGGCGACTGCTATTTAAAAACCTGAGCAATTTTCTGGTGTGTGCACCGACTTGCTTTTCCCCCTGTCTGATTGATTGAGGCTGTTTGTCAAGTGCTGCCATCGAGTCGCTAAAAAGAAAGGTGCCCTGGGGAGAAGCTAAGGATCTTGATGTAAAACTTCTAATATGTTTTATTGCAACTTGTATTTCAAAAAAAAAAAAATAAAAAAATAAAGGGCTGGTGCCACAAAAGGCTTTGTCTGACATTGGCCTGGGAGCTTCTACCTGCTCCAGGGAAAGCACTGGGGGACATTTGGGAGCCAGGTACCTGAGGTATAGAGGACAGGTTCTCTGTTCAGGGTCCCCTTTCCTGGCAGTCCCCTGGGGACCCACACCGACATGCTACAGAAGTGGCATGAAGGTCTCCCAGCTGAGCAAACTGGGGTCACCTCAGAGATGCCTGCCTAAGAAATGGACCACACATCTACACAAAGCTGATATGGGGGACAGATGCTTCGGGAAGGGGTTCTCTCTTGTATCATGTGGGGATCAGTTTGACCTCGCTAATGGCCCCAAAAGCCCCACAGAGGTAAAGAGACATACCTTTGCGTATTCCATCAAATCATTTCGGCCCTTGAACCGGTTGTAAAACTCGGGCATCCTCCAGGGGGCGATGACCTGGAAACAGTACAAAGGAGTCAGGACCTTGGAGAGCCCAGACACACACACACACACACACACACACACACACACACACACACCTTGGAGGGTGGGGGAGGTAAGGAGTCTCCTGTCGTGTTCCTCAGAACATTTAATCCATGGGGGAGTAAGGAGACTAAGAAAACACTATTGGGTTGTAGAAAGGCCTGTGCTCTATGCTCAAATGGCTGTGCGTCCTTCCTGGTCTCAGTGTCTGAAGGAGGTGAGCTTCATGGTTCAGTGACCCTCGGTGAACTGAACTGGGTGGGACAGAGAACCTTTGCTGCAGTCCCCGGTAAAGCTGTGGTGGTTCGGAAAGGGAGGAAACAGGAAGCGTTCCAGCCACACTCATTCCTCTTGGGCCCTGCTGGCCTGCAGGGTTAGGGACAGATCCTGGAGAATCAGAGCTCAGCAGATCATCACTGCAATGTCACTGGTGTGGGAGACATGGTGGGGTGTGGTGGCACTTGGGCACACACTTCTCAACCCCCCAGCCCTGGACACAGCAACCTTTAATCAGGCCCAGCCCTGAGAGCATTCCATGTTCGATTGGGCTCTCAGAGACCAACTCACTGGGGCCCCTGCCCCTAGGCCACCACAGCCCCTGGGCTTGGCCTCTGTAAATGAAGACCCAGAAAATAGTTGTCCCAGCCTCTACAAGTGGTCATGGGAACTAGAAACAGAGGTGAAAGGAGGGGCTCAGCTAGAGGCCCTGTATCGAAGCTACTGTGCCCGGTGCCTTTGGAGGCCGGGCCTGCTGAGGTCAAACGTATCAGAACTCATTACAGCACACTTCCAGGCCTGCTCCATCCCCAGGCTGCGGACAGCTGGCGATCCACGCAAGGAGGGAAAGACATGCAACAGAGAGGAAGAAGCCCAAGGGGCTGGAACAGGATTAGGTCTCCTGGGGTTATACCAAGGAGCTCGAATAGAGGCTGCGTGATGCAGAATGCAGCCGCAGTCAATAATAAGACTGGGTCCGGAGGATCAGTACCAAAGAAGATATAAAACCCTCTTTAGCGGTTTGGGAAATGTCGATTCCATGTTGGATAACTTTTTGGATACATGGTGTTCAATAAAATATTAAAGGTTATATTACCCAATTCTCTCTCTCTCACTCTCTCTCTCTCCCTCTCCCTCCCTCTCTCCTCTCCCTCTCCCTCTCCCTCCCTCTCTCCCTCCTCTCCCTCTCCCTCTCCCTTTCCCTCCTTGTTTTTTGAGACAGGATCTTGGCTGACCTGGAACTCACTATAGACCAGGCTGGCCTTTAACTTACAGTGATCTACCTTCCTCTACCTCCTGGCCGCTAGAACTAATGATGTGTGTATCATTACGCCCAGGTTTTATTTTATTTTACTTTAAATTGAGGCAACTAGAAAAAGCAGCATGTTCCCGGGGGGCTGCCCCTGTGGCCTGCATGGTATTAACACTCAGCAAACACTGAAGGAGTGAGGGAAGAAATGAATGCATGGAGGAAGAGGTAGTCAGAGGTCCGGGCCAACCAGGCTGGAGGGTCAAGGGTAACCGGAGGGGACAGGCTGGTTCATGCTCACATGTACACAGCAGGTGACATGCCAGAGGCAGGGACAGTCAATTTCTGAGACCCTGGGGAAGGGTCTGAGATGTGGAGGGGGCATCCACAAACATCCAGAAAGGAGTCAGAATGCAGTAGCAAGAGACTGAGTTTCAGAGCTGTTCTGGCCTGCACTCAGGGAATATCAAAGATACCAATGGCCTCCCGGGCACCCAGACTGCCCCTCCAGGAAGAGAGAATGCCTAGGAAGACTATGACCTTCCTAGAGACTGCCACCACCTGTCTAGTGGTGCTCTTAAGGAGTCCTGGGTTCTGTGGGGTGACACTGAGAAGAGTCAATAGTATAAGGACCCTGCCTTGTCACTGGTCTTCTCTGTCCTGCTCCCAAGGTCCACTGGGGAGGAGAAACATCTTACCTTAATCTGGGGTGCTAACGAGTAGCAGGTGAGCTCAAAGCGGACCTGGTCATTCCCCTGGAAGAGACGATAAGGGTTTATTAGAGGTACAGGATGGCCCAAGAGATGGAGGACAGACGGTAGAGGGCTTTCTTCTCTGTATGTTATCTTGTTGTAAGGACAGGGACCAAAGAAGCAGATACTGGGAGGGGCAAGGACTGGAACCCAGGGCACCCCCTGACCAGAGCTCCGCCGAGGGGCACTCAGCATGCGTGAGCTGCGATGCCCTGTGAGCATGATGGTCGAAGGAAGGCTAGCACAGCAGATGGCACGGAGGCTGTGCTCGAACCCTGTTCCGGCTGGTGGCGGAGCACACGCACATAAAAAAAAGAGATGTGTCTGTAAGGGTGTGCACTGTTGGGGACATGGTGTGCACGTGGATGCACGGTCCAGGGGTGCATGTAGAAGTGTGCTGCTCCTTTGGGGTTGGAGACCTGAATTCCAGAGACTCCAAGTGGGAAAACATGGGCCCCTGAGGGGCTCCAACCACATGCTTTGATCTTCTACACCCACAAAGTGGTAATCCCTGTCATTCTCTAGGCCTCAGTTTCCCCAATTCTATAGCGGTTGTTTGGGGCAGGAGGGCAGAACTAAGTGACCCAGAAGGGCCTTTTGCTTGCAGTCTCTCTCTGCACAAACAGGAGACTGAAGCCCAGAAGGCAAACAGAGACAGGGACAGGGACAGGCCCCCCACCACAGGGCCTCAGCACCCTTGGACAAAGCTCAGAGTCTGCACGCGGTCATCCTGAGCCTTGAGACAAGAGGAGAAGGGGCAGAGTGGGCACGGGCTACCGGGGACCGCTGTCTGTGTGTTGCCTGCTCTGCCGCTCGCAGAGAGGGAGGCTCAGGCGCTGTGCGATAATAGAGAGCCCTTTCGCCTACTGTGAAAACTGCACGGGCGCAGCCAGGCAGCAGTGGGAATAACATGTTATTTTCCAGAGTCTTGTCAGGCGGTGCGGAAAGCCTGGTTCCAGCCCCTCCCCACAGAGCCCGGAGCTGTGGAAAGCCACTATCAGCAAGCCTCTCGGACATGGGGCCCAGAGCCATCCCCTCTAGTCAGTCCCCACACTGGGCACCTCCTATTCCTACCACGAAGGCAATCCCAGGGCCCAGTAGACCAGGGTCACGCAGGCACCATATCCATCCTGAGTGTGCCGTGAGCCCATCATCTTCATAAAAACTGCCCCCTGGGCTGGGGCTGGGTCATCCCCATCAAGGTGGGAACACTGAGGCTGAGGTGTGAGAGCAGTGTTTTCTCCAGGATCCACATGCAACACCCCTTAGGATGCCAGAACATTCTAGCATAAAGCCGACTCTTAGATTTTTTTTTTTTTCTGCGCATGGCCAAGTGCTACCTGGCCTGGCCACTCTTTCCCCACGGCTTCAAGTTTCGCCAACACAAAAGGCAGCCTGTGCCTCCTGAGCCAGGCCCAACTGGGCTGGTGTCTGCTGACCCAGACACGGCAAGGGGGATGGACACCCATCTGTTCAGAAGCTGAGAGCTTGGAAAAGCTGGACAGACAGGCTTTCTTGATTCAAAGTCTGTCCTATGCAAGAGCCTAGGGCCCTTCGTTCCCTTTATCGACCCTGCGAGGGACCCCAGTGCTGGGGCAGCTCCTAGTAGCATGCCTAGGTGGGGGATGGGGAGACGGACAGTGTCAAGTCACACGCATGTCTGCATACTGGTGCATGTGCGCATGGCGTGTACCGTGGTGAGTGCCCATGGGAATGGGAGGGTAGGGAAGCCGGGGTGCCTCCCATCTGCCCTGGGATAACCCTGCAGATGGTGCCATTTACGAAAATACCCCTGCACCCCCAGAGTCTTGGGTTCACATTTCCTGGCTTTCTTTCAAATCTAGAGGCTGCAGAAGCGTGCCCTGCCCATCTCTCTGGGCGGGCTGGGGTTCCAGTCACAGTGGAGCATCCAAGGATAAGAAAGATGCCTTTGTAAATGATGCTCCCTGGGTTGGACCGCTTGCTGGAAGGAGAGCTGCCTTGCCCTGGGCCCTTGCACAGGCTGTGCCTTCAGCCTGGGCTACACTGCCTTTCGGTGTCATCGGCTAACTCTTGCTCTTCCTCCACGACGTTCGACACCACCCTCCCAGCACCCCTGCGGGCTCAGTGTCTAGTCCCACAGCGCCTCCATCTGGCTGCACTATGGCCTGGCCTACAAGAGAGAGGGTGAACACAAAACCTGTGTTGGGGCTGGGAGACGGCTCCGCAGTTAAGAGCACTGGCGGCTCTTGCAGAAGGCATGGATCCTTCTGCACCCACATGGTGGCTCACGACTACCTGTAACCCCAGTTCCAGGGGATCCAATGCCTTCTGACCTCTGTGGGCTAATCCACACGTGTAGTACACAGGGCACCCATCATCCAGGGACATATACAAGCACATTACATAAATAAGCAAGTAAGAAAATAAATACATTAACAGACGGATAATATTGTGAAGACTCCCAGTGGGGCGAAGCTAAGGCAGAGGGCTGGGTGGCAAGTTCAAGACCAGTCTGGGGCACTCAGTGAGAGCACCCAAACAAGGGGCCTGGGCCTGGGCCTGGGCCTGGGCCTGGGCCTGGGCAAGCCTTTAAATTCAGGAGACAGCAGGAGCATCTGAGCTGAAGGCCAGCCTGGTCTACATAGCAAGTTCTGGGCTATAACCACGACCCCAGGTCATGGCTCCCAGGCCATCCAGGTCAAGACAGCTCTAGGCATATCACTAACCTGCCACAAAAGCCACAGCCCCTCCAGCCCGGCTCTGCCACACGGTCACCCTCTCCACTGTCTCTTGGGACAACTGCATTCTGACATGTGCAGTGACCAGTGTGTGCTCCAGACAGTCAGAAACACTGCATCCCAGGGCCTCTCCAGGTCTCCTCTCATTCCCCAGTGTTTAGACACTGCCTCCAGAGGCCGTGGGCTGGGGAAAGAGGTGCGTGTGTCACCGGGAGCCATGTACATGTGGAAACAGGCAGAGGAGTATCCTTGTGGACACCCAGACCACGGAGAGCAGAGCCAAAGCGGCACTGACTCCTGGCGGTCTCACTAGTCTTCTTGCTGCTGGTCTCAGGGGCTCTGAGATGTTTCAAGTTGCATCCTCTCCTCTATAAATAGTGGGGATACTGCCAGGCTCAATCAAAGAAGCTGTGAGACCCATGTGGAAAATTCTAGAGCCCTGCGGGTCAAGCCCTGTAAAACCCGCTATGGGGAGCTCAAGCCCTGGGTTGCTGTCCCAGTGCCCATACACTTCCTCAAACCTAAGTGTCTAGTGCCCTCTGGTGGCCATATGCATGTAGCACGGCAAGTGGCCACTCTCCCGCAGTTCGCTGCCCTGTCTGTGGCTGGCTGGGTTCTGCCCTCACTCAAGACAGAACCAAAAGGAAATATAGCCCTTTGTTCTACTCAGTTGATTCCCATGGGATGGACCTTCAGAGTCCTGGCCCCGGCTTCGGCCAGCATGCCAGCTCGGTTTACTTGGGAAGATGCGGTGGCTTTATTCTGCTGACCCTTGTTCTCAGCGACCTTCACCCGTCCTCAAACATCTCTCCCAAATGGTTCAGGAGCTGGGTGTTATTTTCACTCTCACTTACAGCTGGGGACAGTGGGGACAGTGGGGACACTGTGGCATGCTAGCTGAGCTGAGTACGCAGCCCTGAGCCTTGGGTCTGATCTCCCACCATTGCTGCCCTGGCTGTCTTAGGGAAGGTGGTACATGCTGTCCCTACATCCTGCAACATCCACCCTTTTGTTTGGTCCCCTTGCATGCAGCTGAGCAGACAGGGTACCAGTGAAAACCAGGAGCCTCCGGGGTGTGAAGACAGCTGACCAGTTTCCTCCATTTCACGGCTACTACTCAGGAGAGTTGTGTCCCCAAACTGGGCTCAGACCCTGCTGTCTCCCATAACTACTCCATGTCCCCAGATGGGCCATTCGTTGTCACGGCCTCTTGCCTGAGGGGCATACTGTCCACTGATTCTGCAATATGTCTACCTGTGTTCATCCCCAAAATGCAGACATCATGAAGACAGGGCAGTCTTCCTCCTGTCCCCTGCTCCAAGGCTCCTGAGCCCTGTCTAAAGCAGCCTTATGAGCCCTGCCTTATAGGTGCAGTCTCTCGGGCTTCCCAAGGGTAGGCGACAGACCTGAAGGTCAACTATGTCTGTGGCCACAAGCCAGCAGAACCAGAATCCAAGACATGAAGGCATGTCGAAGCTCTCACAAACACCCAGTGCCATCCTGGTTGCTGGCTATCTCTGGGGCTGCCCTCAGGTGAGCTCTCCTAGGTCAGCCTCAGCTGCATGTCTCCTGTACCCACATCATCACCAGCCCCGTGTCAGCAAGGTGTCACGGCACCCACTAAGTCTGAGAGCTCACTCTTAGGAGTCATCAATGCTGCCAACCCCACGGGGTCCTCTTCAGCCTGTGCTGCACAGGGGCAAAGGTGACCCTCAGGCGCCCTGCCAGGTGTGGTGGTATATCCCTTTAGTCCTAGAACTGGAGAGTCAGAGTCAGGGAAATCTCTGTGAGTTTCAGGCCAGTCTGGTCTACGTAGAGAGTTCCAGGACAGTCATGGCTACATAGAGAGAGAGACCCTGTCTTTAAAAAAAAAAAAAGCTAAGTCTAATCCCCAGATCTCTGAATATGACTTTGTTTGGTCATCACAGAGGGATCTGGGTTTCAGAGAGGCCATTAAGGTATCTAGTATCTGAAAAGGTAACTTTCAAGGAAAAGAGATAAGAACAGACATCATCACGAAGAAACTGGAGCACCACTAAGGCCTCTACAAGCAAAGGAATGAGTCCCTGGGGCTGCTGGGAGGGCAGATTCAAACACAGTCCTCTGGGCCTTTGGAAGGAGCAGGTTACACTTAGAGCCTCAGAACCCACCCTGATCTCCAACCCTTCTTAGCTTTCTATTGTAGTCCATAGTGACATATGCTGTGACTTTATCTGGGGCTGATGCGTGTCTAACCTTGTGATAGGTCTACCAAGCAGGTGACAAGGCTTCCATTGGGAGCCCAAGCACAGACAACTCAGCAGCTAGGTGGAAGGGACCACCATTGTTGTTCAGGCAGCCCAGCCTTCATCTTGGCCAACTCTGGGATCCTCAGCAGCTTGCTTTCCCTTCCCTCCTTCTAGTCACCACATCCCCCAACCCCCAGCCTTACCTTTCCTGTGGCGCCGTGAGACACATACTTGGCCCCTTCTCGCTGGGCAATTTCCACCTGTTTTCGAGCTATGCAAGGCCTGGCGAGAGAGGTGCCCAGGAGATAGCGGTCCTCATAGAGTGCACTGGACTGGACAGCAGGCCAGATGAACTCTTCCACAAACTCCTTGCTTACATCCTCAATGAACACCTAAGTGGAGAACAGCTATGAGAGGGAGTCTAGCAAGGATTGGGGTTCTAAGGGATCATAGGGAGCCCTTAGCCATACCAATAGTCATGCGAGATCGGAGCAAGCTACACCTGCCTTTCCTTCTGCCCTGTAGTACACATCACTCTTTAATTCCAGCCAACTACACTGTTACTCTCCTTCTGCACTCATGGCAGACATTACCAATCAATCCCAGTAAACCATCTAGCATCCTTCCCAACAGGATGAACCTCTGGTGTCCCCTAAAATCTCAAACAGAAGCTATTGTCCAGGGGTGAGCTTCCCTTGAAGGAACTTGGTAATAACTACAGATATCATTGTCACATTGCTAGATTCCGTGAGGGGAAAGAGCTTGGGACTTAAATAAAGCCAGGGACTTTATTTCCAGTGCCCACATGATGGCTCACGACCATCTGTAACTGCAGTTCTAGGGGATCTAACACCTTCTTCTGACGTCTTCAGGCACCAGGTACACAACAGCATACAGACATAAATGCACCCATACAAACAGTACAATTTAAACTACATAAAACACTGCATCATGCCCTCGGTGCTATTTGCTGTTTTTGCTGAGGCTGCTTTCACAGGCAACACAAAAGTTACAAGGGGGTGAGGGGATTGGAGAGACGGCTCAGTGACTAAGAGCACTGACTGCTTTTCCAGAGGTCCTGAGTTCAAATCCCAGCAACCGCATGGTGGCTCACAGTCATCCATAATGGGATCTGATGCCCTCTTCTGGTGTGTCTGAAGACAGATGGGTAGGTAGTAGGTAAGTAGATGGATGGATGGGTAGGTGGGAGGGTAGTTAGTAGGTAAGTAGATGGATGGATGGGTAGGTGGTAGGTAGATAGTAGGTAAGTAGATGGATGATGGGTAGGTGGGTAGTTAGTAGGTAAGTAGATGGATGGATGGGTAGGTGGGTAGGTAGTAGGTAGAGTAGATGGATGGATGGGTAGGTGGGTAGTTAGTAGGTAAGTAGATGGATGGATGGGTAGGTGGGTAGTTAGTAGGTAAGTAGATGGATGGATGGGTAGGTAGGTAGTTAGTGGGTAAGTAGATGGATGGATGGGCGAGTAGATAGGCAGATGAATAGATACTGGGTGCTACTCATCTGTCTGAAAGCAGCACATTTGACCCTGCCCTCCTGGGGGGAACACAGGGGACAGGAGCTCTGATGCCTGTCACAGCCCTACCTTCAGCCCCAAGCCGCACCTCTCACACCTTACCTTTTTGGCCCCAAGCTTCAGTGCCTTCTTCCTGGCTTCCTCAAAGTCTTCCTTCTGGCCAATGTTGGCCTACGGAGCAGAAACAGAGGCCAGTAAGACCAGGGCAGAGAGGGTGCGGGAAGACAATGAGGTGCCTGGGTGAACCGGGCCAGCCACCACCCACATCCAGCTTCCCTGAGTCATCGCCTGAGGTTGGTGAAATGGCAGAAGTGGTGCCTGAGGTTGGTGAAATGGCAGAAAGAAGGAAAGGGGCTACAGGGCGACTTGAGACGCTGGGCCCACGCAGCCTCTCATACTTGGCACTGCATGGCTGGGAGTGCATGACATGGGTTTCCCTGACAGAGCTGCTTCTGGCATCCAGGTGGTTGGGACACAGATACATGTTGTCATTAACCAGAGGTCTGAGGCTTTCCCTGAGCCCATGCAGTATCTGCCCTGGCCACAGGAAGGGACCAGCTTATCCAAGCATCCTGGTGGGCAGCAGGCATGAGCTCAGAGGGGCTAAACTTAGTCTGTCTGTGGACTCTGGCTTATTAGCCAGGTCCAATGGACCCACGGGCTCTGCACTCCTGGTCCTGCATCTTCCCAAAGCTCTCTGTAAGTTCCTGCCTGAGATTGCCCAGCTTTCAATCTGCCAGGGACTATGGTGCTAAGATAGACAGACAGACAGACAGACAGACAGACAGACACACACACACACACACACACACACACACACACACACACACTCTCACCAGGTGAATTTGAGCAAAGGGAATTCCATCCCTTCCCCTTCCCTTCCCAGTCCCTTGTAGCAGGTGACAGGGTCAGCTGACCATACACAGAGACCCCTCCTGGCCCGAGGCCAACATCACTATCCAAAGCAACAGACTCATTTCCTCAGACATTCTCCCCTGGGATGGTGGGAGCTCATTATGCCCTCCCCTTCCCCTCTGTACCCCAGGTGCAGCCATAGAGAGGAATGCCTAGAAGGTCTGACTCCAGCCAATGGGACGAGCCATGGGCTCCACAACCAGCCACTGAGCCTGAGACAGCTGGGTTTCATCTTGCTGGGTGTGAAAAGGTCAAGAATGAAGCCAAGTGGAGGCCAAGCAAGGCAGGTTCCGGGATCCAGCCATCCCTGAAGACTTCCGGCTCCTGGACCTTTTGCTGTGAGAGCCAAGAACTGACTTTTGGTGTTGGCTTTGTTCTGTTGCCTTCAGCGATGCTAGGTTGGAGTTTCTAAATCCCAGGCCTGACTACCACATGGATTCCGAGACGGTAAGTACAGCCGACTACATTGGGGATGTCTGCACTAGACGCTGGATGGGGAGGTGGCACCAAGCACGGTCTCTCTCTGATGACCTATTTGCCATGCTAGAACTAAAGGCTTGCTTGGAGGGAGTCTGTGTGGAGAGGCTTGGACTAGGTGCCTTCGAAGCACAGGGACCTCCTCTAGGCACAACAGTGGCAAGCCTAAGGCACGTGTGCTGGCCTCCACCTATATGGCCTTCCTGACAGCCAGCCCTCTCTGGTCAAAAATGGAGGCAGCGTTTCCCAACTGGTTCAGGCGGGTTGTAGAGAGCAAAGAGCAAGGGCTTGGTAGAGGATGATGTCGTGTGGGCAGTGGGGGGGGGAGCAACGGGGAGGGGGAGGCTGGAAGGGCCGAGGGACCCACAGGCAGGGAGGGCACCTCCTCACCAGGTAGGCGATGACATCATAGCCTTGTTCCTTCAGCCACACGAGGATGCAGGAGGTATCCAGACCACCACTGTAGGCCAGAACCACAGAGCCCTTGCTGGACATCTTGTCTGGAGAGAGCAAGAAGGATATATGTATAATGTAGGTCAACTCTGCTCAGTCCCTCCTGGCTCTGGCCCCTCTCAGGAGGCCTTGGAGAGCCTTACCCCTTGAACGATAAACAACTGGGATGCCGGGAACAGAACGTTCACCTTCCCACATGCACCCCTCCTGGGGAACCCTGACCTGACTGCTCTGCACGTGTCCCACATGGGATCCAAGAATGCTGGGTTGGGGGTTGGGGCCAGCAATAAGAAGGCAGATCATGGAGCCAGACCCTACCAGCTAAAGTGACCAAGGCGGCTGGACCTAGGCAGTGCCTGAGGGATGTGTATAGTGGGAGGCTGGGAAGGGGCCTGGATTAGAGCAGCAGGCAGCTGACAGGCAGCCCCCTTGAGAACTGTTCCTTGCCAAAGCAAAATGTGCTGGGCAAGGCCACAAGAGCCTTGTGTCTATCACCCTGAGCCTCCATAAGGACCCCGGAAGTAGGCAGACAGTGAGGCTTCAGGGTGGTCAGGGGGTCAAGGTCACAGAACAAGCAGCTCAGGTCATAGAGCCAGGCCTGGCTTTGTTACTTGGCTCCTTGTCCAGCAAGTGTCGCCGCCACCTCCGGCCTTCTGGTGCACAGGAAGCCATGGAGAGGACACTTGGTCCCAGGCTCCTCTCCCTTCTGCACTCACTGGAATTTGAGGTGCCCTGTCACACTCTGTGTTCTGGGGGTAGTAACTCTGAGGGGTCTGAGAGACACCCCCTGCCACCAGTATCTGTCAATTCAGCTCTATAAGGGCTTAAAGACAGATTTACTCAAATCCAGGTGGAGAAACTGGCCCAGAGAGAGGATGGAGGTGGGCAGAATGCCTCTCTGTAGCCTGAAGTATTTCCCAGCAGCCCCCATAGGCTACCACAATGCAACCCGTCTTTCAACTCACAGAACCTTCCAGAAAGGTACTGGGATTGTCTTGTCTCTTTTGCTACGGAAGCTATTTCTTCTGCCCAGAAGGCTCCCTGAGAGCCCTGGGGGTGCCTTCCAGCATGTCCTGCATGTGGCCCTGAGAGTAGGTGCTATTATAGAGTCAGCCACCATTATAGACCCTAAAGAGGAAGCTCAGGGTCAGCAGCTCAGCCACCACCCAGGTAATTATAATGCAGACAGGCTGGAGAGATGGCTCAGCGGTTAAGAGCGCTGACTGCTCTTCCAGAGGTCCTGAGTTCAAATCCCAGCAACCACATGGTGGCTCACAACCATCTGTAATGGGATCTGATGCCCTCTTCTGGTGTGTCTGAGGACATTGACAGTGTACTCATATAAACAAAATAAACAAATCTTTAAAAGAAAATAATGTTAGCAGGCATCAGGGCCAGATACAGACCCAGGTCTCAGTAATTCAGTTTCTACTAGAACAGTAGTTCTCAACCAGGGGTCGCATATCAGATATTTATATTATGATTCATAACAGTAGCAACATTACAGTTATGAAGTATCAAGAAAACAACTTTATGGTTGGGGGTCACTACACCAAGAGGAACTGGGTCCTTATTAGAAGTCACTGGGAAGGACAATGGCCCTCTGCAAACCTAGGGAGTGCATCAGGGCTCATCTGGTTGCTGTCACTACCATGAAGCTGGCTGAGTACTGTTCCTTGGGTCACAATGGCTCTCCCAGGCCACCGAGTACTAAGCTGCAGGGCTAAGTTAGGCACAGCTGCAGGTGGACTTAGGAGCTGGAGCAAAGAGGCGTAGTTCTCCAAACATCCCCCAAGGCCCACTCTCTAGTCAGCCCCAGGAGGTCTCTGGCAGGCTTTGCTGCCCTTTGGACTTAAAGAGCAAACACCTCAGGAACAATACCATTGGTGCACCGGCTGATATTCCTGCAACAGATAGCAACTGCCTGCCCATCCTCAGCCAGCTGCCCTGGACCTGGGCTACCAGGTGACTCAGCGGGCTCTGACCCTGAAGCCAGATGATGGTGCCCATGGCAACTGCAGCTAGGCAACTGGCCATGGATAATGGAGGGAGGGAAGGAGAAGAGAGGCAGAACCGAAGTGGAAAATACCTTGGATTGTAGCTACAGGTCCCTGGAGTCCGTAGTCTGTCTTCCTGGCCGGGTGAACCACTCTGTAAAAGTGAATGTGATATTGAGACCCCTGTGGCCACTCGATGCTGTGAGAGGCTTGTCAAGAGACATGGAGACCTTGTGGTGGTGTGGAGGATGGAATCTGTGTCCGTTAAGCACGCACTCTACCACTGGGCTGCACCCCAGCCCCTAGCTGTGTGCATGCAAATCATCTGGTTTGTCAAGTTTTGTATGCGTTACTGGGGAAGCTATCCTCATACTCCAGACAATAAGCACTCGAGATGAAAAGGTAATTCAATAGGTAAAGTACCTGCCGTGACCTGGGTTCGGATCCCTGGCAACCATTTTTTTGCTTTTTTTTTTTTTTTTTTTTTTTTTTTTCAGAGCTGGGGACCCAACAGGGCCTTGCGCTTGTTAGGGGCAAGCGCTCTACCACTGAGCTAAATCCCCAACCCCCTGGCAACCATTTTAAAAGCTGGGTGTGCTGGTGTAATCCCAGAGGTAGAGACAGGCAGCCCTGAAACTCACTAGCCAGCAATTCTAGCCAAATCTGTAAGTTCTGGATTCAGTGGAAGACCATGTGTCAAAAAGCAAGGTTGAGAAAAGGCTGGGGAGATGACTTCATAGTTAAGAGCCCTGGCTGCTCTTGCAGAGGACCTGGGTTTGATTTTCAGCACCTACATGGAGTCGCACACAAGTCTGTAACTCCAGTTCTGGAGGATTTAGCGCCCTCTTCTGGCCTCTGTGAGTACTGCACCCATGTAGCACTCAGCCACACCCCACCCATAACGCAAGAACTAAAGAGGAAGAGGGGAAAAAATTAAGAGTGATTGAGGAAGACACCAGTGTTGACCTCTGTCCCTACCACCAGATATAAAACAAAAGATATCAAATCTGTACATTGTATATCGAACCCTTTTGTTAGGCAATTTAGACAGAATTGAGGCTCAGGTTAAGAGACTTACCAGGGCCTTAATAGGCTGGGAAGTAGCCAGGCCCCCAAACCCACATCAACTGGGTTGTGCATGTCCTATTGATCTCTGACTGGACACCCCTCTAGAGGTGCCAGAGGGACGAGCTAGGCAAAGGGTGGTAAGGGGGCTCTCAGACATCTTAGGGCATCCGGGAATGGAGGCTGCCTGTGGATTCACCCAGCTCTTTTTTTTTTTTTTTTTTTTTTTTTTTTTTGATTTTTTTTCGGAGCTGGGGACCGAACCCAGGGCCTTTGCGCTTCCTAGGCAAGCGCTCTACCACTGAGCTAAATCCCCAACCCATTCACCCAGCTCTTAACAGTCACTTCTTCCTCCCAGTCTGTTCCAAAGACGCCCAGAGCCACTAGGGTGAGAGGGAGGTAGGGCTCCACGGACAGGTCAAGCACCTGCATGACCTGCGAGGCCTACCCGGCCTCAGTGGTTTCAGGGAGCCTTTCCTCCTTTCAGGCACACGATCCACTGAATTCTAATCTGCTCCCGCTCCCAGGAGCAGCACGGGGTAGGGCCCATCTCCCATTGCACATAGTAGGCACTCTACACTCCAGCGAAGGTGCTACTCTTCGGAGGTCAGCTCCTGACTAGGATGTCCTGACGTGTGGGCTGCTACGGCCACCTCCACCTGCCAGGCTGTGTGGGTTTGGGTTCTGGGAGCCTCAGCCGGGGCTGTACACGCAGTGTGAAGGGATGTGTCCAGCCAGGACCCCGTGCCTAAAAGCACACATGCAGGCTTGCAATGTGTGTACCTGCACTTGTGTGCTTTTTCGTACCCCTAAGTCTGGGTCCCTGAGTAAGTGTCTCTGTGTACCTGTGGCGTGCACCCGAGTGTGTGCATATGCGAATGCTCACACACAGACACACATTCCTGACTAGAAACTGGTAAGGATGCTGGGCTTGAAGCCACAGCCTGTGAGCTGGGCACATAAATATCATCTTGGGTCTCAATGTGAATCGGTGTCAGAAGCAGTCTGTCCCCGAGGATAACGTGCATGTGACTCTTGCACCCGCTCTTGTCACGTTAGCCACACAAGCTTCGGTGGGGCTGGACTGAGAGGTATTTCCTGGGCACTGGCCTGTTGGCTCTGGCTGATGCCACAGAGAGTGCCACCTACCTTGCTCACTAACACGAGCCTAGGCTGATACAGACTGCCCTCCACTCCTTGGTTCTTAGTTTTGGCTCTTCCTGTCTTCAGAGTCACCAGACTACAGACAGCTACCTGGGCCATTCTGCCACCCCCGCTCTATCTGCTGCCATCATTACTCAATTCTAATTGGTTTGTCATTACTGTTCTTTTAAAACCCTGACTGAACCTAGCCCAGAAGATCCTGAGATGACTCTAAGTTCCCCTCTGCAGCTTCATGTCTGATAAAACTAGACTGCAATACCGATATGGCTCAGCAGGGGGCGCACCATCCTCCTACTGGATCTAGCCAGTTTATATTTGATAGACTTGCGTTTCTGACCTTCATGCCAGAAGGAAGCAGGTGCGGAGAGTACACAGTTTTACTAATCTCTGGTGAGATACTCAAACCCTTATCTAGTGTAGCGGTCCGGGAAGGGGTGAAGACACTTGAACCCATCCCTTTGACTCTCAGACTACTGAAACAATGTATCCCAAGGAATTAGAATTCCCCAGGAATTTCTCAAGCTGGGGGAAGGAAGCGCTGAAGGGCTGGGGAAATGGAGAGGAGGAACCTTTCTCCCAAGAGGCCAGGCATGCTGGTCCACACCTTTCATCTCCGCACTTGGACAGCAGAGGCAGGGGAATCTCTGTGGGTTTGAGGCCAGCCTGGTTCCAGACCAGCCAGAGTCACATAGTGAGATATTGTCTCAAATAAATTAAGCAAACAAACCAAGAGCCGACGTCACACAGTTCTGACCACTTAACCAAGATAATGCTGGCCGGGCCACACCTTGAACAGGATTGCATTCTTGAGCAATTCCTGATGCCTCTTGACCTGTTAAAACCTAACTCTTGGGTCAGGCTGCCAGAGGTGGGCTTAGGCCGTGTTCTTTGTTCTTCCCAGTGTGGCTATACTGACTATATCTCCTTCATCTGTCTTTTACTATTAACCGTCTCTTTAATTGGGCTATGGGAGAAGGCTGGCAGAGCACAGCTTTTCAGGGATAGCAGGGCCCGTGCTCTGATGCAAACAGCTCCAGTAACACTAGAAGAACACACCATTCATCAATGCTACCAACTGAGACTTGGGTGCCTGGCCATTTTCCAGGTCTAGGGAAGAACCAGCCTCAAAGAAGCAGGGAGCCAGGTCCTGGGGAATGAACTCTGCCCAAAGCCTTCAGTGAAAGCCAATGCCTCAGACTCCGAGTTCGGCAAGACATCTCTTTCTAGGTGGCTGCCCACAATGAAGCCACTCACTCCAGGAGCCCAGTGGAGGCATCCTGCTGACCCAGGGGCATCCGGGGTAAATGTGAGATGGGCTATGAGAAAATGCTGGTGCAGCAGGTGGGTGGCTGGGGCTTGGCTCCACCCCAAGGCTCCTGGAGTGTCTGGCTTCCTAAGCTCAGAGCTGGCAGGCAGTTGGGGTGGGGGGTCATGTTTAACCAAGGGCACTGAGAGTATAGGCTTCCTGTTCTGTCCTACTCTGTGCTTGGGGGAGATGGGTAGTGGACATTAGTCTCCCTTCATTTATGGAGTTCAAAGGCACTGGGTCAATTCCAGTCTCTACCCAGCCCAGCTCTTGATTCTCTTCGCTGCCTCCTTCCTTCTGAAGGCCTTGTCCCAGGAGAGCAGGGACCCTGTCTTTTCAGGTCTGCGTCCCAGACTCAGTGAGGTCACTTGAGCAGACCCTTGGCCACAGCTCTCAAAACAGTACTGAACCCTTGGACAGCAAGTGTTGCGAGTCCAGGCACAAGGCTGGCAGCCCCAGAGCTGAGGGTGACGAGGGTGACGTCAGGTATCACCTGCCAGGTCACTGGCCAGGCAGAGGAGATGCAAGGGGAGGAATCAAAGGAAAGGTTTTCCTGCCCTACCCCTGGGGGAAAAGGGCAGGTCTGCTCCTGCCATTGCATTTGTAGATAGCCTGACAGACCCACTTTACAGAGGGGAATACTGAGAGTGCGGTTGGTTCTCCTGGAGAAGACTTCCCTTCCTGGAGAGGGGCCCAAGCCGTTAACAACCCAGAAATAGACATTTCCTGCGAAGGGGCTCCTCCCAAAAAGCCAGCCAGCCAGCAGGAAACCTGGCTAGGAGAAGCCCCACCCAGACTGAGCCTGGCACTGCACCCCACCGAGAAGGGAAACTGGTCAGCCTAGGGCCTGGGACCGGTAGGCAGGGTCCGCATATCCACCTTAGCAGGGCACTGTTAGACTCAGGAGAAAGCCACACGCCCAAGCCCCCAAGGGCAAAGAGGGACTGAATCTTTTGCTCACTTTGAGAAACAAGCCTGTACGTAGATCGGTGAGCCTGATCCAGGGAGAGGGAATCGGAAGCCCCCAACCCTCTGGACTCTCCGGGGCTCTACTTAGAGTCTTCGCAGCACACAGGAATCGTGATCAAAGAAGGAAAATCTAGACGGGACCTCGATAGTCCACCTGCTCCCGAAACCCTGGGACCTGTGCGCCTCCATGGGTTCCTTAGGCAGGAGGAACGTGTGCGTCACAGCGTCCAGGACACCAGCCTCCTTCCTTCCACCAACTGCGCGGTTACTCGGGGGCCGCCCTGCGCCCACCCTCGGCAGCTGCTCGCTCCCTCTGCGATTCCTCGGAAGCGAGACCCTGGATAGAGAGTAGGGGAGCAAGAGGGGCCCGGAACTTCTTACCAGTGAGCCCAGGCGGCAGTGGCGAACAGCGGAGCAGGACCGGGAGAGGCGCGCATCCAGGGTTATAAGCACAGGGCCTGGGGGGCAGGAACCTGGGACACGTGGGAGCGGGCTCGAGAAAGGCCCCGCCCCCGGGCCCGGCCCCCGCTCCGAGCCTCTCAGAACTCGAGGCCACCTGCGGGTGGGCGTGGCCCGCCGCTCTCTCCTACTGGCCCTTCCCTCTTCCCTTGGCGCCAGCACAACCTCCCGGGGGCGCACGGGCGTGGGCGCTTGCAGTTTAGGTCCCCAGATCCTGGCCCGTTGGTGGCGCCTGGGAGGGCAGCAGAGGTTGGAACCCGCGTGACTAGCAAGGCTGATCGCAGTCGTCTTGCAAGGACCCTTGAAAGCGCTTCTAGGCGGGAGTGAAGATACAAATTGTTCAGGCTCAGAGGCTGTGTACCCACGCCCTTTAAAGACTGAAGCATCTGCCCCCAGAGGCCCTCGCTTCCCCTAATGCTAGCCCAGAAGCCAAAGCCAAGGGTTCACAAGAGAAAACGCAAACGAGTTAGCCAAGGAAGGCTGGGGATACCTTCTTAAGGTCCTGGCTGTCTCTCCTCAGACTGGCATCTATCCAGATAGCCCTGGGCTCCCAGTAAATAGTGAATCAAAGCCTGGCTGTCTGCTGACCCATCAGAAGATGGGGAAGGTTGAGGTTCACAGAGGAGAAGCCGCTCGCTTGTAAAATGAAACCGGGGGTTGTGAACCACAGGAGCCAGAAGGCGGTGTCAGAGGCTTCCCAGCTTGGCCCTGTAGCACATAGGACAGCCCCTGCCCCAGTGAACTTCAACACCCAGGATCATGGCCAAGGTCACTATCCCCACAGGTAGGCCTACATTCTAAGCCTCAGCCAGTCCCATGCCCATGCCTCCCCCAGCTCGCTTTACCCCATTGCCTACCCTCAGACTCTGGGTGCCCTCTGGTACCAGAGACATTTACAGACTCCAGCTGCAGGATTCTTTTGCGCTCCTGGCCATGTCCTTCAAGTTAAATGTGGCCCATGACAGAAACTCCAGTGAGTCAGGTGGGAATGGATGTCCAGGGACAGCCTGAGGCATCTACCTGCTGTGTGACTCTATGACAGCTGACCTGTGAGTGTCACTGGACCAGCTCTGGGCCTTCCTCACAGACAGGATACTAGTGAGGGTCAACAAACAGAAGATGGCAGCAGCTTGTGGGCCACTTTGAGGCCATTCCTCCCTACTTGCTGACTCAGCTTCTTAGGGCTGACCCTGAGGGCAGGGCAAATATCTATATTCATCTCCAGTTCCGCCTTACCTGCTACCCTTTATGAAATATATTGCCTTGATCCACATTCTACAGGCGGGAACTGCAGCGCACAGAGAGGGTGCATCTTTCCCAAGGTCACACAGCATGCCCAGGGCACAGCAGAATTAGAGACCAAAAGCCCCAAAACCTTTGCTCTAACTCAGGTTTGAACTGAACTGGTACAGGCAGGAACTGTGATCCCAGGGCCTCAAGCAGCAGGAACCTTTACTCCCTACTACAGAAATGATGCCGGCCCAGGGGACTGACACATAGGCCTGGGGGATATGGGGGGCCCATACTGCCAGCAGTTGACTTACAAGGAGCCCCAGGAGGTGGAGGGCCCATCGGCTCCAGGACAAGCCATGTTCTCTGCATTTCTTCACCTTCAAGGTGACACTCAGCCCTGCCCATCTGCACTCTGCAAACCACTTCTGGAATTTGGGTGGAACATGACCAGAGAGGGTTTACCCCAGGAAACGAGTCGCCATGACCTTTGACTTTCACCTTTCCCCCTTCCCATGACAAGGTCAGGGTTCCTTAAGGATCTAGGTTAGCGATTTAAACAAGCAAAACAAAACAACTTTGCTACATATCCCAGGCTAGCCCAGAACGCTCTATGTAGACCAGGCTGACCCTGAACTCTTGGAGGTTCGCCAGCTTCTGGCTTCTGAGCATCCCCACCTCCTCCCCCGCACGCTCTACCTCTTGTTTTACTCAGACCACAGGACTTTTCTTGCTGCAATTTCCAGTCTCATTTCCCTGCGTAACTAGATTGTCCCTCAGCCCTTCCTCTATCCGGCTGTCAGAAGCTTCCTGAAAGTACAAACCAGAACAAACCAGACCAGGTCACACACACCCTTCTCAAAGGTCTTTGATGGGCCAGCAAGATGGTTCAACGGGTTGAGGCACTTGTGACCGAAGCTAATGACCTCACTGTGACCATGGGACCCTTATAGGGGAGGAAGAGGACCATCCCGTTTCTTTAAGTTGTCCTTTGACATCCACATGGGCACCGGGGATGCATGTGAACCCCTAAAGCACAAGCGTGTGTGTGTGTGGGGGGGGAGTTCTTGCTGACTCATCACTGCCCGCCCCACTCCGCCCCTTAACTTACAACTGTTCTAAATGATTGTGTAAGTGTGGGTCTGTTTCTTGCGCCCGTGTTCTGTCATGTTAGTTTCTTTATCTGTTGCTACGCTGGTTCTACGCTGTCTTGATTCTTGTAGCTTGAAATTTAGGAAATGACCGTTTGGCATTGCCACAAAATAACAGAAACAGCCTGTCTCTGTGTGTAAAAAGCTTCTTGGGGCTGGGACTGGGACTGGGGCTGGAGCTGGGGCTGGGGCTGGGGCTGGGGCTGGGGCTGGGGCTGGGGCTGGGGCTGGGACTGGGACTGGGACTGGGGCTGGGGCTGGGGCTGGGACTGGGGCTGGGGCTGGGACTGGGACTGGGGCTGGGGCTGGGGCTGGGACTGGGGCTCAGGTGGGAGAGAGCTCGCCTAGCTGCACAAAGCCCCTAGCTCCATCTCTAGCACCACGTGACCAGCTTCAGTGTTTCACTCCTGTAATCCCAGCACAGGAGACAGGAGCATCAGGTTCAAGGGCATCCTTGGTTACATTGTGTGTTTGAGGCCAGCCTGGGCTACACGAGAACCTGTTTCCTACCTGTTGTGCTTTGTGTGTGGTGCTGGGAATCAAACCCAGGGCTAAGCACCGCCCCCTGCAAATCTATATACGTAAGTCTCCATATCATCTTAGAAGGGCAGACAAGACTGTATTTTCCAGTCCAGGAAGATGGTAAATTTCTGTATCTCTTTGTAACTTCTTGACTTTTCTTAACACACACACACACACACACACACACACACACATACACACACAAGCCCTAAAAATATTTTTAAAAATATTAATTGCTACAACGCAAGCAACAAGAAAGGTATGAAATGTGTTGGCTCAGTCTCTGGAAGTTGACATCCTGATGTGACCGTCACAATGGGGGGAGGTCAGGCCTCTAGTTTAAACCAGAGATGTGTCCAAGAAACCACATTGTATAGTGGTTTCTTTTATGGGGATGGGGCTGAGATGGAGTCTATTATATTGTTCTGGGCTAACCTAGTACTCTCCATGATCAGCCCAGGCTGAACTCAGATTTGCATAGTTCTCTTGCCTTTGCCTCTGGGTGTTGGAGTTACAGCCTGCATCACCCAGCTACACTTCATTAGTTTATCATTTGTTTGCCAGTGCTGGGGACTGATCAACCAGAGTGCATGGAGCCCAGGGTTCAGTCTCCAGCACCGCATATACCATGCATGGTGGCTCATACTTACAAGGTCTCTGGGAGGTGGAGGCAGGAGGATCAACCTAAGTTTTATAGTGAATTGGGGGATAGCCTGGGACTTATGAGATCATATCACACACAAAACACAACCATGCACATGCACATGCACACACACGTATATGTGTCTCTATGAATATGTGCACACGTGTGGATGATGCTGCGGAGTTCAGAAGAGAGTGTTGTGAGTCCTCTTCCTTCACTGGGTGTCCTCCTCCATCACTGGGAGTCCTCCTCCATCACTGGGAGTCCTCCTCCATCACTGGGAATCCTCCTCCATCACTGGGAGTCCTCCTCCATCACTGGGAGTCCTCCTCCATCACTGGGAATCCTCCATCACTGGGAGTGCTCCCCATCCCTGGGAGTCCTCTTCTATCCCTCTATCCATCACTGGGAGTCCTCCCATCACTGGGGTCCTTCTCCATCAGTGTCCTCCTCCATTACTGGGCATCCCCCATCCCTGGGAGTCCTCCTCATCCCTAGGAGTCCTCCCTATCACTGGAGTCCTCCTCATCCCTAGGAGTCCTCCCTATCACTGGAGTCCTCATCCCTAGGAGTCCTCCTTTATCACTGGGAGTCCTCTCTCATTATCTATCCCTGGGAGTCCTCCTCAGTCACTGGGAGTGCTCCTCTATCACCCTCTAGCTCTGTCTTGGAGTTGGGGCTACAGACAGGGGACTTTTGGCTTGTCATGTGGGTGCTGGCATCCAAACTCTGGTCCTCAGGACTATGCAATGTAGCAGGTGTAGAGCTATCACTCCAGCGCCCTGAATGGATGGCATGATTTCTTTTTTTTTTTTTTTTTTTTTTTTTGTTCTTTTTTTCGAGCTGGGGACCAACCCAGGGCCTTGAAGGCAAGCGGATGAGCTAAATCCCCAACCCCGATGGCATGATTTCTTAAACAGACTTTGACAGTCCCCACCTCTCCTCCAATCAGAGTGAGATGCCAGTGCCCTCCTCTTGGCCATTGTCAGTTGAGCTCCTATGCATGGATGTCCCTGTGCATGTGACAGAGGCCTGATGTCTCTTCCCTGGTCCTTCTGTTGTGGCCTTAGATTCTACACCACCCCCGTTACCTCTGCCTCACCCTTCCAGCCCTGCCCACTGCCTCCCCAAAGCATGTGGCAGCCAGGTGGTCCCTTGAGGTGCAGGCTGAGACTGGTGTGGTCACTTGCACTGAAGGGCGATCTCCATGTATGTGATCTCGGAGACCCCCCACAACCTATGGACATCCAGACACTTAGCTTGTGCTCATAACTGGGCAGAGGCCTCCTCTTGTCTCCTGTCTCTGCCACCCAAGGGATCTGGAGCAGCTGTTGACAGAGGAGCTGGGAGAGTATTCAAGGTCCTTAGTCTGCAACTTCTTATGTTTGGCACCAGAAGCCACTGTCCCCCTGCCCGGGTTTGGGCAGAATGGCCAAAGCAGAGAATAACCCCAGGCCAGACCTCAGCTTTCCCTTCCCACCCAGAGGGACACAGAGTCCAGTTGTTGACTTCTTGGAAACGCTGCATCAGGGAGTTTAATGAGTGACCTGCCGGGTGGAGCTGTTTTTCACCACCGATGGTGGGAAGAGCCTCGGAGGTCAGGTGCTCCAGGGGCTGGGTGGCTAGATAGGGCTGTGACCAATGACAGTTGGAGGTGACAGGCAGCTGTGGAAAACACCTCTTGTGGGGCTGGGTCCAGCTGCAGCACCAGCAGAGAGGCCTCTGGAGACTTCTTTGTGAGCCAACAGCCCCCGAGGGTGATCTGGGACAAACTTGGTCTCCACTGACCCGGCCAGCAGTGCTGCAAGTCTCTTTGCTCACTGGCCTGATTCACGGTCTCAGAGGAGAAAAAGCAGGGAGGGGTCCTGGGGAAGGGACACTCCTCACTCCCTTCCTCAAGCCCTCCCTCTCCATCTAACTCTGGCCTGTCTCCTCTCCCCAGCACTGCTGAGCCTTAACTCTGAGACTGACAGCAGCTCAGAGCCTTGTGAGACTGCTCGGAAGCCAGTTGGGCTCAGACAGAGTGCTTGCCTCTTAGCCTCCACTCCTGCATCTGTGAAATGGGAATATTAGTCTTGCCTCAGGAGCCTCTGGGAGAGTAAATACACTCGAGTTCGTGAAGGAGATCCACCGGACAGTACCTTTACAACTCAGAGGGCTTGGGGGAAGCATGGGAGGGACTGCAGCGGGGAGAAGAGAGCCGTACCCAGCTTCTAAGAGTAACCCCTTCTGGTTCTCAGCACCAGAGTGAGGCCCTGTCCTCTTCAGGGCTACAAAGTTCATAAAAAGTTAACAGCGTAGCAGAAACAGCCCCTGACCCCTGAGTTTTCAGGAGGAGTGTTTATCTCAAGATTCTCATGGGTAGGCCTAAGATTAATGAGGCATGGTGGGCTTCGGACACCCTGTCTCCATGTGCCTTCTCCCCCGTCCTCCCTCCCCTATCCTGGAGTTCCAATCAGTGTGACTTAAAGCAGAGATTTTTTTTTTTGTTTTTTTTGTTTTTTTTTTTTTTTTTTTCAGCTTTCATATTGGGAGTGGTTGAAAGAAGAACATTTCAGGCTGGAGAGCTGGCTCAGTGGTTAAGAGCACTGACTGCTCTTCCAGAGGTCCTGAGTTCAATTCCCAGCAACCACATGGTGGCTCACAACCATATGGTATGGGATCTGATGCCCTCTTCTGGTGTGCATGAAGACAGTTACAGTGTACTCATATAAATAAAATAAATAAATCTTTAAGAAAGAAGAAGAGAATTCCATGGCATGAAAAGAGCAAACTTGAAATGTGAGTATCGGGAAGAGCCCCTCCCCCACCCTGAGGTGGGAGGGACGGGGACCTGCTAGGAGAGCATTCTGCTAATTCAGCTAACTCAGCCCCTGCTAGTGACGTTTCATTGGAGCATCACACACTCATAGCTGCCTATGTTGTCTCTAGCTGCCTTGGCACTCCAAAAGCACAGGGAGTGAGTTGCATCAGAAACGAGATGTCCTGGAAAGCCAAAAAATATTTACTCTTTTGTCCCTTGGGGAGAAGCGTGCAGAAGCCCGGCTTCACCTAAATCTGTTTTGTAAGTAGAAGGTTAAATGGGACATGGAGGCATGTGCCTGTAATTCAAACACTCAAGGTTATCTTCAGCTGTATAGACAGTTGGGGGGTCATCCTGGGCTACATAAGACCTTGTTTAAACACCCAACAAAACAAACAAAAATCAGAAAGAAAGTAGATGTGTCCTGGGGACATTCTGTTGGCTATATGGACAGCTTCTAATCTAGAGGTTGGAAAGTCAGCTCATGGTTAAGAGCACTGGAGACTCTTGCAGAGAACCTGGGTTCGGTTCCCAGCACTCACACGGTGGCTTATAACAACCTGTAACTCCAGTTCTAGCCTAGACAACTAGGAGTGCTGGGGCCCATCTGTAGTCCACTTGGGAGGCCAAGGGGGGATTGTGGTGAGTTCAAGGCCAGCCTGGACTACAGAATAAGGTCCTGTCTCACTGCTTTCTTGAGTCTTAGATGGTAGAAAAGGACTATTCAGATGGCTGTCCAGGTTAGCTGGGGTGGCAGGGAGAAGTGAATTATCCCCAAAACCTTCTGCACAAGAGACAGTTTTCCATGGCTACGTCTGGGGGAGTACCTGGCAAAAAGGTTATGAGGCAGGAGCTTGCCCACCCAGAAAGAAGGACAAGGACAGTGGCAAAGCAGTGCCTCAGCCAGTACACAGGGTGCTTAGTCCCCCTAGCACACAAAGCCATATCTCTGACCCATCCCAAAGACCCCTCGGGGACTTCCCACGACCCCTCACTTTTTCCTGAGCAATCCCAACCCCTACTGCTAGACCCACTCCTTTCAGGACCTCGACCCCCCTCCCTGCTGCTCCCACAGCTCCCTCCCTCCCTCCCTCCCATTATCAGGTATCTGCTCAAAGGTCACCTGTTCAGTGAGGTCTGCCTCAAACTGCCCCAGAGGGGCTGGGGCTGAAGCATAGCCCCATCTGATATGGAGGCTAACTGGACTTATGTATAATGAGATCTCTCCCCCCAACCCTCAGTGGGGTGTGTATGGCAAAAGCATCTGGAGTCTATTCAGCCCCCATCCTGTTGGATACTGGCCTGGATAAACCACATCTTTATCTCTTATCTTACAGCCCTATGTCCTACCCCTCCTCATTGATGTTTCCATGCATTGGCCTTGCATGTGTGTGTGCATGTTTGGATGTGTGCAAACATGAGTATTCCCTAGGGACACTGCTTACCTTTTAAAATTATTATTATTATTATTATTATTATTTGTGTGTGTGTGTGTGTGTGTGTGTGTGTGTGTGTGTGTGTGTGTGTTTGGATGTCACAGCACCTATGCACAGTTCAGGGGACATCTCTTGGGGGTGGGTCCTCTCCTCTACCCTGGGATCAAGAGACCAACTCGGGTTATCATTAGGTTTAAATGGCAAGCACTTTTCTTATCTCTGAGCCTCTCCCTGGCCTTGGGAGCACTTGTCCGCCTGCCTCTGCCTCCTCAGCACTGGGGTGACAAGCTGGGGCCCCCATGTTAGTACATCATGAGTTCCAGGAGTCAAACTTGCCCTTGCAAGGCAAGCACATTTACTGAGTCCTCAGCTGGTCCTTGCACACGTTCCACGGATGCAGAATCATGTAGGCCTTTTGTAGTTAACATTTCTGAGTTGTTGGTTTTTTGTTTTGTTTTGTTTTTTAAGTAAGCTAATTCATTCGCCCACTGGTCAAAGGTAAACTGAGCCCTATTCAGGTGCCAGAAGAAACTGTAAAACCAACCTGGGGCTCACGGCCCCATGTTCTAGTGACAAGATTCACGAACAAGAATTAGAGTCACGCGTATGCCTGCCACTTAGACAAGGGTCCGAGGGAGAAAAAGCCTTGGTGTTATTGTTTTGAGGCAAGGCCTCTCGTAGGCCTGGCTAATCAGGACTTCACTATCAGCAGGATGACCTAGATCCTCCTGCCTCTAAACCCCTAGTACTGGGATTAAGGGTGTGCTGCCAATCCTGGCAACTTTGAATTATTCTTGAGAATTAATATATTGTGGTTTTGGTACCACGTATTAGTGTCTATGATGAATATTTAATTCTCGTTAATTCTCCCGCAGCACAATTGGGAAGGAAGGTCTGCTTTACAGCTGTTTTACACCAAACATCCTAGCCAGGGACAGAGGCCTTACGATGCCTATGGACATGGGTCTGCTGGACCCAGCAGCCGGGATCACAGCAGGGCTGGCCACGGCTGTCCCAGGCCCCTCCTCAGCAAGATAAAAAAAAAAAAAAAAAAAAAGTCGACAAAGACATCAAGTCAGTTAAAAAAAAGTTTTTATATTACTGCATTCCATGTGGTCAGGGCAGTGCCAGCTGCTGCCCCCTCTACTTGGGGTCTGAACTCCTTGGAGTCCTGGTCCCCTGAGACCTTGCCCAGCTTCCCCCTGAGACTTGAGGAAGGACAGGACTCAGGCCTGCCCCATTGGCTATGCCACCAAAGGGGCAGCGGTCCTTGCCCTGGGGTCAAGGCCCTGCGCACAGCAGTGTTTACCGAAGATCTCGCTGACGCACGGGGGCGGGAGAAGAGGATGTTCTCTGTCACTGTAGGTGTCACGGGCAAGGGCCACCCTGTTCCTCTCTGCGAGGTCACGGTGGATCTGCAGCTCTGGCCTCGCCAGCTTCAGTACGGGTAGGGCGACACTGCAATTAGCAGGACATAGACGCTCTGGTGGCGGGGTGCCGCTGCGCGCACCGTCAGGCGGTAAAGCCCGGAGCGGGTGAGCGCTCTGCGGGTGTAGACCGCTCCTTGTCCAGCGCGCAGCTGGCGGAGAGCAAAGGGACTGCGTGGGTCGGGCTCCAGCACGGTGAGCTCCGTGCGGTTGGCAGGGATGCCAGCCTCGGAGAAGGCGGCCAGGCGGGCCACGTCATGGTGGGCGCGCACGCCGAGGGGCAGCGGCAGCAGGCGGTACTGCAGTGTGGACGGACCGCTGGCGCTGCAGTCCTGAGAGCAGCGGCGGAAACAGGTCCTGTGGGTGACACAAACAAGCTTATTGGGCTGCCATCCAGTGCACCTCAGTTCATCCCCATGCTCCCCGAATACCTTGCCTGAATATGCCACTGTTAGCCCATTTCAGAGATGAGCAAATGGAGGCGCAGAGAAGCCAGATAGGGATTTTCCCTCCCCTTTAGCATGTCTCCCCTCCCCCTTTCCCTTTCATTGCCCAAAGCCAGGGCAACTCAGTAAAGACACAGCATAATAAAACTCAGTCGCTTAGGAGCCTGGGGGCTGAGTCACAGGTCTGGACTCCCAGAGGTAGCAGGGATTCAAAGACAACGTGTTCAGCCTTATGGGGTCTCCTCCACCGCCTGCCTCATTCCCGGTTGTAGGGTCCTGAATGCTCCAGAAACCTTCCCGAGGTTCTGAGGTCTTGGTGCCTCCGTATGAACACACTGAGCAGAGTCCTGGAGTTTGTGAGATTTCCTAGTTCCTATGTTTGCGGTGCTTTCTGTCTGAGGTGTTTTTTTGTACGAGGGGAGCGGTGCATTATCAGTCCCAGAAAGCACACAGCATGTAGTGGTGGATCACCCTGTACAGAGCCAAGCTTGTCCCTGCCTGGGTGCAGGTTGCCAGCTGTGCCAGCACGTAGCTCTGGCCTGGGACGTCTGGCAGGGCAGCTCCCTCTGGCCTCGAGAGGCCTTCCTGGAGTCGGGGGTCCAGGCACGGGCAAGCTGGAGAAAAAGCCCTGTACTCATGTGCCTGCCGCTGGGCCCCTCCTTACCCAGGGCTGGAGCCCTGCCGGTAGGTGGCAGGACAGGGCGTGTCTACACACTGGAAGCTGCCTCGGGTGTTGAAGCACATCTGGCCAGGCCCACACTCGATGCCATCTTCCTCACACTCGTTGATGTCTGGGTGGTAGGGCGCGGTAGGAGATGGGAAGATAGAGAGGGAGACCAAGGGAGGCCGTGTGAAAGAGACCAGCTTTCTGAGGCGGAACCCCGAGGAGAGACCGAGGAGAGACCCTCCCCAACACCTCTCCAGCTCCCAGGGGCATGTCTTTGGAGGGCATGTCTTTTAGGGATTTCCTCCGATCATGGGTGAGGTTCAGACTGAGAACAGCCCAGGGACACTATGCTGTGTGTCCCTAATCCTGGGAGGAGTGTGGATTGGTTCTGGCTGGCTCACCCTGGCAGTTCTTCCCGCTGGGAAGGAGGCGGTAGCCAGAGGGGCAGAGACAGTAGTAGCTACCCTCTGTGTTTTGGCAGGCATGCTGACACAGGCTTCTCACACTGCACTCATCAAGGTCTGGTCCAGGTGGGGACAGAGGGCAGAAAGATGCTGAGTCAGATTGCAGGGTGACCATGTGCTCTGAGACCGGTCAGGGAAGCTCCCTGCTCCGGGCAGCCCCTCCCCTGCCTGCCTCACCCAGGCCTGCCCCAGGAGGAGTTTCTGAGTTTCTGAGCTCTGCCCCTCAGTTGCAGAATTTCCTCCTGCCTCTACCCCACCTTGGCCATGAGTGCTGGGTTTCTGAGTTTGCCCAGATCCATGCCCAGCCTAGGACAACAGTGTCCCTAGGTCCCTATGGTCCGCCTTACCTGTACACACGCCATCCTGCCTTATGAAGCCAGGTGGGCACCAGGCCCGTCCCACACTACTCAGGGCTCTAGAACCAGGCCGGAGGGAGACCCAGGCGTGGTAGGAACCATTGGGCCTGGGTATCCGAGATCGCAGCCAGGGCAAGTTCCGGTGGCTGACAATGGTAATGTTTTGACTGTTCCGTCCCAGGGGGGTACAGGTCCTGCCATCCCGTAGGAGGGTCTGGCCTGGTGGGCACAGGCATCGGTAGCTGCCCTGGAGGTTATGGCACTGGTAGACACAGGGCATGGGCAGCTGTAGGCACTCATTGATGTCTGCAGGGGGAGACCAGATAGGGAATGAGGAGGGCACGGTGCTCTGTGGCCTGCAGGTGCTCCAGCTGCCCCTTGGGGTTTTGTTGTTGGTTTTTTTTGTTTGTTGGTTTTTTACTTTGAGACAGAGTCTTGTTCAGAATGTGCCTCTTTCTCCTGAGTACTGACATGAGAGCTATGTACCTCTATGCCTGGCTCTAGCTGCCTCCCCCTGTCATCTTCCCAGAATTCAATGCCTTATGCGCTACACAGGGTTTCCTTCAAGCTGGCCTCATGAGGATCCTGCTACCAGCATTCTCCCTGTCCCCAGGGCTGCAGACAGAGGCACCTCCCAGCTCTGAGCACCATCCCAGGCTGTAGAGTCCCAGTCCTTAGTGACAGTCATCCATTCTACCCCGTGCCTCTCTGAGGTCCTGCCTTGGTCTTCCCCTCCTCCCCTTTTGCTGGGCAGAAGTGTCCCTATGCAGGGTCTGGTGAGAAGCCTTAGCTACTGCTTCAGTCACTCTCAGACTCACCATACCATAAACACTTCTTGTCCTGAGCCAGAACTGAGTGAGACCCAGGACCCAGAAGAGGTTCTGGCTGTCCCCTTTACCTAGGCAAGGCAGGCCGTGACCTTGTTGGCGGTACCCTCTGGGACAACCACAGTGGTGGCCACCTGGAGTGTTCTCACAGAGTTGATTGTAGTGGCACTCATCCAGCTGTTCCAGGCATTCGTCCACATCTGGGGAGGCAGAGGTGTTCACAGGCGTGCTCATGGAAGTGGTTCTGCCCGGAGGCCTCCTCCAAGGACGGCCCCTCCCCCTCCACTGTAAGGCCTTGTCTGTCTCTGTTTCTGACCACGGCTGCACAAGGTTTCACGCTAACACTCTGCATCCTCCGTCTCTGAGTACCACACAAGGTTAGAAGGCAACAGGGTCCGAAAAGAAGGGGCGTAGAATGTGGGTTCTAGCAGAGCTGACATATTCCAGGCCCTAGGTAGGCAACAATCCTTTTACACAAGCTCCTCGTGTGTGAGAAGAGGCCCTCTTGGTGTCGTGTTGGTGAGGGGGTCAGATGTGTGCAGGGTTTAAGGACTTGGTATATAGGAAAAGATGAAGGAAGGAAGGTAGGAATGGAGAAAGGAAGAGAGAGAGTGAGGAAGGGAGATAGGAAAGGAAGAAGGAAGAAGGAAAGAGGAGGGAGGCAGGGAGGGAGGAGGGAGGGGGAAAGAATCTCTTAAGATCTAGAAAACTGGGGTTGGGGATTTAGCTTAGTGGTAGTGCGCTTGCCTAGCAAGCAAAAGGCCCTGGGTTCGGTCCCCAACTCCGGAAAAAAAAAAAAAAAAAGATCTAGAAAACTTCAGACTCACAAATCTCTCCCTCAGGGCTATATAGACAGAATGTTTGCCAAGGAAGAGGAGACCCTTCTAGCTGCTGCCCAGGCTGGCCAGGGCTCCTCCGTGACGTGTCCGTCTTTGAGTCATTATGTCCTCACAAGCAGCCCTGACTCTGTAAGCCACCCATTAACTGCCTGGTTCACTATCCTAGACTCTATGGCGTTATTTCTTTAGTCAGTTGCTGGTGTCTGATCTGGAATGAACAGATGTTCAAGTCTTCCCGGGAAAACACTGCACGACATAGGCCCGGTGCATAAGACCATACAGTGCATAAAGGTCAATGAGAAGGTCAGTGATGCACAGTGACTGCCTGGGAGCTGTGTTGAGAAGGACCCGGAGGCTGGCTCTAGTCTGGACCACGATGTGGGGGTCAGCCATGGAGGGAGGTGGCTTCCCTGCTCTCTCTGACTTATTTCCTTCACCTCATCAAACCCAGTGGGCAGAGGTTGAAAGGAAAAGATAGGACCTAGCTCTGGGCTTCTGCCAAGAGAGTTCTAGATGCCCCCGAATCCCAGTGACACTCTCTGGTTTCTTGGGAGTATGGCTGCGCCCCGCCTGGTGCCCCTGTCACCTTCGCAGTTGCTTCCGTCAGCAGTTACCCGGAAGCCAGGCCTACAGGAAGGGAGGCAGTTATAGGAGCCGAGCAGGTTCACACAGCGCTGCCCCTCCTGGCAGAGGTGGGTGTCTCCTGCACACTCATCCACATCTGGAGGCAGAGCACACAGGGAAGGGGGGGGACCACCATGTGAACGTTTGCCTTCCCACAGACATCCTTACACCCCGGGCCAGCCCACACAGCCTAGAAGGCCCAGCCTGTAGTGCTTACGGAAGCTTGCAGACCATGTCCCCTCGGATTCTAGCTAGAAAGTCAAGGGAGACTTGGGAGGGCCGGGCCCCACTGCTGGGAGTGACAGGTGAAGACGCAGGCTAGCGTCAAGGTGAGACCTGTCACTCAGCCATGGGTCACAAAATCAAGAGAATGGGGCTGCACAGAGACCACATTTGCCTCTGGGGATCCAAGCCGCCCCAACACCTGAGCCTCAGCATCTTTCAGAAAATGACACCTCCCCAGATATGTGCTTCCCTTTGGAATCTGGACCCCGAGGAGCCTCCTGCACCCTTGGGCCAGGATTGAGCTGCACCTCCCCGGGGGGCTTCTCACCTCTACAGTTCCTGCGGTCCCAAGCCAGGGAGAAGCCAGTGGGGCAGGAGCAGGAGAAATGGCCGGGAGCATTACGGCAGGTATGGGAGCAGGGACTGGGACCCCCTGAGCATTCGTCCTTGTCTGGGTGGGAGACACGAGACTCTGTTCACAGGTGCTCCTGCCAGCTGGCTGGGGAGGGCTGTACAGCCCAGGAGAGGTCAGCTTTGTTCTTCCCGGGCGGGGATGAACTCACCCACACAAAACGCTCCCTGGGCATCCAGCTCAAAGCCCTCGGGACAGCCAAGTTCATTTTCTTCTGTAATGCAAAAGGAAAGACCCTGAGGGAACCAGTTCCCCAGAACATCTTAGGCTTGTTCTTTGGGCTGGTCCAGGCTATGGGCCCTGGTTGGGAGCACAGCCTTTAACTAGACATGTGACAGCGAGACAGCCAGTTGGCTCTGGGCCCAGGCTTGTTGGAGGTGGTAATTGTAGGGCATGCTTGGTCTTGTAGATGTACCCGGGGTGGGGGCTCGTAAGGACAGAAAGCCAGGCAAACTAAGAGACCACTAGAGAAAAGTAGACTGAGGACATGCAAAACTGCACAGGAGAACGCAACAGCTGTGCACAGAGGGTTGCAATAGCTGTCCACAGCCAGCAAGAGAGGGAGAGGGGACTGCTCCGGCAATTGTAGAGACAGTTGCCCTTAGCAAGGTGGCCACTGGGCCTGATTAGGGCTGTAGAGGCAGAGCCTGTACTGGTGGCCTGGAGACCTGGGGAAGCTAGCAGTTCATGACCACTGTGCAGATGGGAACCATGGGATTCCCACTGGGCCCATAGCTGGGACGCAGTGCCGACAGACTGAATCCTCTGAATCGGGCGTGCCTTGCCTTAGAGCTTTGCTCTTTCAACAGCATTCCTCCAGAGATCTTAAGCAATGAAAAGATACTTTTAAAGCAATTCCTTGGGTGTGGCTACATGGTGTGCTCAGGTGGGAGAAGGAGTGGGTGTGGTTTAGACTCGGAGTGTGGAGTATATCTCCTGCCTAGGAAGAAGCTTCAGAGGTCTGGGCAGGAGTGGCTTGAAGAGCTGAACCGGGCCTGCCAGAGTGGGCGGAGCCAGGCTGGAATGGGGCGGAGCCATATGGAATGGGCGGAGCTCCTCTCCCTAGCCTGTGCTCTGGCAGTCTTAGCTGGTAGGGTGGAAGTGGGCAGTGGGGCCTCACCAGTTTGCAGGGCTGTGGTGAGCTGGAAGCTCAGGGCCTCTGCCTCAGGGTCGAAGGCCGAGCTGATAGATGAGGCCCGAAGGTGCTGCACCAGCTGGGGCTGGGGGCCCCGGGTCTCATCATACTGGATGCTGTGATTGCAGCGCAGTGAGGCCGGGAGCCTGTCGTGGAGGAAGCGCTGTGTGGAGCCCACGAATAGCTGGCCAGGCCCGGTCTGCACGTAGTGCTCCTGGAAGTCCTGGGGGAGGAGCAGGAGGAGGGGGGAGGGTTCCACTTTAGAGCAGCCAGGAGGGAGCTGGGGTGCTTTCTGTGGAAGACTGGGTAAGCTTCCTTTGTCTCTTCTGCCCAAGAGCTGGCATTCAAGGGCAGCACAATGCCTGTGTTTTTCTTGTTTATGGAGTGAGAGAAATGCTCACTTCTGGGTGGCAGCTCCCTCTTAAAGTCTATCGGAATTGGCTTCTGGGGTATGAGGAAGGAAGGTGGGCCTGTCTCTCAGGGTGGGTGGGTGGAGCAGCACAGCGTTAGTACCTGCACGTGTAGATCTGCGTCGGCCAGGCTCTCTGGGATCATGCCACTGATTTTCATGTCCACAAGAAGGAACCCATCAGGATCCAGGCCCCGAGCCACCTGGGTCATTGTGAGCAGCTCCCCTGCAAGCCATCCCCACCCAGCCTGGAGTCAGCACAGGGGCAGTCCAGGCTCTCTTAGGCCCTGCTCCTAGCCTTCTGCAAGAAGACCAGGCTCACCTGTAGAAAATTCCATCTGTGACTCCTGCTGGAAGCTGCCACCGGTCAGGGAGTAACCGTTTAAGGCCTCTCCGCTCTCTCTAGCCAGGGCCCAGTAGATGGGAGAAATAGTGACCACCAGCACCCGCATCAGAGGCCCTGGGTAGAGCAGAATGCAGAGGCCATGTTAGGACTGGAGTCTTGGGGCAGCAATGCCGCTCACAATCCCTCTATGTCTCCCCTTTGCTCAGCCTTCCCCTCCCTGGCTGTGCTTGGTCCTGTGACTCCCTCTGCCCGCTGTTTAGCAGACCCCAGGAGACAGCAAAGTCAAACATATACTTTATGGTTCGGCTAGAAAAGCAAATATAATAAAGGGATACATGGAACATGATAGTTAGCCAGGTTCAACAAAACCAGATTGATGGTCCCCATGGCTCCTGGGGTGCCACAGGCTGTCACTAGGTGCTGGCTGGGTTGATGATCAACCAACTTGTAGAGAACTCCTGCAAGCGCCCTGGAGAGGAAGGCTTGTTCTGAGTGGGCTGTCCTGGGTGTCATGTGACATCTGGACCTCTTAGAGCTAGGAGAGGTCAGAGACTGGGTCAGGGGGGTACTGTCCCCCTCACAGCTTCCTCAAGGTCAGGGGCGAGTGGCAGTGAGTAACAGGGTGGAGGGAGGGAGCTAGATCCCTCCTGGGTGGCAGACCTTGCCCAGCTCCTCGGAGCCTCCACCCTATCACAACCAAGTTCACTGAGCCTGGGCCTCCATGTTTCCCCATGGCTCCTACAGCTCCTGGGAGCAGCAGCCACCTCGAAACAGCGTTTGGCTTAAATCAGTCTCTGTTAACAGTGGCTTCGAGTCTGGCAGTTAAAGTCCCCTGAACCGGGGCTGGAGAGATGTCTTCATTAAGAGCATTTGTTTTTTTCTGGCAGAGAATCTGGGTTCAACTCCCAGCACCCCCATTAGCGGCTCACAACCATCTCTAACTCCATTTGCAGAGTACCTGACAGTCTTTTCTGACCTCTGCAGGCACCAGGCATGCACATGGCTGTACATACATATATGCAGGCAAGACATCGGCACACGCATAAAATAAAAAAATAAGTTATTCTAAAAGCAAAAAAAAAAAAAAAATCCAAACAAACCAAAACCAAAACCAAAACAAGAGAGGCCAACGACGAGGCCATGTGTAGCTTCTGAAGAGCTGTTCCTAGTGAGAACTTGTCTTGGCCATTCCTTGTACTGGGTCCTTGGAAGGGGCCTTGGGTCCTTTACGTAGGCTTGCCAAGGCGGGGCCGGTGAGCCACCTGGACATTCTCTGCTCAAGACATCCTACTTCTCGAATCTGTGATTCAAGGTACGTGCACGCCTCTTCCTCCTCCTCTTCCTCTTCCTCCTCTTCCTGCTCCTCCTCCTCCTCCTCCTCCTGCTCCTGCTCCTCCTTCTGCTACTCCTCCTCCTCCTGCTCCTGCTCCTCCTCCTCCTGCTCCTGCTCCTGCTTCTGCTCCTCTTCCTGCTCCTCCTCCTCTTCCTGCTCCTCATCCTCCTCCTCCTCCCCTCTTCCTCCTCCTCTTCCTCTTCTTCCTCCCTCCTCCTCCTCCTCCTCCTCCTCCTCCTCCCTCCTTCCTCCTCCTCTTCTTCTCCTCCTCCTCCTTCCTCCTCCTCTTCCTCCTCCCTTCCTCTTCCTCTTCCCTCCCCATCCTCATCCCTTCCTCCTCCCTCTTCCTCTTCCTCCTCCTCTTCCTCTTCCTCTTCCTGCTCCTCATCCTCATCCTCTTCCTCCTCTCCTTCCTTCCTCCTCCTCCTCCTCCTCGTGTTGCTTCTTTCTTTTTGATTTTTGACGCAGGGTTTCTCTGAATAGCTCTGACTATCCTGGAATTCACTCTAGAGATCTGGCTGGCCTCGAACTCTGAGATCCACTTGCCTCTGCCTGGCCTCCCAAGTGCTAGCACTAAAGGTGTGTGCCACCACCCCAGGCTACCTCCTGCTTATTAGGGGATGGAATTCTGAATCTTTCCCTCTGTCTCCCCCACCACCTCATGTCTGTTAATCAATTCTAGTGATTCTTCACCTTTCCATGGGTGGGGGGCTCCCCAAGTGTAAGTGGCATTCCCATCATTCTCTGAGCTCCTGACGCAATGCCCTGTTCATGCCACCCCTCCCTGTCTGTTTCAAAGGCAGTGACTTTGTTTGGTGAATGTGGTAGGGGGCGGGAGCCTGTGAGCAGGAGAGGGAGTCAGCTCTTCAGTCCTCTCTTCAGGCACTGGGCCTTGAACAACAAGCCTTTTCTGTTGTGTGGGTCCAGCATGTGTCCCAGCCCCCCAGCTCCCCACCCCCACATACCCACACTTGCTGGGACGTGACTGATGCTGCTCCAGATGGTAGGAAGCTCAGAACCGCCCTGCTGTCGCACACTGATGTTGAGAGTAGCCATTCCCAATTCCTGGCCATTGATGACTCCGATCATGCTGCCCCGACTGCCCCGGGGCTCCCCTGTGAGACAGGAGACAACCAATAGTGACACATACTACCCACCTCTGAGCCTCTGGGCAAAGGTGTTGTCACTGTTACTATTTCATCAATTAGAAACTGAGGCTCAGGAAGGCACAAAGGCCTGAGCTTGGTCCCTGGAACCCACATAGAAATGTCAGCCATAGTGGTATATACGTGTGGTCTTGGTGTTGGGGAGGCAAAGACAGCAGAGGCAGGGGTGGAACCCTGGGGCTTACTGGCTAGACACTTAACCTAATGGGTTCAGTGAAAGATCCTGTCTCAAAAACAAGATGGACAGCTCCCAGGGAGTGCACAATTTGTCATCTGGCCTCCATATGCACCCGCACACACATGGACCTGCATACACACATGTACACATATGTACCACCACACACATGCACCTACACACATGCACCTGCATACATGTATGCACACACACATCATGCACACACGTGCTCATACCCAAATACACATGCACACAGGCACCCCCCACATGTACCCACACACAATGCACCTGCGCATACATACCCCTGCATATACATGTACTTGCACACATGCATATACACATGCACCCACACACATGCATGCACACACAAGTACTCACACAATGCAACTGAATACACATACACCTGCACACACATGTATGGCATAGATGCACCCACACATGCATGCACCTACACACATGCACCTGCACACACACACACACACACACACACACACACACATGTGAACATACATACACATAAAGCCAGGCAAGTCATGTCCCTAGGTCACATCAAGTTGGCTTGTTTATAAAATGAGGAGGTGGGTCCACAGACACACAGAAGACCTGTTGGTCTAAAACTTGCCAGGACTGATGGTGGCAAGGGTTGGCATGCTGTAGGGACAGGGCACCATGCCAAGAACGGAGTATTATCACCACAGAGTCCTCATTCCATCAGTGGCCCTGGCTCCAGCTGGCCTGCAGCTGCTCTGGCTGGAGCAGGCTGGCTGCCCGGAGGCTGCCAGGCGGTGCAAGCAGCCGTTCCCTTGCACAAATTCAATGGATGACATAGGCCCACAGGGCCCCTGCTTCCTCTGCCTAATGAACCAGCTGCCTCCTTTGGGCAAATGGCCTTCCAGGGGGCACAAGACAGAGGGAGCCTGGCTCTCCGCTCACCAGCCCTCCGGGGAAATTAACAACAAATTGCAGATGAGCTGTCAAAGAAAAGAACACAGAACATTCCATGGTCAGGATCGTAAACAGTCCATCAGGACGGGGTAATGCCGGGTTCTAGGAAGTGCAGCCCTCAGCTGGGGTCTGGCGATGCCCATCTGGAAGGCTTCTCAGAGCTATCAGTTTCACAACAGAGAACAGCGAGGGAGCTGACTTGTGCAGGGAGGAAGATAAGTGTGATCCAGATCCCCAGAGACCACAGGAGCTCTGAGCCCTTGAATAGCAGGCCACGTTTTAGGAGTCTTGGCCTCTTGTTGCCCACCTCCTAAAAACCAGCCAGGGCCAGAACACATTCTTACACTGATGGGGCAGAGAGAAGAAAAACAGCAGGGAGGAGAGACAGGTTTGCAGTCAGGGAGCCTTAACAAGTTGGACCTTCTGCTGGTGGCCAGGAGAACTCAGCGCTTGCCTAGCTGATTCTACCCCCAGGATTGCAAAACCAAGGCCAACCAAAAAACAACAGAAAAAACAGAACAAGGGTTGGAGAGATGGCGGGTAAAGTACCTGATGTGCAAGCAGGAAGACCTCGGCTAGGACCCGCACATAAAAGCCAGGACACATAATAGTGGTGCACGCACGCCTTTAACTACAGTGCTGGGGGAGACGAGGCTGCAAGAAAGGCAGATCCTGGGGCTTGCTGGCCAGACAACCTAGGAGACTGGTGAGCACTGGGTTAGTGAGAGACCCTGGCTCAAACAAAAAGTAAGGAGGGAGGCTGGAGAGATGGCTAAGTAGTTAAAAGCATGTACTGCTCTAGGGTTGGGGATTTAGCTCAGTGGTAGAGCGCTTGCCTAGCAAGCGCTAGGCCCTGGGTTCGGTCCTCAGCTCCGGGGGAAAAAAAAAAGCATGTACTGCTCTTCCAGAGGACCCAGGTTCAGTTCCCGGCACCGACAACAGGAAGTTCACAGTCATCTGTAACTCCAACGCCCTCTTCTGGCTGTGGGCACCTGCATGCACATGGTGCAGAGAAATTCACATACACATACACACACACACACACACACACACAAATATTTTTTATAGGGTTGGAGAGTGATAGAGGAAGACACTCAGTGTCAATGTCTGTTTCTTCACCTCCACACACATGCACACATTTACATACATACTCTCACACACATACATTCACACTCACATTCTCACATACTCAAACACGAGCACACATACACTCACACACTCACATACAACACATTCACACACACTCATACACACACAAACACACACACACACGCCAAAAAAAAAAAAAACCTTCAAAATCCGTTTACACAACAAAACCATTGAAGGAACTTAAAGCAGGTAAATCCTGAGGTCCACCATGTGGAGAAGGTGGCCATTGTGTGGGCGTGGGTGAGGAGGCTGGGACAGGAAGCTGTTCTTTGTCTCTCACAGCCGAGAGAACTGTAAATGGGAATGTTTACACACAACGAGAAGATACGTCTCCAGGTAGATTATTATGGGATGCCATCCAAGCCAGGCAGAAAAAGGGGCAAGTTTTAAAGCTCGTCTATACGCTGTGAAGGAAGCGGTAAATCCAAGCTTATGGATTTGCAGTTGGAGAGGAAACAAGCAAAAAACGAGTCAGGCATGACGGGTTGTGCTTGAAACACCACCACTAGGGGAGACTGAGGCAGGAGGATTGCTTTGAGTTCTAGCCAGCCTGGGCTACAGAGTGGGAATGTTACAAAACGGAGCTAAACCATTACTAAGAATTACCTAAGCATGGGAGGAAAAAGGCAGCTCCACAAAGTTGTCCTCTGACCGCCACCCAGGGCTGTGACACGCGTATCACGCCCGTGCAAATAGATGAAAAATATAAAAACATTCACCTAAGCCAGTTTCTCTGGCCTTTCTGTAATTAGCATACATGAAGGGAAATAGTAATTTCCACTATTAAATAAAGAGCTAAGTGAACTAAAGAAAGAACTGTGTTGGGGTGAATCCTTCCCCATGCCACCTCCTCTTTTCACGTCTTGATGCTCTAACCCCAGGGGACCTTATTTAGAAATGGGATCTTCCCAGAGAACAGCATGTCAAAATGAGGTCATCAGGGTGAGTCCTTGTCCAGTATGCCTGGTGGCTTTATAAAAAAACACAGGAAATAGAGGCTGTCTCTAGTCACTATTCTTTCAATTGCTGTGGAGAGACACCATGACCAAGGCAATTCTAACGAAAGAAAGCATTTAATTGGGGGCTAGCTTACAGTTTCAGAGACTTAATCCATGATTATCATGGCGGGAAGCAGGCAGAACGGCACTGGAGCAATCGCTAAGAGTTTTACATCTAATTTATAGGCAGCAGGCAGAGAGACAGACACCGGGCCTGATGTGGGCTTTTGAAACCTCAAAGCCCACCCCTAGTGGCGCATGCCCCCTTCAACATGGCCACACTTTCCTTCTAATGCTTCCAAACAGTTCACCAACCGGGAATGCAGCATTCAAATGAATGAGCCTATGGGACCCACCCTCATTCAACCCTTCAAATAGATGGGCGTTCACAGGGAGACAGCCACACAATACAGGCAAAGATTGGGCAACTCTTTCAGAAACCAAGGAATTCCAATGATGGCCAGAAGCTAGGGTCAGAATCTCCTGCATACGCTCAGCGGGAATCAATCCTTCCAAGGCTTTGATTCTGGACTACCAGCCTCTGAAACTGAAAGATCGTGTCTGCTCATTAAGTCCCAGACTATGGGACTTCTATATGTTCACCTCAGAAACCAACACAGAGACCAAGCACAGAGCTTTGCGGTTTGGACTGGGAGCTTGTCACCAGGAGAGAGGAAGAGTTAGGACCAAGTTCTGAAACAGAGGAAAGTCCCTCAGACTTGAAGTCACCCTTGAGCTAGCAACTTCCTCTGGGTATCCAAGAACCACTGATGTCTGGGTACATTTGTTAGCAACTTGCCTTCTTACAGACAAGGGAATCAGGGACCAGAAAGGTTCCCACATTTGCTTGACAAAGGTCAAATCTCAATTTCTACGGAGAGAGATTGTGACCAGGTAGAAATAGATTGGTAATGTCTGTCATAGGCAGGGTAGAGAATGGTCCTTTGGGCAAAGATTTCTACACTATGTGTGGAAATGGATTGGTGATGTCTGTCATTGACAAGAGATACAAACCCATGTCCATGGGGTATTTGGTGTAGAGGCCGACAATCCAGAAACAATATTCTTTTCTTTATGTTGGTTTGAATTGTTTTACTGTGGCTTCTCAGGACACCCCTTTTTGATATTAAAGTTTGCCTTCACCCTAAGGAGAAGGGGGCTGATTAAGGAATCTCTGGTCTGTGGGGGGTCAGTAATGTCAAGTTTCTTCTGATGACCTACCATGGCTGTGTAAGACTTGGGATGACCACTAGTTCACAGATGTTCACAGGAAAGTCCTCAAGGGCATCATAGGTAATCTTATTTGATCTTGCCCTTTTCTCGAGGTTATAGGGTGTCCAAATGGAGGATGTGGGTCAATGTCAGACGACCCAGAACAGCCAGGTTCTCTGGCCAAGCTGAGTGTGGTAAATGCTTAGCCCTTCTGAGATTCAGTTTCCTCAGACAGGATGCTATGGGTAGCTTTCCCACCAGCCTCGTGCTCAGTTTTAACCAAGCGAGTCAGACGCCTGAAGGGCAGTGGCCCAGGCTCTGCTAAGCAGGATACAACCACTAGACTCAGTCTAGAGGCCTAGGTAAAACACTCCTCACCTCTCACGGCCAGCAACGCCTTGGCTGTGGCAGAGCCCAGAAGGTTGTGAGCAACACACTCATATACTCCAGCATCTCCAGCCTCCACGCGTTCAAGCCACAGGCTCCCGTCTGGCAGGGCCCGGAGCCTCCGGCTAGCCTGTAGTGGTCGGCCTGCCCGTAGCCACTCGATTGTGGGCACAGGCTCTCCAGTGGCCCGGCATCTGAGTTCCACATCCACTCCGGACCTCACTGTCATGTCCCGAGGCTCCACCTGGAACACTGGGGCACCTGAGGGAGGAGTGGGGCAGGTTTTAGGGGACAGTCTTGTCTAGTCCAGAGATCTGTGCTCATTTAGAAAACACCAGAAGGTGGGAAGAATATGAGAGTCACACACATTGCTGCCCCACAGCTACCAGCCTCTTCACGCTGCCCTACACATGAGGGACATGCTTTTCCCAGGCAACCACTGTTGTGTGTACACATTGCTGCTTTTGCTCCATCCGCCTCACATTTGATGGTGCCCCCCTACTCCAAGATGATATCACTAAGAGCTTGGGATGTGGCTCAGTAAGTAAGAGTACTAGCTGGGCAAGCATGAGGACCTGAGTTCAAATCCTCACCGCCTATGTTTAAGATGCCAGGCATGCACTCCACTGGTACTTATTCTCTGTACTTCAATCATCCATAGGTCAGACATTTATATTGCCCCACCCCCACCCCAAGGCTCAGGGACCATCAGGGAACACAGGGCAGAAAGTCTGTAAGAGCCAGTAGTCAGGGAAGGCCAGAGTAAATGTGTGTCTTGGATTGGACAGAACCGCTGAGGTTATGAGCTCTCTCTCACCAGACCTTGTACGACCTGCACAGGATCAAACCATTCAACATTTGAACACAGACCTGGGATGAGCTTACGGGCCCCCTCCTCTGAGGAGATGTAGATAGCTGACAACTTCTGGAGAATAAGTTTTCTTTAAGGATGTGGCCCCCAGTATGTTGATCTTGTTCCATCAGATCCCCTCCCCCTCAGGAGTATAGTATATGTACAGCAGAAACTAAACTGGGTGGCTTATAAGAAATAAAAAGAGGGCTGGAGAGATGGTTCAGTGGTTAAGAGCACTGGCTGCTCTTCCAGAGGTCCTGAGTTCAATTCCCAGCAACCACATGGTGGCTCACAACCTTCTGTAATGGGATCTGATGTCCTCTTCTGGTGTGTCTGAAGACAGCTACAGTGTACTCATATACATGAAATAAATAAATCTTTAGAAACAAAAAGAAACAAAGAGAACACTAAGTCAGGGGTGGATGGGTAGGCACTCTGGAGAAGTTAGCAGGAGGAGTGGTGAATATGATTAAGACACACTGTATCAAGTTCTCAGAGTTAAAGTGTTACTTAACAAGCACCAATCATGGCGGTGCGTGCCTGTAATGTAACCCAGTGACATGGAGGGCAGAGAAAAGAGGATTGCTGGGACTTGCTGGCTGCCAGTCAATAGCAACATAGTGGGAAGCCATAGGGCCACAAAACGGCAGGGAGATTCCAACAGTGTGGATGGTGTCACAGTGCTGGGAGAAAGATTGGACGGGTGACACGATCCCAGTCACAGCTTCTTTCTGCTTTTAGTGGAGCAGGAGGTAGAACCCTGGCCACATACACTAGACAAGTGCTCTGCCAAGCTTGCCCTAGCACCCAGATTCCATTTAGATGAAGATCAAGGGCTGGAGAGATGGTTCTCACACATAAAATAAAAAGGTTTAAATCTTAAAAAATAAGAACAAAACTAGAATGTGGAACACCTTGCAGCCATGGCTGAGCAAAGTGGCCCCCCATAAGCCCTCCCTCCAAAAGGATTAAAAACGTTAGCAGAATTGACAAAAATGATTTCAGGGCCCAAGAAGCTAGCCAAAACCTCACAACACACAACACGTTTCCAGAACCTTGGCTGACAACAGTGGCAGCCTGCAGGACTGCCCCGGACTGCTCACCCTACTCCTCACTCGACATGGTATCCCCACAGGTCATCGTGAAAGCCACCAGCTTTCTGTAACCAGGGCCCAGCTGCAGTGTGGGTGGCAGACGAGACATACCCAGAGGCTGAAGTATGCAGGGAAAGGAAACTGGAGGTGACAAATGGCCACTCTAGCAGCCCGGCTGAGGAGTCCAGAGAACCTGCCAGAACTTTGACAACGGCAAGGAGGGTATGAAGGAGACCTGAGCTGGTCAGTCCCTTCAGCTCTGGTGGAAGGGAAAGATTCAGGTAGAGGCAGCCCAGAGACGGATGACCTTTGACCCACTCTGCAGCCACATGAGGCTGAAATTCGTCTCCATGTTTTCTGTCATGCTCACAATGTCTGGATGAAGTAGTTTTGTGGCGGTCACTTTCAGACCTTCCGGCTGCTGAGTCACGCATCTGTGCTCTCCCGTGTGGGCTGGCTGTCATTGCCCCTTCAGGCTGAAAATTTCCTGGTTCCTGATTGAGCCAGGGGGTTTCCATTGCAGCTGTAATCGAATGTCTCACAGCCTTCCTCCTCCATGGGGAGAGAAGGCATGGCCCTCCCCGTCAGACCTGCTCCTCCCAGGCCTCGGCTGACACCCTAGAACACTAGAGGGGCTCAGCATCTTCCCTCGAGCAGCCCAGGGCGTCAGGATTCCCAGTAGGGCTCCCACTAACTGTAGAGAGAGATCTCTCATGGGAAGTGGGGACAGTCCTGTGCCCTCATTAGGCCTGACACGGAGAACAGTGATGGCCCCTGCTCAGGGTGTGGGGGAAGGGTAGGCTGCACTCGTCTATGCATGGCACAGGCTGTGCATGGTGATTGTCATGGAAACTGGAGTAAGGTGACTGTTCTAGCAATATATCTTCCTGCCTCATCCTCTGTTCGTTCTTTCCCCATTTTAAAGTTTTAGTTTAAATTACATTTATTTATCTAGGGGCTGGAGAGATGGCTCAGTGGTCAAGACAGCAAACTGTTCCTGCAGAGGGCTGGGTTTGGTTCCCAGAAACCACGTGACTCATAACTGCTTGTAAACTCCCACTCTGGCCTCTCCAGCCCCTGTATCATGTACACACACCCACAAACATACAGATTTACACACACATACACACACACACACACACACACTCACAGAGAGAGAGAGAGAGTTAAATTTTTAAATATATATTTTTGTGTATATTGTGTGCTGTATGTTGTGTGGTGGTAGTTGTGATGGTGCATGTGAATATATTGTATGTTGTGTATGTGTGTATGTGTTGTGCATGTATATGTGTGTGCATTGTGTGGTGGTAGTGGTGATGGTGTATGTGTATATGGTGTGTGTGTGTGTGTGTGCGCGCGCGCACGCGCATGTGTTGTACATGTGGAGGTCAGAGGACAACGTTCTCTCCCACCACAGGAGTCCCAGGGATTGAACTCAGTCTGTCATTCCCGGTAGCAACCCATATTTACACCCTGAGCCATCTCCTCCGTCCCACAGTCTTTCTTTTGGCTGGAGAAAAGGGAAGGGGCTTTGTTGGGTTTCCTGTCCGTTGTTTTGTGAGATCCTAGCTACATTGCAGATGTTGGCTTCAGTCTCATTCAGCACTCAGAGGAGGTGTCTGGGCCTGGGCCTGGAGAGGAAGTGCCTGGGTCTGGGCCCCGGGAGCCTCAATCTCCCTTACTTTTTCCTTCAGTTTCGTTCTGCTGCCGCATGAAAGTTTCCTGTTGTTCTGAGTGATCACAGGACACACTCAGCTTTGTCTGTTACTGGGTCTACCCCATCCCTGACAAAAGAGCCTGACAAACTCAGGATGAAGGGAGCCCTCGGCAGGACAGACAGTTGTCCTCACATCAGACCGACAGGACAGATGCTCTCTGCCAAGACGGTGGTTACGTAGGGCTGGTGAGGACGGTGACTTTCTAGGGTGACTGATGAGTCAATAATCAGGGCAGGGCAAAGTCGCCAAAGTGTGGACAAGAAAGAAGGAAACAAAGTCTGTTGACACATGACACACAGACGATCCCACTGGGGGAAACCCTAGGGGATCTATGTGAAATTCCCAAGAACTAAAAACCAAGCTGTCAGCCAGGAGGTGGTGGCACATGCCTTTAGTCCCAGCACTCGGGAGGCAGAGGCAGGGGGATCTCAGAGTGTGAGGCCAGCCTGGTCTGCAGAGTGAGTTCCAGGACTAGCTAGGGCTACACAGAGAAAGCCTGTCTTGAAAAACCAAAAAAAAAAAAACCCAAAAAACCAACTAACCAACCAACCAAACAAATAAACAAACAAAACAACTCCAAAAACCAAAACAAACCAAAACAAAGAAATAAAACAAGACAAAGAAAAACCCCAAAACAACATAACAACAACACAAGCTATCAAGGCCACAGGGCATAAGATCAAGATATAAAAAGCCAGGGTGGGCTGAGATGTTGCAGCAGGTCAGAGCTCTGCATAAGCCTCACTATCTGAGTCCAGAGCCTCAGAATTGACACATTCCATCACCTCAGGCCCAGCACTCCTCTGGTAAGATCTGGTAGAAGCCTGCGGGGCCAGGGCCAGTCGGCAGAGAGAGAACCAACTCCCCAAATTTGTCCTCTGACTTCCGAGGGTTGGGCATATAGCTCAAGTCAAAGGTAGAGTGCTTCATTAGCATGTAAAAAGCCTTGGGTTAAATCCCCCAAACTGAAGGCATTGTGGTGGGCCATGCCTGTAACCCTCATACTCTAAGGTAGAGACAGGAAGATTGTGAGTTCAAGACCCGGTGACCTCTCCTACCCCAATCAAATCATTTGTTAATATCTGTCCTAGCAACTGTCCATCTTGTTCGCTGAGGCAGAGTCTGTTCATTGGCCCAGTTGTCCAGCAAGTCCTGGGGATCCATGTCCCCCCACTGCCCAGCACTGGGGTTACAGGGAAATGCCACACACCGAGTTTTAACATTGTTTTTATATTTGTTTCCTCATTTACCAGTGGGTCTGCCATGGTGTATGTGGGAAGGCCAGAAGACGACTTGCGGGAGTCAGTCCTCAACTTCCACTGGGGGAAGACCATGGGTTAAATTTAGGTGGTTAGGGTAGGCAGCAAGTCTCTCACACACTGGACGTTTTTGCTCCTGGGGAGCAAATTTGGGTCTTCGTGTTTGCCAGACAAGCACTTTATTGACCATTTCATTTCCCTGCCCCTGAGGACTTAAAAAAAAAAAAAAAAAAAAGGTATGGAGCTAAACATATAATCCAAAAAGTACAAAATCTATCAGTTAAGTATGGGCTGCCTCTTATTTTACAGTTTAGCCTTTCTTGAAAGGTTTTGTCAAGAAAAGGCACAGACAAGCTGTAGACTGGGAGAAAGAGAATTCATAGCTCAAAGAAGCCAGAACCAAGAAGACTGCCTGGGATCCCATTTGAGAAAGTTCCAGGAAGAGGAAATCTGGAGGAACAAGAAGTGGGCCACTGGTGGGCCTGGGGCTAGCCTGCAGACTGGAATGACTAACGGAACAACAGTCAGTCCCAGGGCTGATAGGAATCTGCCCCTTAGGACAGTGGCCCTGCTTGCACAACTCCATGATTTTATCAGATGAGTACTTTTATTTCTTTTTAAAAGATATATTTTACCCAACCAATGAACAGAAGCTGCTGACCCCTCTGGTTGAATTAGGGAAAAGCTGGAGGAAGCTGAGGGGGAGGGCTACCCTGTAGGAGGTCCAGCAGTCTCAATTAACCTGGACCCCCCAGATCTCTCAGACACTGGGCCACCAACCAGGCAGTGTACACCAGCTGCTATGAGACCCCCAACACATACACAGCAGAGGACTCTCCGGTCTGGGTTCAGTCAGAGAAGATGCACCTAACCCTCAAGATACTGGAGGTTCCAGGGAGTTTAGAGGTCTGGTGGGATGGGTGAGGTTGGGACATCCTTGTGGAGACAGGGGGTCAGTGGGGAGGAGGTATGGGATGTGGAACAATCAGAGGGTGGACCAGGAGGGGAATTAAATCTGGAGTGTAAAAATAAATAAATAAGTAAATAAATAAATAGATTTATTTTAAATTATGTATGTGTGTGGGGGTATGTACTGTGTGTGTGTGTGTGTGTGTGTGTGTGTGTGTGTGTGTGTGTGTGTGTGTGTGTACTCACAGAGCCCAGAAGAGGGTGTTGGGTACCCCTGGAACTGGAGTTAATGGGTGTCGAGAACTGAACTCTGGTCTTCTGAAGGAGCAGTGTTCTTTACAACTCTCTCTCTCTCTCTCTCTCTCTCTCTCTCTCTCTCTCTCTCTCTCTCAGATTTATTTATTTATTTTATTTTATTTTATGTATGTGAGTACACTGTAGCTGTCTTCAGACACACCAGAAGAGGGCATCAGGTCCCATTACAGATGGTTGTAAGCCACCGTGTGGTTGCTGGGAATTGAACTCAGGACCTCTGGAAGAGCATTCAGTGCCCTTAACCACTGAGCCATCTCTCTAGCCCCTTAACAACCTCTCTATTCTAACCACACCCCACCTTTCTAAAATTTTCTCTTTTAGATTAGTGTCACAATGTAGGCTTGGCTTGAAACTCACTTTATGGTCCAGACTACCCATGGGACCTTAGCAGTCCTCCTGCCTTACTCAGGAGTAAGTACCGGGATTTCAGGTCTGGTCTGTGCCGCCACACTCACTCAGTGTGAACCATAGTTGAGCAGAACTGTGGGTCTTTTGTTATACAAAGTCAAGGCAGCCACTAGTGGGGCAAGGGGGTTTGACTGAGATTGTGTGGGGTGCTGGGAGTTGGCGGTGGGTGCTTCAGGGCTTCATACATGGGTTCATCTTCAATGCAATATTTTCTGAAGGGCTAGGGAAATGGCTCAGAGTAAAGTGCTTGCTGCACAAATGTGAGGATTTGTGTTTGATTGAAAGTCATGCAATGCTTGTTTGTAACCCCTGTGCCGGGAAGACAGAAGCAGGAGGATCTCTGCCAGTCAATCTAGTTAAAACAGTGAGCTCCAGATTCCCTGGGAAACCTTGTCTCAGAACAGTGAGCTGGAAAGCAATAGTGGTGAAAGGTAAAAGTTTTAAAGTTGCTCCCCTAGACACAAAGTTTAGAACAGAAAAAAGAAACAGGTTAGGCCCCAAAATTGTACGTTCCAGAAAGCCTCTCCTAGGGCTATAGAATGGGTAATTACATTGGCCAGCTCAACAGCTTTCTCCCAGAAACTAGCTGACCATAAATCTTAGAGAACAATCTTGAGAAGCAGGAAGCTTCTCCCAGGAACTAGTGGACCATAAAGTTAAACAATCTAGAGAAACAGAGAGTTTCTCCTTCTGATTTTTCACTATTATTCTTCACACTTTCCAATGACGCCATCCCTGCCCCCTCGGGTTGTGGTTTCTCCCTTTAAACACCCTTTCTCCCAGCCTTTCGGGGTCGAACTCCACTGCCCCTGCGTGGGATATGAGTCTTGACCCCAGTGCACTGGTTCCTATCAATAAACCTCTTGTGATCATAGCAAAGATGGTCTTGTGTGAGTTCTTGGGGGGTTGCGTCATCCTGAGACTTGAGTGAGGGTCTCCCCGCTCCGGGGGTCTTTCAGTGGAGGGTGCCTAATGTCCACCTCTGGCCTCCACATACTCGTGCATGGGCGAGCATCCTCCCTCCACCCCCAACTGCACACAGAATACTTCTGTAAAATGCCCGAGATTCCTTCGCAGGATTTCCTGTGGCTCAGACAGTGCTAAGCAAGCTCTGAGCTGTGTCTCCAATGGAAGAGCTGTCACCTTAGCCTCAAAGGCAGTTTTGAGTCTTGGATAGAAACAACCATAAGAATAATGGCAACATTTGTTTCAGCCTGAACCTGGGTTACATTTGGGAAATGCTTTCCCGGGGCTTCTGCCACATAATGAACCATATCCAGCTGCAGCTGGCCCCGAGTGCCCTTATCACCTGATCCCCACCTGCTAGGGACAGAGCTGAAACTCACTCTGAAGCACAAGGGTCACCACTTTCTTCACGGAGCCCATCTCGTTCGTGGCCAGGCACTGGTACCGTCCTGCGTCGTCCATCTGCAGGTAGCAAGAGGGGGAGAGGGGTGTGGGTGCTCAGGTGAGGAAGAGGGTGGGTTGGGCACACACAGGTGACTGTACTGAGACTCATCTGACTGGGAAGGGATGTGGGGTGAATAGTGGACAGAGAACCTGGAGTCCTGAAACAGCAAGGGCACCTGAGGCTGTTCATCATCAATGCGGAGAATACAACCCCTCTGCCCTTGGAAGCCCTGGAAGCCCCAGGTGAGTAAGGGTGCGGCTTGTTGCTCTAGGCAGAGTCCGGTGCTAGGGAGAGTACATTCCGGTTTGCTTCTTCCAGACTTTTACATGAACTATTAATGCTTTGCTCTGCCATAGGGATTTGGATGCCCAGGGAATGTTTGCTAAATAATAACGAGCACACTTAAAAATTATTCATGTTCATTGTTTAGTGTGTGTGTGTGTGTGTGTGTGTGTGTGTGTGTGTGTGTGTGTGTGTGTGTGTGTACATCCAAGCACGTGGAGGTCAGAGGTTACCTTTGGGAGTCATTCCTTAGCTCCTCTATCCACCTCCTCTATGGCCTGGAATTTATCAAGTATGCTAGACTTGGTGGGCCAGGAGGCAAAGGGTCATCCTGTCTGTTTCCCCAGGGCTTGGATTATTTGAACTATTAGGCTCAGCTTTTTAGATGTGGATTCCTGGGATCAAACACCAGTCTTCGTGAATCATGACAAACTCTTTGCTGACTGAGCCATCTCCCCAGCCCATGCCTGGTACATTTTAAAGCCTCGAACTCAGGCGTTTGCGCTAGAAGGTGCAGCTCACAGGGTCTCCAGACCAGCATGCAGGGGCTCTGGCACAGTAGCTCTGGTGGCCAAGGACACTCTGACCACACAGGGTCCTGTCCATGACTGGTTTGTGGTGATGCAGGGAGACACCTTCATTCTTTTCTCTTCCTGCTGTTGCTCCTAGATTTATTTTATTTTATTTTTAAAAGCAGAACATGGTGGCGCATGCCTTTAATACCAGCACGCAAGAGGCGCACAGGCAGGTGTATAGCATTCAAGGCCAGCATGCACTACACAGTGAGTTCCAAGGCAGCTAAGGCTACATAGTGAGACCCTGTCTCAAAAACAAAACAAAACACAAAACAAAACAAAACCCAAAGCAAACCAACAACAAAACACCCCAACACCCCCAAAACCAAAATAAAAACCCTCTCTCTTTTGTTTCTTTTTTTTTTTATCTTTTTTTTTTTTTTTTTTTTTTTCGGAGCTGGGGACCGAACTCAGGGCCTTGTGGTTGCTAGGCAAGCGCTCTACCACTGAGCCAAATCCCCAACCCCCCCCCTCTTTTAAGAGAATATCTCTGTGTAGCCCCTGCCTGTCCTGGAACTTGCTCTGTAGGCCAGGCTGGCCTTGAACTCATGAGCCCCAACCTGTATCTATCCAAGAGGTGGCTCCCAGGGCCTGAAGAGACACAGCTGAGGGTGGGGATCTGGCGGCCAGATCCACATGGGTGGGGTCCCGTCACTACCCTGTTACCACATCTATGGAGATTCAGTTTCCCAGTCTCTAAAAGAGCCACGCCTTTAATCCCAGCTCCGGGGAGGCAGAGGCAGGCGGATCTCTGAGTTCAAGGTCTACAAAGGAAGTCCCAGGACGGCCGGGGCTACAGAGAAACTCTGTCTTGAAAATCAAAACCGGGCTGGAGAGATGGCTCAGCGGTTAAGAGCACAGACTGCTCTTCCAGAGGTCCTGAGTTCAATTCCCAGCAACCACATGGTTCACAACCATCTGTAATGGAATCGGATGCCCTCTTCTGGTGTCTAAAAGCAGCAGCAGTGTACCTCATATGCATAAAGTAAATAATTCTTAAAAAAAAAAAAAAGAAAATCAAAACCAACTCCCCTCCCCACCCCAAAACAATAACAAACACCAAGCAAATGACAACAAAAATCCAGTCTCTAAAAGAACAGGAGCTGCTGGAACTGGTGCAGGTGTCCCCAAGACTCTTGCAGGGGTCCCCAGGACTGTCACAGATATTAAAATCACTGCAGCTGCTATTGCACTGTATCTGTCTTTTTTTTAACACACACACACACACACACACACACACACACACACACACACACACACAGACTGCACATGTGTTTTGCCTGCATGCATGTCTGTGTGAGGGTGTCAGATCCCCTGGACGAGGAGTTACACACAGTTGCGAGCTGCCCTGTGGGTGTTGGTCCTCTCGAGCAGCCTCTGTTCTTAACCGCTGGGGTCTCTCTCTAGCTGCACTACCCGTCTTTAATCACTGTTTGCATGGTTCCTAACTGGGCAGATCCGAAGCCTATCATGACACGGTACCAGGCCTGACTGGTCAGTTTCAGTGTCGCTAGCCCCTGGAAGGTGGGGTGCAGGTGAAAGCTGAGAGAGGAGCTTCCCACGGGGAACAGGCAAAGTCAGCCTCCTGCATGCACTGTGGAGGGAAGTGCCTTTAGACTGTAGAGGGTGGTGCTATCCTAAAAATCCTCTCAACTGCTGTAAAAAGCACAGGACGGGGGCCCCCCGCCTTGCCTTGGTCCTGGGGATGGTCAGGGAGCCGTTCTGCAGCTGCAAGTAGACGCGGCTGATGGGCAGTGGAAGGCCATCTTTGGACCAGTGGATGTCTGGAGCTGGGTCTCCACGAACCACGCAGTGTAGCTGGATGCTGCCCCCTACAGGTTCTACCAGGTAGGAGAAGGCTTCCCCTTGTAGGACCGGAGCCTCTGCAAGAGCCAAGACAAATTAGCCAGGAGTGAAGTGTCCTTGTAGCCCATCATTTCATCAACCCACTACTAAACTCTGTTCAGCCCCTGCCTTCCTCTGAGCGCTAAAGGAGCCCCTGCTGGCCCAGCATGGCTGTACACAGTCCATGCATTGGGAGGGCAAACACCTTCTGTGTTGCTGCCCATAAACTGGCAGTGGTCACCAGGAACTCATGCTTTGATCGATTAGTGATGTCTGAGTGGACACAGGAAGGAATCTGACTTCTATGTGTCTGCCATACTGGTAGACACGCAGATAGAGCACCCCAGCTTCGGATCACACTGCCAGGTACTTTGGAGAAGAACGGTAGAAACGTGAATGCTGGGGCACCTGTCGGACAGGAGCTAAGGGACTCATTTAACTCCCTAGGCACTGTTGGCTGTTCTGGGCTGGTTTCCACGGTTCCTGGGGTCCTGAGATTGAATTGATCCAAAGCAATGCAGACCCAGTGTCTTGGGTTATCTTGTCTCCAGCAAGACCCACCCAAAGTTAAGCAAAAACCCCAGTGTTCTGAGGGCTACGCATGCCAAGGGGACATCAGCAGGCTGGCAAGCACTGGCCCTATCCCAGCCCCAACAGCCTCCTCCTCCCCTGGTACTTCCCGGCAGCATCTAGGACTGTCAGAAGAGCGAGTGTAAAGTACAGTTTTCTGTACTGACCTCCCTCCCCCAAGGATGTGTGTACAGAGTACAGTAGAACTCAGCCCCTGGCAGTGTATAAAGTCCCCCAGGGGCTCCTGACACGCACAGGTTAAAATGTCACTAGCTAGAAGGCAGGAAGCTGATTTCTTAAACATCAGAAAACGGGGTGGGTTACAGGAGGGCGATAGAGGAAGCTCACGTGGGCTCCCATGCTACCTTTCACATGGACGAAGCTGACAGCCTGCACACGGCCAACTCTGTTCTCAGCCCAGCACATGTACACGCCACTGTCCTCTTTGGTGACGGCTGCCCGCTGCAGGGTGCTGCCCCCATCCTGCTCAGACACCCCCTCTGTGGTGGGAAAAGAGATGTCCGCCGCTCTTAGTCTGCAATAAGGGCCTCCCCTCTGTTCTTGGTCACTCTACAGAGGTGTGTGTGTCCGGAAGGTGCTTAAGAGGGATGCAGAGACAAATGGGATGGTCCCTTCTCCATGGATGATGGGATGGGAGGGTCCCTTCTCCATGGGTGGTGGGCTGACCAAGCAGATCTTTTTTTTGGGGGGGGGAGGTGGGAACAAGCCACAGAGGATCTGGCCAGAGAGTTTGCCTGTTTTGTGATTTCCAGGCGACAGTCAAGGGTAGACCTTTGGGGGTCTATTAACATAAATAATCAGACAAAAAAAAAATCACAGGCCTGTGATCCCAGTGCTCGGGAACCAAGATAGTAGGTCTAGGAGCTCAAGGCCAGCCTGCGCTACAGAGAACCCTGTGAGTTCTCCGATTGGCCAGACTGACCAGCCAGTGAGTCCCAGAGATGCCTCTGTCTCTGCCTTCCTGGTACTGGGATCATAGACGCACACCACTATATCCAGTTTTTTGCCATGGGTGCTAAGAATTCGAACTCAGGTCCTCTGTAGATACTGCCCTTCCTCCCCGTGGGTCAGACATAGTCTCCATGACAGACACTGCTATTGTGGGGGAATTTATTCGGGACGCCAAGTGTATTTCTGTGTTGGGTCATCTTGTCCTTGGCACCTGTGCATTTCTCTGTGTCATAGAATGGCTGGGACGTCTACCGTAACTCCCTTGTAAGGCGCACAGAGAAACCCAATCTGCAGGTGCATAGGGGGGCTCGGCAGACCTGGCCTCACATCTGGGTGATGCTGTCCACAGTAGAACATGTCATTTCCAGGGGAGGGCACGCAGCAATTCACTAACTAAGCAGGCACTTGTCAGGGGTCTACTGTGTACTCTGAACCCCTGTGTTTCCCTGCTGGGTCTCAGAAGGGAAGACAGAGTTGCCTCCTATGGGAGCAGCATCTCAGGGCAAGAACACAGGTATCCCCTCTTGACCTAAGGTCTCTGGGACTGAGTCTTCTGTTCAGATGGCTTCCTGCTAGCTCTAACATACAGCTCAGGGTGCGCTCACAGGCAGGCTCTCTGTGTTTCCTTGTATAACCTGGACACCCAGGGCCTGAAGGACCATCTGACACCCTCTTCCACTCTATCTACTGCACTGGTCTCTGAACCCACTTCCTCTTCTACCTCCCCAGCCTCAACTCTGATCACCCCTGGCTCCAGGAGACCCAGACCTGTGACAGGCTGGTCGTTGATGGTCCAGCCAATGCGGGGTGTTGGGCTGCCCCTGGCCGCACAGCGAAGCCATAGCCTGTCCCCAAGGCGCAGACTGCGGTCCCCGGGCAAGGTGGTAAGGACAGGCAGCGTCAGGATAGTGAGATGCACACGGCGGCGGGCACGGCCCACGGCGTTCTCTGCGGTGCAGATGTACGTGCCTGCATCCTGGCCCTGGAGGGAGAGGGAGAGGGAGATTCAGGATAGCGACTACCTCTTTACCTAGCCTGGGCCAAAATCCTTGGAGACCCATTCTCTACAGGTTCCCGTGAAGCTTCCAAGCTAGAGAAGCAGAGTGACTCTTCCTAGCTCCTAAGGTTCCCGTGAAGCTTCCAAGCTAGAGAAGCAGAGTGACTCTTCCTAGCTCCTACAGGCAGCAGTGGGCCAAACAGACTTCTCTGAGGCTAGGCAGGGTGTCTCCATGCCTTCCCTTTAAAAAAAAAATCACTCAAGCTCCGATCACATGACCAGAGTCAAGAGACCTAGTCCTGTTTCCTGACATTGTACTGGGTGCTGGGCTTTGTGATCCAACTGACACATGCCAACTTATCCATGTTTGAAACACCCAAGAGGTTGCTCCTACCTTTGGGGAGAAAATCCAGTGAGGTTCTGAGGGGGCATGTTCTGCAGGGGACCCTGAGGGCTCCTCACTGCTGTGGGGACAGGGTCTGGGGCCCTGATAACCCACACAGTCATGTGTCACAACACAGCTGCCAGGTCATTCCAAGAGTGGCTTCTTTTGCAGTACTGATGATCAAAGGGGCTGGCACCCCAGAGCCCCGGCTCAATACCTCCTTTGGAACGTGGACAACATTCAGTGCTGAGATTGGTTGAGAACAACTGGTCCACTTGGGAGACACTAAGTTGTCACTATTCTTCTCTGGGAGGTGGCTGCGGAGGTCATTTCAAACCTGGATTCTGATCACGGACAGAAGCTGTCTTGGGATATCCAGCTGCCTCTGCCTCTTGGCTTATCCTCGTGGGATGCTAACACTGCCCTCCCAAGTTCCCAGGGGCTGAAGGGCCCAGGGATAGCCGTGGTGAAGCAGGTGGTACTCTGCCACCCGAGGGCCACACTCATTGATCTTGGACCTGGGTCTCACCTCAGAGTTCTTTACCAGGAGCTCCCCAGAAGGCTGCAGGGTAAACTTGCCCTCAGCTCCAGATACCAGGTGGCCATCCTTTTCCCAGGTGATGGCTGGCTTGGGGCTGCCCTTGGCTGTGCAGGGCAGGAGGGCGTGGGAGCCCTCAGTGGTGGACAAATCTGGGAGACCATTCTCAATCACAGGTGGGACTGCGGGAAGAGAGATGCTCATCTGGGGCTGGGCTGAGCTTGCAGTTTGGCTTCTCTGTGCCAGGGCCTGGTTAGCGCTCAACCCTTCTCAACTTCTCCTACCAACTTCCAAGCCCTAGGTCATTGCCCGTGGTCAGAACGATCTGAGGATTCTGTATTTGGCAATGTTATGACCTATTATAGCTGTGTGCCCAGGCGTGTACACACAGGTGTATGTGTACGTGCGCGCACACACGCAATGACTTGAAGCGCTGTGGTGGGGGCAGAGGCCATCTAAGGCTCCATTAGCACAGACTCCCAGTGTATGACAACCTCAGAGAGCATGTGTAGCAGAACTTGTGTATTTCCTTGCCCCCATAGACTATTCTAGGGATACAGTGGAGGGCCCAGGCAGGTACAGTTTGTTTCGTCCATCGGGTAGCATTTGTCTATGCGGGGTAAGCAGGGTCAGGAGAGGCATAGAGCCAGGAGACACTCTGGATTCATGGCAAAGCCTGACCCTAGCCATAGAGCCATGGTCATCCAGTTATCCTGTCAACAGCTTCAGGGACAGAGCACCCTGGGGCCCATTGAGCAGACCTTTGGCAGATCATGAGGCTCAAACTAAGGAAGAGCCATATAGAAGCTTCTGGAGCAGGGGAAATAACTTCTGTCACTAAGTTACAAAGGGAGAAGAAAGGCCAAGGAAGCATGCCAGGTTGGAGAAGGCAGAGGGTGAGTGTTTATGACTGGAGCCAGCCAGACTGGACAAGAGAAAGTTCCCTCAGCAGTGCTGGGTAAGGAAGAGGTGGGATGTGTCAGCAAGGGCAGGAGTAGACTAGGAAGAGAGCATCTCAAACTCTAGGTCACCATGTCTCCTGCAGGTCCTTCCTGGACCCACCTTGTACCACCAGCCTGGTCTTTGCCATGGCACTGCCCACGCTGTTCTGGGCAATGCAGAAGTAGTTCCCGGCATCCTCTGGGCTGGCGTGCATGATCCGCAGCTGGCCGCTGGGGAGGACCTGCATATGAGCTCCTGGATTTGGATAGAGTAAGTTAAGGCTAGTATCTGCGTTGGGGGAAGCGTCTAGAAGGATGTGGTGTGAAATGATCTGTCGGATTTGCTGGTGTCCCAGAGGGCAGGAGGTGGGACCACGTCTTAGACCCAGGGATGAGGGTGGGGTCTCCTGGGTAGGAAGGGGGACCACCTTGCCCTTCCTGCTGGCCACTGTGAGGTCTCACCTTCAGGGATGCTGAACCCCTCCTTCTGCCAGATGATCATTGGCTGGGGGACGCCAGAGGCCTCACAGGGCAGCAGCACCTCCTCTGATGCCACGACCTGAACCACGCTGGGGAGCGGCTTTACCACAGGGGAGGCTGTGAGCACAGAAGACAGAGGTCCCTCCAACAGGTATCCCTCTAACCAGGGTTTATATCGAAGGAGAGGGATTTTAGGGGGAACAGGGGCTCTGAAGCCTCACGCCAGCAACAAGACTGCAGGGAACTGGCTCTCTCCCCAAGATTCCAAACTAGGAATTAGTTTAAGTTAGGCTGGGGGCATCAGGGGCTGAGGCCTCCCCTGTACTCCCAGTCCTACCTGTCTCCATGTCTCCAGCACCCCCCAACTCCTTTTACCCTGGGGCCTCAGGTGGGCACTTACCTTGCACTGTGAGGACCATGTGCTTGCGGGCCACCCCCACAGAGTTTCGAGCTGTGCAGGTGTATCGGCCAGCATGGATAGGGAGGGCCTGCTCAATCTCCAGGGCTCCTGTGGGTGGGAGCCGGGCATGGTTGGGGAGGAGGGATGGGATGTGGGGGAGGAGGGATGGGATGTGGGACAGGAGTCCCTACTGACAAAGTGGGTAGGGCTGTTACCAACACTCTTTCAAATGGTGGGTAAAGCTCACGGGGCACAGAGGGCATGGGAACAAGTTCTAAGCCCGCCATGCTCCCTGCCTTCTACTCTCCGGGCCTCAGTTTCTCCATGTACATGATGAGAAGTAGACAAGATGGGCTGCGGGGCCTCAGGGGTATGGGACCTCAGGGTCAGTTGCTCCTTGCTGGGATCCACTGCTCCCCACAATGTGCTCCCCTCAGAAGCCTCTCAGGACTCCCTTCTGCTCTCCCGGGTTGGAAAGAGGGTAGCAGGCAGTGAGCCTCAGCTTAGCCTTCTTACTGCAAAGTGGTTTGGCGATATTACCTGGGGACCCCTGGGGCCTGCTCTGGGGGACTGAGGTCACTAGTCTATAGCTGTAGAGTGGAAGGAGAGATCCACTGCACCTAGAGAGTCTGAGAAGGAGTCTGAGAAGCAGAGCTGCCCTGCGCAGTGATCTTGAGAGCAGGCTTCCCTAAGTAGCAGGAGCATTCACTTAGGGAGTTGCTACAACCACTTTGTATACTTGTACATCTGAGAAGAAATGTAATTGCTTTTTGAGACAGGGTCTCATGTAGCCCAGGCTAGCCTTGAACCTACTATGTAGCTGAGGATGACCCTGACATTCTGATTTTCCTGCCTCCACCTCTCAAGTACAGGAATAAGCCAGCTTTACGTGGTGCTGGGGATGGAGCCCAGGTCTTCCCACAGTCTAGGAGAGTGTTCTACTGAGTGGGCTCTATTCTCAGCCCAGCAAAGGCACTGTACCAATCTGTTCTCCAGATTCCATCAATAATAGGACCTCTCAAACACTAAAGGGTCAAGAGCATGCTTTTAAAATAAAGGTCAGCTATCTTTACCAATACTCCCACAGATTTTTCTTTTATCAGAAAACCCTGATTTTCCTCTGGTGAGCTTCAGATAGCAGACACTACACAGGAAGGGGTACTGAGGTTCAGAGAGGGCAAGGGTCTTCTCTCAGGATGCACAGCAAGGTGAGTAAACCTTGCTTCTTTCCTGCTGCCCAGAGCCTGTCCACACCCTCAGTGCAGTTTCCTTTCTCCCCAGAGGCATCTCTGCGCTCTCTGTAACTTACCGGAGGGCAAGACTCGGTAACCACTGCCCCTTGCTCCCAGCTGGGTGCCTGCCTTGCTCCAGGACACTGCTGGAGCTGGTGACCCTGTGCTGTGGCACGTGAGGACCACAGGTGCCATCCTGGTCACTGTGAAATGTGTCTGGTCGTCCGCAATGGTGGGAGGCACTGGAACGCAAGACAAGTCCTTGCTGAGGTGCAGAGGGGACAGGTGGCCACGGGACCTCGGGGACAGAACTGTCATGAAGGGAGGCTAGGACATGAGGTGGCGTGAGAGACGGAAGCTTTGGGAAAGGCAAAGTCATACTGCACCCTCAGAGGATATTTTTGGGCACAAGATAGTCATGAATAGCTTCCTGTAGAGACGTTAGCCTGGTGACTGTGGAGAAGGGCTCTGGGAGAGGTGACGCATAATTGAAATTCTGAGGAAAAGCAGGTGTTGGTTGGGTGAAGGAAGCATGTTTCTGGCAGAGGGAACAGCTCGTGCAGAGATCTGAGGCAAGCAGAGGCATAGCTGGTCCCAGGGCAAGCCATGGGGCAAGCTGAACCTGGTGGGAGGGGGCATCTGTGGGGTTGGACCACACCGGACCTCGCAGGCCCAGCTGAGACTTTAGCCTGCCTTGAGGTCCCAGGCAGCTGAGGAAGGAGCAGATTTGGCTTCAGACTGTTGTAGATTAGACAGTGTCTGAGTGCTGAGATGAGCGTGACCCAGGAGAGCTTCCTGGAGGAGGTGTCGTAAGATGCCCAGAAGTCTTGGGGTGAAGCCAGCACAAGTCCCTGCTGGCAGGAGGGCTCCCATATTTCCCACCTCTGCCAGGACTTACCGTGGACAGTCACCTGGTAGCGCCTGCGGGACTCGCCCATCTCATTGCTCGCCACACACTCAAACTGGGCTGAGTCCTCAGGGCTGGGAGCTGTGAGGAGCAGGGCACTGGAAGGCAGGAGCCTGGGACAGACAAATGGATGGCTGGAGTGAACCAGTGCAGTCTCCCCACCCCGGGCCTACCCTGCATCTATTTCTAGACATGACTTAAGGTATCTTCTAGGGCCTCAGAGGCTCAGAGGACTCCCTACTCTCCTGGGCAGTAACTCCAGCTCCAGGGGGTCTGAGACCCTCTTCAGGCCTCGTGAGCTGCCGCACACATGGGATATACTCAACACAGACAGACATCACACACGGAAAAAAGAAGTTTCTTCTAGAACGTTCTAGTCCTAAAAGCCTCTGCTACTGGGCATGTAGATGACTTTCATGTGCACTGATGCTGCTCTGGGACAGCGTGTCATCGATGGCGCACATAGCAAACTGCCCATTGGCTGCATGTGATACGCGGGCAACACTCGAAGCTCTCAGAAGTAGCCACAGGCTTCTGTTGGGGATTTGATTTGTGCTTACACAGGAATTCGCACACCCTCTGTGGGTTCCTGCCAACCGTTGATTTTTTTGACTGGTCAATAAAGGCCAGAGGCCAATGGTTGGGCAGGGGGACAGAGGAGGGGCTTTTAGGATTTCTGGGCAAGAAATATAGAGAAGAGAGAGGAATGCTGCCATTAGGAGGGCGGACCATGCAAGAAAGGGTGCAGGAGAGAGAGCCCGCAGAATTGTAAGACTTATAAGTCCCAGGGGCCACTCCGCTGATTGGGTCTTGAATGGCAGAGATGAAATATTAACTCAGGAATATCAGAGGGGAGTGTGCTAGCCGCGTGGAGGTCCAAGAGTGGCCCAACCATTGAGTTAGCCAAGGCATATTAAATAGAAAGGTGGCGTGTGTGTGTGTGTGTGTGTGTGTGTGTGTGTGTGTGTTTCGTTTGTGAATCCAGAGCTCTTGGACAGGTGCAGAGCGGTGTGCACACCCGACGGGGGCATAGAGCAGACTTTAACTATTTACTGCTGCAGGCTTCCTGTATGCCCAGCAACTGACCCGCCACAGACCCCGCCCCGCCCCCCAGTTCCTCCATGCCCTATTTTCAATGTGCTGAATAAATCATGTACGTTTTTCTGTGGGGCCATGTGTTCAAGCATCTTCTCTTCTGCCAGGGGGCTGCCTCGGTGTCACAATTTACTCCTGGCATCTGTGGTCACTGACCCTGCCACACGCTGTGTGATAGCCCCCGATCTTCGGTATATCTACACCATAGATGAACTGTTCATTACCGGTAGGCGCCTTGCTGCAGGCGGAAGTCCAGCTTCTGCCCATCCTTCCACCAGGTCACCAGGGGCTTGGGAGAGCCGCTGGCCTCGCAGGGCAGTGAGGCCGGGCTGTGGGCAGTCAGGGTCAGGTTGGAGGGACCAGGGGCAATGGCTGGGGGCTCTGGGGAGAGGTTGGTTATTAGAAACAGGCATAAGGTGGGCATGTGGGAGCTCTCTGAGACTGCACTCATAACTGGGACACTGGCTGCCTGCCATCTTCAACCCATCCCAGGGAGCTGGGGGAAGGGAGGGGCACTCTCCAGGGAGAACTAACAAGGAACAATGGATTGGTTGGGCCTTTTGAGTCCCTGAACCTGGTGCCTTCCTGACATCCCACACTTGAAGGACGCCACCAGGGCTTCTGTCCATCAGTCCTGCTTAAGGTCAGAGTCCTGCAAGGTAGTAACACTGTCACAGGAGGAAAAGCTTGAGCGGAGGACCCAACTCAGTGGCTTTGAGCTGGTTCCCATGGAACATGTGCCTTTAAGGAAGGGTGTATGACATATGTGTCCTCTGACTACATATGGGTAAAACCGTTCTCTCCTGAGCGTTATAGCTGAAATCCCCTGAGAATCATTGCTTTTGGCCCCTGGCCCCTGGCAGGAATGGATGCTGAAGGCAGGAGGGTGCTTTTCCCCCGCCCACCTACCAAAGACTCTGAGGTCTAGGCCTTCCGGTCAGAGCCAGCAGAGTTAGATGCTAGGCAGAGGTAGTGTCCGGCATCCTGTGCCAGGACTGGATGGATCCTCAGTGAGCCCTCAGGCAGAAACTCTAGCCTGGAACAGAGAGAGGGGTTGTCCTGGAGGTAGGCGGATGGGGTGGTGAGAGGGGCTGGATCCCTGACTGTGTTGCCCCCAGCTCTCTCTGCAAAAGGGTTAGGAGTCAGTCCTGCACTTGGGAGACTGATATAAAGCTACACACACTACCAGAGAGGACAGGAGCGGCTGCTCCCGGGGACAGCAAGCTCACTATTTCTGAGAATGGCCTCAATGGCCAGGCTGTTATGTAAATCCCGCCCTCGGGTGCAGTGGATTGGACAGAGGATGTTTTCATCACACAGGCGGGGCCAATGGCATTGCGTGCAGTGGGAATTTGGGTTCGATATTCACAGAGGGCTTGCTGCTTCCACAGGTTGTGTGAGCAGGGGAGCTGTAAACTTGGGGTGGAGAGGGGGTACCTGTCATGTTTATAGAGGTAGGAGAGAGATAAAGAGGGTGAGAAGACACTATATAGAGAGAAACAGATGGACAAGGTCATAGTGCGCCTGTCCTTGTGATCTGAGAGTCACGCACACCCCTTGTAAAGTCACTTTTCTGCTCCAACTGCCCGGAAGAGTTTCTGATTGGCAAAGAGGAGCCTAAACCCAAGATCCTCCTAAAGCCCCCTCTCCTTTTGACTCCCACCTGGGGCTCCCAGGGTCCAGAGGGATCCCATCCTTCCGCCAGCTCACGAGAGGCGTGGGCACACCGTGGGCCTGGCAGGGCAGCAGGGTTGTGCGGTTCACTGAGACGTTCACAGCATTCGGTCCTGGCTGGATGGTGGGTGCCACTGGGGAGGGGCAGAGGGCAGGGCTGGGAGCCTGTGGCTCTGAGGGGAAGGTGGGCAGGGAGGGGGACACTCACTGTGAATCTCCACGTGGAAAGCCACGCTGGTGCTGCCTGCTGTGTTGCGGGCTGTGCAGCTGTAGTCCCCACCGTCTGCTGTGCTCAGTGCCTGCAGCTTGAGGAATCTGCCCTTCTCTGGAAAGTGAGTGTGGGCATCTGCCTGTAGAGTGTCCCCCAGAGGAGGGGAGAGAGGGATCTTTATTGGTGCTTGGCTGTGACCTTGATCTCATGGGTTCAGAAGTGAGTTCTGAGTTGGCCTCCTCTTGCTGGGAAAGCCAGGGGTAGGAGGACATACATGTCTTGTTGGAGATAAAGTCAAGTGTCTGGGCCCCTCTCAGGGTCCAAGGTCCAACTGGCAGGGTTGTGTGACCATCCCTCCGATAGGTGGTTCTTCTTCTTCTTCTTCTTCTTCTTCTTCTTCTTCTTCTTCTTCTTCTTCTTCTTCTTCTTCTTCTTCTTCTTCTTCTTCTTCTTCTTCTTCTTCTTCTTCTTCTTCTTCTTCTCCTTCTTCTCCTCCTTCTTCTCCTCCTTCTTCTCCTTCTTCTTCTTCTTCTTCTCCTTCTCCTCCTCCTCTCCTCCTCCTCCTCCTCCCTCCTCCTCCTCCTCCCTCCTCCTTCTTCTTCTTTTTCAGAGTTGAGGACTTGCACTTGCTAGGCAAGCGCTCAACCACTGAGTTAAATCCCCAACCCCAGATTCTGCTTCTGATCAAACTAGTCTTGGCTGAGACAAGCATCAGGCCAGGAGGTCTGAGAGACCTGTGAGGCTCTGCTCTGTCTTAGGTTAGCAACAGGCTGCAGCAGAGGGTCGCTCTGCTGAGACCCTCAGGAACCCGAAGGGGCCGGGCACCCTCACTGAATCCCCTACCCACAGACCCACAATCCCCCCATCCCTAGCTACAAACTGGCCCCCGGGGAAGGACGAGCACGGAGACAACTTGTCATAGATTTGGGTCACAATGCCCTCAGTATAACGTAAAGGCACCAGGTCGGAAATCCTGGACTTGCTGCAGTGTCCAGCCATGACACAGAGTGACGGTAACATCAGGGTAGGTAGATGTGCCCAGAGTAGACATGTGGCGTGACGTGCAGACAGACCGACCCTCAGAACCCTGCACTCGTTTGGTCAGAGGCCTCAGCTGGAGATGGAGGAGCTCACCTGAAGCAGGACACCGCCTCGATGCCACTCAATCTCTGGTGCTGGTTCTGCTTCCACGGAGCACTCCAGGATCAGCTGCCCTGGAGCCAAGCCAACCACAGAGCGGGGGCCCCGGGGCCCAACAACATTTGGAGGGGCTGGAGGAATAGGAGGATACGGGAGATGGACTCATTCTCGCAGGTCCCATGCTGTTCCCCCTTCCCCTGACACTATACCCCCTACCTTGAACCCTGACCAGGAAGCTCTTCTCAACTTCACCTGCAGGGCTCTCAGCCAGGCAGGTGTACAGCCCAGCATTGTCCACCTGGGAACAGGGCAAGGAGGTCAGCTGCTTCTGATTCCACATGTCTACCCCTCCTGCCACCCCACCCTCTTTGGAATTCTCTTCTCCATCTTGCTCTTGATGTACAAAGGTAGGACTGAAAGTCTTCATTCTAGCTGTCAGGGTTTGTCTGTCTGTTTTTGATCAGCCTTGGCTCTGGCCTCACTGGGAATTCGTAAGGACATAGGCATGGGGATCATGTCCCTCGCACACAAACGAGGACCTAGGGGATGTTTGGCAGCTGCCCACTAGACAGTTGCAGTTTCTCCTCCGGTCCTAACCCCACACCAGCAGAAGCCATTGCCAATACCTGCACATTCTGCACCCGGAGCACCCGGCCGGCTTGGCTGTCATTTTCCACCCGGCTCAGGGCCTGCCCATCTTTGTGCCAAATGATGTTGGGCGGGGGGATGCCGCGGGCCTCACACAGGAGTTCCAGGTGGGCACCAGGTGTCAGTGACAGCTCTGAAGTCTCACCAGACGCCTCAATGTGGGGGGGATCTGCAAGATGTCCACCTTGGGTCAGCTTTTCTCCCCTCCCCCACCACCAAGAGGCTCACCCCCGTAGGGCCTAGAAATGGTTGAGTATGGTGTATGGGGAGTGCAGGGGAGGGGAGTGCTAGAAGGTCACCTGGACAAAGAAACCACAGGTGGGTGGCTCCGGGACAATTATTTGTACCTTGATCTCAACAAGGATGAGGTACGTGGAGAGGAGACAGAGTTGAAGCGGATGTTTTTAATAGGGCCCCTCATTGCACACTTTTGGACCACATCATGAGGCTGTGTCCCTACATGTTGGTGCCTCTAGCTTTTGCTTTTGACATCAAGGGTCTGTCTGGTGGTAAAAGCTACTGGACTAGAGCTGAAGAGAACCGGACTTCTCAGCCACAGTAGCTTGGCAGTCCGGGCCAGCGAGGCCTCTCTCTGGAGCTTCACACAAAGGTGCCCCCAAACCTCCAGGGAACTCCTCATCCTCAGTGGCTTTTCCTCAGCCCCAGAGTCCCATGTCACCCTCCAGCCACCGATGCTGCTGAGGACAAGGCACCCACCCATCACGGTCAGCTGGAAGTGCCTCCTGGCCTCCCCTGCCTCACTTGCTGCCATGCAGGAGTAGGTTCCCGAGTCACCAATGCTCACGGCTTCCAGTTTCAGGCCAGGACCCTGCTCAAGGCTCTGGGGTAACAAGGGCTCCCCGTCTTTCATCCAGGACACGAGGGGCAGGGGGCTTCCCCGGGCCTCACACGGAAGGACTACTTCAGAGCCTTGGGCAGCCATCACGTCATTCTGAAATTCCTCTGGTTCCAGGATGGGGGGCACTGAGGGGGACAATTGTAGGTGGGGTCCCTATCAATCCACAGCCGGTGGCCCTCACCCTGAACCTTTGCACGGTCTGTGGTCCTCATGGATAAAGCTTTTGGAACTCCCACGCTAGGTGAGTCCTCCAACACTGACCCCTTGTCCACCTAGTGGAGCGGGGTCCGGAGTTCATTACCATAAACTATGCCTGTCAGCGCTTGGCACTGAAGTGGTTGCTCACAACTCGGGGGGACAGATGAGCGGACAGTGGAAGAAATTAGATTAGAACGTCCCATGGCTCTACCCGGGCACACCCTGATGAGCCTGGGATGGGGGACTTCATCCTCGGCTGCCCTAGCCTGAGTCGCACTCACTGCCCCACCCTGCCCCATACCGAGTACCAGCAAGGTGAAGTTCCTGTCAGCCACACCGGCTGGACTCGCAGCCACGCAGGTGAAGACGCCCGAATCTGCCAGCTGCACCTGAGAGATCCTGAGCCCCCTCCCCGAAGGGGGAGAAGGGGAGAAGGAAGGGGAGAGGGAAGGGGGAGAGAAGGGGAAGGGGAGGGGAGAGGGGATGGGGGAGAGGGAAGGGGGAGGGAAGGAGAGGGATGAGGAGAGGGATGGGGGGAGAGGGAGGGGAAAAGGGAAAGTAGTTGAGTTTTCTTATCTCAGTTCTCAATGGCTGAGTCTGAAAGGAGAACCCTTTAGCCCCAGTTCACATCCTTTTCCTGGCCTCCTAGTGCTCCCTGGTGAAAGTTTCAACTGCCCTTCCTTGAGCCCCATGTCCACTACGTTCTCTAGTCCTTACTGCCTCAGCCAAACGTCCTCAGCCTCCTAAACGCTGGAAGCTCAGTGTCCCAGCAGGCATCCTTCCCACCGGCAATCACTCAGGATCCACCTGGGTGGTCTCCACCTACTGGCCCCATTCAGAGCCCTTTCTCCTGAGCCCTCAGCTTCTTCTGGGCTGCTCTTGTGATGGGTCGGAGAGGATCACGGTGTCAGAGCCAGGCCAGTCTCCCTTTCTGAGCAGAGCCTTCTCAAACCCTCCTGCTCCTGTCAAAAGCCATTTTCCAAGTCCAAAGGACATGGTGTGTGCACGTGTGTGGTGGATGGCTGCATCCACCTGGCTTCCAGAATCTTCCCTGATGCTGACAGCCCTTGAGTGTCTATCTTCCCAAGTTCAAGTAGACAGCGCATCTCCCCCGGGTGCCTAGGAACCTCAGCGTCAAGAGTCGTCAGATTCAAAATGGAGTCCCTTTGGTTAAGCCCAAAACAGAGAGTGATGCTAAGGGGGGTGGGGGAGGGTTCCTGTGCATGACTGCCCACTGTGGCTGTCACTAAAGATGTCTGACAGATCTTTGAGCATGTGTGGAAAGTGCTCTGTGAGTGCCCCTGCCGGACGGGCAGTGACCCATGCCGCTTCAGACAGGGCCACTCTCACCAGCTGCGGTCTGGGGTTTCAGGGTATCTTGTATAATTCTCATTTTGCCTTTAAAAGCTTCCCTTTCTGGGCGGGCAAGGTGACTCAGTATGCTTGCTGTGCTTCCTTGGTGATGACGAGATTCCCAGAACCCAGGGGAAAGCCCACCAATGAGTGTTAGGAACCTCAAGATCCCACCTGTAACATCTGCCTGTCCCTGTTGTCTTCCTGTCCTGCTCCCACCTCGGGAGGGGAGGGGGGCCCTTGCACTTGCTCTGTCTGGATGCTGTTCTCCATGGAAACCAGGCCTGGCTCCACCTTCTTCCACCTCGGTAAGCAGCTAGCCTTGACCAGGGCACTCTCTGTTGTCACTGTGTCTCCTCGACTGTCTTTAGCTCATGGTTTGGGGCCTTTACTGCTTATCCCTTTATGTCTGGTCCTTTTGACTGCAAGACTCTCTTGCTTGCTGAAGTCTAGAACCAACAGCTTGGTTCAGGCCTCTTCCAGGAAGCCCTCCTGGCTTTCCACCTGGCCTTGCCAGTCCTGTGCACTCAGGTATCCTCTTGAGCTATGCTTTCTTTGTCATGCCACAGGATAGGACCTCTTCTGGGGTCCCACACTAAGGTAGCAGGAGCTTCATGGTTTCCCCAACCACCATAAACCTCTGCATCTGTGTTTGTATTTTACTGTCCACACAGAAGCATTTGGAGCCTAAGCAGCCTGGAGACTGTGTCAGCAACTGTCATTATCAGGGACCAGAGGTTGGACTCTCCTACCTGAGGGTGCGGCCAGAGTTGTGGAGGAGGGTGCGCTGGGAGAGTGCAAGGGGCAGGCCATCCTTGAGCCAGCTCACGTGAATGGGTGGGGACCCTTGGACGGGGCACATCATGGTCACCAGCTCTCCAGTCCTGCTCACCAGGGTCCCTGTGTCACCAGCTTGTTGCTTGATGGTGGGGGGAACTGGGACAATAGATTAAAAGTGATGAGGGACTTGGAGGGAGGGCAGCACCCAACCCTGACCTTACACCACTGCCGGCCATTTGTAGTTAGGGTCTTGGAGTCTTGGCTATGCTCTGGAGAGATGAGGCCCACTGTCAGGGACCCAGATTCACCCAATCTTTTCATGGTCAAACCCTGGGCTGGGACACTTGTGACTCTTATTTGAGAACAAGGTCTGTCTGTAGGCCCAGGAAGCCCGCAGAGCGGCTATCACAGAGGTCTTGGATGGAGGTCCCTGACTCCACCCACTCATCTTCCTGTAGGTTTTCCCACAAGGCACTGGGGCTCCCTGCCTCTCCTCAGCCTCAGTTCCTCACCCAGTACATTCACCGTGTGTAGCCTGGCATCCTCCCCAGCTGGGTTGTGGGCCACACAGGTGTAGGCGCCCGAGTCCGCTGCTCTTAGGCCCTTCAGCACCAGGGTGCTGCCATCCAGATAGAACCTGCACGGGGAGGAGTCACTGAGTGCGGGGCACACGGCTGGCGGCCCTGGTGCCTCGAGAGGCACAACCTGGCCTTACCGGAGGTGAGGCCCCACGTGCTGGTCCAATGGGCCACCTTCCTTCAGCCAGGCTATATCTGGTGGTGGCTGGCCCTCAGCCTCACAGCCCAGCCGGACCTCCTGTCCCTCCAACACGTTGTGTTCTTGTGTCATGCCTGAGTTCTGGATCTGGGGAGGCACTGTGACAGGGGCCATGGTGAAGGCCCAGAAGCACCAAGGACTGCTGGGAATGGGGCAAAGAGGGGGTGTAGAGTGCAGACGTACCTAGTACAGACACCACAAAGTCTTTACGGGCTTCTGCTTGGGCGTTCTCAGCCACGCACGTGTAGGTACCAGCCTGGGCTGGCTGCAGGTGACTCAGCTGGAGGCGGCCACCTCGGGAGACCACGCCCTGCTCCATGCTGCTCTCTGTGGAACAAAGGGAAGCCCCTGAGTCCTGTACGCCCTTCCTGAACTGACAGGGAAACTGAGGCACCAGTGGGTTGGAGGCACCGTTTTAGATTCCCACTGGCCTAGTTTCATTTCTGACACTGTGAAAAGTTACCCCGACAAGGGCAGCATAGAGGAGACAGGGGGTCATTAGGCCCACCGTTCCCGGTGACGGTCTTTGAGAGGGAGCGGTGGCATCAGAATGTGGCTGGTCACAGTCACAGCAGAGCAAGCAGGGAATGTATGCATACCTGTGTTCAGCTAGGTTTCTCTACCATATATATAGTGTCATTCATTTTCTGGCTGGGTCTTTCCACACCAGGAAACATGCTTAAGACAATCCCAGACAGACACGCCCACAGCCAACAAGGCCTAGACACTCCCACACTGGTGCTCTCTCAGTGGTGATCCGAGCCTATGCCAAGTTGACAATTAAATTAACCATCACAACCGCCTTCCTCAATTCACCAGTGGCTGTTCTATTTCTTACTGCCCTCCCTCTCTCCCACTTAGGGTCCTACACCTGCTACACAGATCCAGGCTGCTGATCAAAGGGAGTCAGCCCCTCAGCGGCCCCACAGGAGTCACCCTTGGGGCTTCTGGGACTCTGCTCAGCGGTTTGGAATGCCCCCTTGCAGGTCTGTCCTGAAGGCATTTCTAACCTCACCAGGCCTACCTCCACCCGGCATTGACCCCTGTCCAGCCTTTCAGCACTGCGTGCACGGACCAGTCGCACATGTGTCTCTGTCCTCAGGAAGCATCAAATGTATCACAAAGGCACAGTGCAGCTGAGGGCTAACAGCTGTAAAGCCCTCTCAGAGTCAGGGAGCTGGGGGTTGGAGGGCAGGGGAGGATGGAAGGCCCAGGGGAGGGGCAGGAGGATGCCAGAGAGGGATGCGAGGAGTCGTAGGCCCCTGGAAGGGCTCCTCAACAGGGGCTGCTGGAACAGAGCCTGAGCAGAAGCCAGTCAGATGCACGCAGACAAAGCCGTGGGCATTCCAGGCAGGGAACAGCATGCATGGAAAACTAGAGGTCTGATAGACAGGGCTTGTGGTGACTCAAGGGTCCACTCAGGAGAAACAAAAGCACACTCCAGAACCTGGAACACCCACAGACGCCTGCACGCCAAGCTCATAGCAGCCTCATCGTGACAGCCCGAAGGCTGGTTAAGAAACACAGTGCTACTTGTGCATGTCTAATCCCAGCACCTGAGAGGCAGAGGCAGGTAGATATCTGTGCGTTTAAGGCCTGTCTGGTCTACATAGCAAGTACCCAACCAGTCAGGGTTACATATTATATAAAGGAACAATAAAAAAATAATTAAATTTATGTCTGAAAGAAAAAAACAAGACTGATCCAGGCTGATCCAGTAAGCTTTCAAAGGCTCAGGCTAGATGGAACGAGGCAAATGCAGGTCACAGGATGACGTGGTACCATCAGAACGAATGTCTGGGACAGGCGTTTCACGGAAACCCACAGCAGACTGCCGTGGGCTGGGAAGTCGCTGGGCCTGGGGGTGATGGCTAATGGCTATGGGGAGTCTGTAGTGGGCAATGATGACATTCTAAAATGGATGGTGGCAGTGGCTCTACTGCTTGGACACACTGAAAAGCCTTGAATGGTTGATACTCTGTAAACGGCTGGACTGTGCAGGATGTACACAGTAACTCACTAAAGCTACGATTTGAAGAGTAGGGATAGAATCTACATGTGAACGGGGCGGGGGAACACATTGCCTAGCCACAGATGCCGCTGACCCTTCAGAGACGAGCTGTCAGAACCTTCTGCCTGCATTAGAGGGACCCGCGGGCCTGAGACCAGTGGAGGTGTAGGGTGCAGGATGTAGAAGTCAAGGAGGAGAGCTTAGATGGAGTGACCCATGGCCAAGCAGGTGCAGAGCTGATTGACAGGAGGAAGGGCAGCTCAGGGGACAAGGCCAGACCCAAGCCTGGGATAGCCAGGCCTGCAGAGCCTCCTGTCTTCTGGGTGGAGTGTACAGACACCAGAGGACTCCGTGCTGGAGTGGTTCCCGATGGCATTCCAGTGGCCAATAAAAGCAATAAAGGGCAAATAGGGGTACGGCTTCTGTCATACAATACAGCAGTCTTGCTTGAGAGAGGGAGGGAGGGAAGGGGTAGGGGAGAGGAAGGGAGGGAAAGGGGAAGGGAGAAAGGGAGGGAGGGAAGGGGGAGGCGGGGCATGCCCAGGCTAGGTATTTCACTACACACACACACACACACACACACACACACGCACATGCGCACACATGCCCATGTGCACACACGCACACGCATTTGGGGGCATTATAGGCAGCTACCACTGGAAGAGGTCTTTGAGAGTTCATAATCTGTCCCACTCCCTCTGCTTCCTGTTTGTGGTTTAAGCTGTGTTCTCTCGGCTTCCTGCTCCTAGCACCATGCTTGCAGCTTGCTCTCCTCCCTCATTGCCGTGACGGGCTCTTCTCCCTCTGGAACCATCAGCCAAGGTCAGTGCCTTCTTCCTTAAGCTGCTATCATCACGGTCACGCAGAGTAACCGAGGCGGGCTGGCTCCCTGTGGCTCAGCCTCCACGAGCCCTCCATTTTGGACAAGACCATTGATACCAGACAATTTCCTGGGCTTCTACTGTCGCTCCACTGAATGAAGACCTATTTTGCAGTAAAATGGTAAGCAGGGCATGGGTACTCACCCACGGGCAATCTGTCCTTCAGCCAAGTCACAGTGGGAGCTGGGATTCCAGACACATCACAAGCCAGGACTAGGGGACGCCCAGCTACCTGGTTCACTGTCTCCCTCTCAGGTTTCTCAAATGTTGGGGGCACTGCAGGAGAGATGGTAGGTTTCTGCACTCTCCCCTGCCCTCCAGTTTCTGATCTCCTAGATTTCCCTCAGCCCGGTGCTGGGAGGCCAGGCTCGTGCCTGGTGTCTAATCTATACAGCAGATTAGTGCCCAGTGTGCCCTGTGAAACTTGGCAGGCAGAGGGACAGAATCTCCCCATTAAGTCCTTCCAAGCATGTCACAGGAAGAGGCCTGTGTGGATTTGGGGGGTTGTTTTTGAGGGGATGTCTCAGTCTGGAGGTAGCTAGCCATCTAAGGCTGTAGCTTACGTACCTTTAACTCCTAACCCCACCCCCACCCCCGCTTCGGCCTCCCTCCCATGGGATTACAGGCCTGCACTGGGCCCTGATTTTGAGCTCCCTCCTTACTCCCTTCTTGGTTTTGAAAATTCCAGATCTTGTGCACTTAGCCCTTGGTGGTAGGGCCTCAGGGATCCAGCCACTGGTCTCATCCCTGGCAAGTCTAGGAGCTGCTTGGGGTTGACAGACAGAGGCTAGGAACTGGCCAGGCCAGGCAGGGTCCCAAGAATGTCCCTGCTAGGAATGCCAGGAGAGAGCCCTGGTTCCTGGCTCCTATGGTCACTCACCCTTACCTGTAAGGTGCATACCAGGATATGACCATGACAGAAGGACCAGACTGACTAGCGCTCACCCCTCCCTGTGTCTCACCCAGTTTCCTCCATAAGTCCTTTCAAAAGGTCTGTACTGCCACCTCTGTGGCACCCTATTTCCTGGGATGAACTCTTACTATACAAGACCTTGACCTCCTCTGTCTGTCTGTCTGTCTGTCTGTCCGATTTGTGATTGTAAAGTAAGCTCTCTAAAACACCCTCTGGAGTCTGTGAATTTCATTCTCCAAATTCATGGGACAAAATCCCTAAGGCTACCAGTTTGGGGTGGCTTTGTTGACCATTAGGTTTTCTGGGACCACAGGTCCCCCAAAGTCATAAAGGCTCTATTCTCAAAATGGGGTCTAAACTGGTCCTGGCTTACCTTGGATGTTGAGTTCAAAGGTCCGGGTGGCCTCTCCAGCTGCATTGCTAACTTTGCAGCTGTACACGCCCTTATCTGATACCTGGGACAGAGCGCACTGCGTCAGTGTTAGTGTGCACAATAGAGATTCCCCAGAGAGTCACCTTGTCTGGGAAGCTAATCAAGGCCCTGGAAATGAGGGAAGCAGACTCGGCCCACTATGCCCTGGTCTGCCCTTTACTGTGGGACTGGAGCTGGGTCAGAAAATAGGAGTCCATAGGAGAGGAATATACTCATTCAACAAACACTTGAGAGCCTGACCTGCTCCAGTGTGGAAGGATTCTGTTTAAGGTCACTGTGAGGCCCTGGGCCTTTTCCCAGTCACATTGTGTGTGTGTGTGTGTGTGTGTGTGTGTGTGTGTGTGTGTGTGTGTGTGTGTGTGTGTGTATCTACTTGGGTTAAGGAGATGGCACCCCCACATCATCTTAGGACACACCTTCCTCTTCCCTTACTCAGACCTATGGGGTCAGGAGTCAGGGCTGCGCCCACTGCCCAAGCTGCCCAGGGCCACTGACCTGTGAGTCGAGGATTTCCAGTTTTTGTCCTCCTTGTAGACCCTGAATCCGCTGCCCCAGGGCTAGGGGCTGCTGATCCTTGAACCAGGTCACAGCTGGCTCTGGGAGTGAGTCTGTCTCACAGCTTAGGATGGCTTTGTCCCCTGCTCTGACCTGGACAGCCTCCTGGGGGCCTCCAGGAGCCTGTTTAAAGCTGGGGGGAACTGAGGGCCGGAAAGCACAGTGAGGAGGCATTATGGCCTTGTCCATATTGTCCCCAAACCACCCTGGGTAAATGGCTCAGGGAGACCCACAGGACCCTCAAAGCCAGTGCTGACCCAGGGCTGCTACAGGAAGTGAACTCAGGCCAGCCTACCAGAGCCTACTGCCAGCCATGGGACCTGATGCCTAGACATGGCAGAATGGTGCTGACCGAGGGCCTTTTATTTTCTTCCCAACATCTCCTGACTAGACACAGCCCTCTATGGGGCCTCTCGGCCCCTGCCTGGTACTCCTGTTAACTCATGTAGGCGTCCATACCTAGCGGTGAGCTCTCTGGGCTTGCCATGGCTATGTATTTACAAATGAATGAACCTCCCACCAGGACTGAAAAGAACTTTCCAGAGAATCTTGGCTGCTAACACTGCAGACCAGCTTTCCCCCAAGGGGATTCCAAAAACAAAGAATGCTGTCATAGGCTACAAGCCAAGAATCTCTGACCTTCCTGGCCTAGCTCTTAGGGTTCGCCAGTGCTCTGCCCCCTTAACCTGACTGCCACTGAAGCTTACGGTGAGCCACACGGTAGGCCAAGGACTGCAATTTCCCTTCATCTACATAGGGATTGTCACCTTACACACAGGACATCTGGGGCTCAGAGAAGGGGAGACACTAGCCCAAGGTCACAGAGCAAGCCTGTGCATGACTGCATCAAACCCTGGTGTATCCAATCCTCACGACTAATTTACCCTCCTGGTGGCTGTTCATAAGACAAGGGCTTCCCAGGGAGCTGATGGGAAAAGTAGATGGGGCACAGCAGGGACAGGACATACCCAGAACATTGAGCTGTACCATCTTTTGGTCTCGGCCTGCAGGGTTGAGGGCTTCACACAGGTAGGTCCCGGAGTCAGCTGGCTGTGCCCGCGCCAGCCGCAGTGTGTGGGTACCTGTGGGACAGCAGTCCCTGCACCAGTAGCCGCAGGACCCCAGGCTACTCTCAACCCCCAGTCCTCCCAACGTGCACAGCCCTGTCCCAGGTTTGAATATCTCGGACTCCCAGCAGAGCCTTGAACTGGGCACAAAGTCTCAGTTTACCAACCAGGAAGGAGGAAAACCTCTTGTCCCAAGGAGAGAGGCTGGCCATCCTTGTACCATGTGACCTCAGGGCTTGGGTAAGCATGAACTTCACAGGGGAGGGAAACACTGCTGTTGAGGGTGGCGGTGAGCTGGCCGTCGTTCCAGTTGGAGATTTGTGGTGGCACTGGGTGACGACAGAATTGAGAGTTCCATGGGTAGAGAGCACAGCCCCGGGAGGGGACACACTGAGGAACTGGCCTAGGCTCTTAGAGCAAGCCCTGGTGTATCTGCACACGGCCCTTGGAGGGCAAGCCTTATTAGAGCTGCTTTGCACAAGAGCACAGGGTAGCTTGATCAGACCATTCTCCAAAGCCACATAGTAGCAGAACCCAGATAGCTTTTGGGGCTTCAGTTTGTGACTTTGAGGACTATCCAGTCCATCCTCAGAGATACAGCTGTCCCCACATCTGGGCTTGCAGTGACAGAGGTCAAACAGCAGACTTGTGCTGGTAAGACCTCTTGGAATAATTCTATAGTCATAAAGCCAGGCCACCTTCCAGGGTCTGCTGGAAGGTGTCCTTTAGACACATGTCAGGTACACAGTAAGTGCTCAATAATGACATTGTAAGCCCTTGGAACAGCCCCCCCCCAACCCTCTGCCCAAGCTGTTCCTGACTTGGTTGGTCCAAACATGATTGAAGTCTCACAAGTGTTTTGTTTTGTTTTGTTTTGTTTTGTTTTTGTCCTGGCATTTGGCTGGGCCAGGTTAGGTTGTCTGAACTCTGAGTATAGGGGCTAGGGTACCCTCAGGGAGAGGCCAGGAACCCACAGAGGTCCCCTCTCAGCTATCTCACCTTGGACCCTGAGGGTAAAGAGTTTCTCTGCAGAGCCCGCCTGGTTTTCCGCAACGCACATGTAGTTGGCAGCATCAGTCACTTCCGCAGTGGAAACCTGAGGGCACAGAAACCCTCAGGGCACAGCCTGATGCCAAGGCCGACATCTCTGAGAGGACCCAGGGACCTCATAGCGAATCCCCACACTGCCAGGGAGCACCGCCTGTCTCCCCACAGTGGACACGTGGGCTGCAGGTGCTCTCAGTGACCAGGAGCAGTCCCTCAGAGGCCCATCTGGAGGCTCCGTGTGGTGTCTTGGGAGGCAAGACTGATATATTGGTTGGTTTTCTGGAACTAAGTGGACAAGAGGGCCATGGCGGTGGTGGTGGGGGGGCATGTTTACCTCTGGGGGAGTGTGTGCAGCTATGGTGTGGTGATCTAGATCCTGGTGGTCAGAGCTTGCAGGGGGCTGCTGCCCTGGGTCTGGGCTGTCCCTGAGTGTGGCACATGTGCTTCTGATTTGCCAGGAGTGACTGATACTTATGAACACTGTGTGACCAATGAAGCACCTCACAGATGCCATGTGCTGTGCAGGTGACAGCCCCATACTCTAAAGGACCTTTATATGGCCCAGGTGACACTCTCCCTTGGTTCCTAGTGCCTTTACCCTGAGAGGGGTCTGTTCTTACCTTCAAGACCTGTCCTTCCTCTAGGACCTGCAGCCGTGGGCTGGGGGACACAGGCAGCCCATTCTGGAACCATGACAGAGCGGGTGCTGGGTTCCCCAGGGCTGGGCACTCTAGGCTGACGGCACTGCTGGCATTCACAGTCACCTCCTCTACCAGCTCCTGTGTGTCTCCCGGGATCACTGGCGGTGCTGGGTGTGAGGGGAGACCGAGAAGTGGTTTAGGTGTTGGGCCGGGGGTGAACAAGGAAGTCAGTCCCAGATGCTGGCTGGGGTGTCCTTGTGCTCTCCTCACTGAATCTCTCAGGCCTGGAAGCAGCTAAGAAATCTGGGCTTCTGAGAGGTTATAGTCTACTCAAAGGTACATGTAAGACAGTGGCCATGTGGGCCTTCAAAGCCACTTCACTTCTGCCTGGCTTCAAAGCCCAAGCTTGAAATCCTATTACAAACCATCTGAGTCCAGAGGGATTGCACACCCACTGCCCGGGGCCCTTCAGAAGGAAGCCTCTCTGGGACCATAGCCTCCCTGTCCCTCCTCACCAGGGACACTCACTCAACACCAGTAGTTCATAGTGTAGCCAGTCCTCGCCCACTTCATTGGAAGCCTTGCAGGAGTACCTGCCCGCATCCTCTGCCTGCACGAGAGGCAGCTGCAGGATTCGGCCTCCTGCAGGGACACAGGACAGGGGCCTGAGCTCAGGAGCCAAAGCTCTGAATTCAAAGCAAGCAATCTGTTTCTCTTCTGGAGAGCCCAAGACAGCACCGCCACTCCCTGCCAGGTCTCAGGTGCAGGCTCAGTAGCATGAGTACTGTTGGTAGCCCATTTTACAGATGGGCAAATGAAGCTTGCAACAGGCTTAGCAAGAGGGTGGAGTTGGCTGGCTAGTCAAAGGTCAAAGAAAGTATTCCCAGAGGCAGGGTTAGCTGGGGCAGGGGAGGAGTTACCTGGGACCCTTTGTGACCAGGAGGGAGCCAAGAGCAGAACCTAGTCTCTATGTAAGGCTGCTGTGTGCTAAGGATTCCAGGTCGGGGAGTCACCAGCCCAGGCTGTGGGTGTGGTCTGATCACGGGTCAGAAACAAGGTCTCTCGGCAGAGCTATGCAGGGGAGGCTAAGGCCACAGTGGAGCCCAGGTGAGGTCTGGGGTGGATTTGCGATGGGAATCTATAGTCAATCCAGTGTTAACATGCTCAGGGTGGGTAGCCAGGGTCAGAGGTCAGCAGTGGAGTTGAGGTCCATGCTAACATGTGAAGCAAGTCAGTGGCTGGGGTCAGGGATTAACTGACAGTTGAGATCAGCTTGTGTTTGAGATCTGCATCAGGGATCTCCCCGTGGCTGAGCCTACAGTGACAGGATATGAACCTGGGGTCCCAGTCTGAGGTCAGCAGGAGGTCAGAGGTCAGATCAGGAAGTTCCAACTTGGGCAACCTCTACATGCATGGCACTCCTCATCAGAGACTGTTATAACTGACCTCCTGTCCCCCATCCAGTCCAGTGCTGGTCTGGCCCTGGCAGGCCACCATGCAGATGCTAAGCCAGGGGACACCCCCACCCTCACCCCAGTTACTGCAGCTTGGTCTGGGGCGGGGGCGGGCAGGCACAGGGAAGCCAGGCATCTCTAAGCCTCATTCCAAGGCCTTTGATTCGTAAAAGATATTTCAAAATAGGGTCCACTTAAACAATTAATAAAACCCCCAATAAGGAAATGTTTTAAATGATAAAATGGAAGAAAATTTTCATAATCTGTAATCTATGAAGATAGCATAGACCTCCAAAGCCAGAGAGATCTTCCATGGGATCCGTGGGATTGCAACCTTCTCCTCCCCCCCCTCCCCTCCCCCTCCCCTCCCCTCCCCTCTCTCTCTGTTGTGTGTTGTGTATGCTTGTATGTGTGCAGGTCACATGAGTATGTGAGCACATACAGTCATGTGTATGTACATAAATGTAGGTCAGGGGTCAGTTTTGAGTGTTTTCCCTCTGAAGCTGTTCCCATAATGTTTTGAGACAGGGTCTCTCACTGGCTTGGGTTTTTTTTTAATGAGAGTAGAGTTGCTGGCTAGTGAACCCCAGGAATCTGCCTGCTTCTCTGTCTGCGGTGCTGGGATTATGGCTTTTCCATGGGTTCTGAGGATTGCCGAGTTTCTTCTGGACTGGCAGGTGATTTAGGGGGCAGAGCCTGTGGTCCCCATTGGCTTCCTGCCTCCGGGTCGGTCTTTACAGTCTTTACGTAAAGAGACCCACCTCTCCCAGAGGAGTGGTTCTCAACTTTCCCAATGCTGTGACTCCTTAATACAGTCCCTCCTATGCGGTGACCCCCAACCATAAAGTTATTTTCATTGCTACTATTGTGAATCATAATGTAAATATCTTAGGTACAGGGTATCTGATATTGGACCCATAGAGGCTATAAGTCACAGGTTGAGAACTGCTGCCCTAAAGAATCACACCATTTTCCTGCGCATTCGAGGTCAATAGAGATCCTGAAGCCCAGACATAGGCTCTGGCCTGGGCTGGGAAGTTCATTTTAAAAGCTAGGCACAGAAAGCAACCCCATGCAGCCATTATCCTCAGTTTGCAAGTTTCAGGCAGCATCCGGCCTACCTTGCAGCACAGAGACCCCATCGGCAGCTGACAGGGGCTGGCCCTCCCTGAACCACGTGAGTTCTGGTGGTGGAATAGCATTGGTATCGCAGTACAGATAAGCTGGGTTGTTCTCCACAACCTCCCGGTACTCTGTCACCCCGCCCTGGGCCTCTTCCTCATGGGGCAGGAGCTCAAAGCCTGCATCAGCATCACCCATCTTCTGGAACATTGGGGGCACTGCGTGGAGGGAGACCAAGACATTAGGGATACAATAAAGGGTTAAGGCTGCTCACCACTACCGCCAACCTGCCTGGGAGGCACTGCCACACCCTGCTACATGAGCCACTCCCTGTAGTCAGGTCAAGACATCTCTTTGCTCCCCTAGGGACTGCCTGTGAGGCTGCAACATGAGATTTAGGAAAAGCCCCTTGTTCTGTGGACTCACATTTAATTGGCCTCAGAGAAGCCCGATGGCACACCTCTCATCCTAGCACTTATGAAGAAATAACGTTTCATAGATGTGAAAAACAAAGTTATAAAGACAAGGTTTTGAGAAATACATCTGGTGGTCAGGATGCCTATGACAAACTTGTGACCTTTCTGAGAGATACATCTGACGTCAGGGTGCCCAGTGAGATGATAAAGTTTTGGTGATCAAGATATTGAGGCAATTCTGACTAAGCTAATTAAGACAAAACAATAACAACTGTTCTTGGAAAGACTCCCCCACCCCTCCCTGTGGTGAATCCCGAGAACAACCACAGGGTGTCATCCTGACCCTGCCTGACCACCCAGTTCACCCCCTCTCTAAGGGACATGCTAACTTAGCCCTTTCCCAGTGATTCTCCAAGGCCAGGTCTAGGGCTGGATGAGGAAAGTGACCAACTGAGCCAAGAACAGCCCCTTGAGCAGGCCAGCCAATACCTGACCAGATCCTTTGTCCTGTGTACCACCAAAGAGAATAGGCCACCTAACCCTGTTGCTAAAGTCTGCCCTCTGTAATGAATAAAAGTTGTGTGCTTTTTGGGTTCGGGGTTGCCTCTCCCTGTGTGGATGAGCAACCCCACGTGCGTGGAATAAAAACCTTACACCCTCTTGCTATTGCAGCGGTCACTTTGTCAATCTGTGCTCTGTGGGTGGCGCTCCTAAGGTAAGGCCACTATGAGGCAAGAGGACCACAATGCCAGGCCAGGAAGACTTTGGCTCAGAAGAGCAAAATGAGATAAGATAAAAATGACCCTTGTAACGTGGAAAGCTTTTGAAGGGAGTCAGACAGTTGCCAAGTGTTAGCCCGCATTTGCTCGTTGGTAACTCAGAGACACAAAGCTCTTTGCAGTTAGGACCTGAAGGGGCCCCAGGGGCACCTGCTTTAGTCAGATCACCTGTACCTTTCTCTTTTTCCTTCTTTGAGACAGGGTCTCACAGTGTAGACCCAACTGGCCTCAAACACTTGGAGACCTACCTGTCTTTGCCTTGGGGTGCTGAGATTAAAGGCGTGTGACGCCATACCTACATTTTGCAAAGGACAAAACCAAGGCCCACAGGCAGCCAGTGACATCACCAGGTCATACAGCCCAGCTGTGATTTGAATAGGTATGGCCCTCCATAGACTTGTGTGTTTGAATGTTTGGCCCATGGGAAGTAGCACTGTTAGGTGGTCCAGCCTTGTTGAAGTAGGTGTGGCCTTGTTGAAGGAAACGTGTCTCTGTGGGGACAGACTTTGAGGTGTCGTGTAAATGCTCATTAGGCCCAATGTAGGACACACTCCCCTTCTGCTGCCTTCAGACCAGATGGAGCACTCTGAGCTCCATCTCCAGAACCACGCCTGCCTGCATGCTGCCATATCTCTTCGTGAAGGTAATGGGCTGAACCTCTGAACCTGTAAGCCAGCCCCAATTAAATGTTGTCCTTTATAAGAGTTGCCATGGTCATGGTGTCTCTTCACAGCCATGACATCCTGAGACAGCAGTGCTGACAGGGCCAGGGTGAGGCGGCTAAGGGTCAGACGTGGCAGAGGAGAAAGAGTGCTTATCAGGTCACTACAGAGCACTGTGTGACAAAACCTGTCCTTCCTTCATTTGACTTGACCTTCAGCTTCCCAGTCTCCTGGCTTCCCTTGAAGCCTCTTAGCCTCCCTTGCAGCCTCCCAGCCTCCCTTGCAGCCTCCCAGTCTCCCTTGCAGCCTCCCAGTCTCCCTGCCTTCCAGCCTCCCTCCCTGCCTCTCCTCAGCCCTTTTGGCCCCTCTCTAGCTTTTCTTTCTCCCTGCCTTCTCTGCCTGCCTCCTAGCTCCTGATTTAAGGCTGGGGCTACCATCGTCTGAACTCATTCCTTAGCCATAGAAAACACAGAGCCAGTCCACATCTGAGATGTTGAGACAGGTGATCCATGGAGAATGCCTCTGTGGAGTGGGAGGGCTCCTGGTGCCCAGCTAATGTTGCTGCCATGGGTCACACCCTTCTACCTGGAGGCGACATCTTGTCTTGGGCTCACTGGTTGCCAACACCCAGCCCACACGTACCTTGGATGAGAACATTGAAGTCCTGGTCATCCTCGCCAGCCACATTGGTGGCCACACACAGGTATCGGCCAGAGTCAGACACCTGCGTGGGTTGGATCTGGAGCAGCCGCCCCTCCCCCAGGACACTGAGCCGCTGGCTGGGGGTCACAGGCTGGGAGACAATAGAGAGGGACCAAGATGAAAACTCAAAATCATTTGTTTGTTTTGGGATAGGGTCTCATGTAGCCCAGGCTGGCCTCAAACTCACTATGTATCCGTGGATGGCCTTGAACTCTTGACCTTCCTGCCTCAGCTTTCTAAGTGCAGGGATTACAAGCGTGTGCCACCAGGCACCCTATTCTATATTTTAATAAATAAAAACCAGACCATAATGTGAAGTGATGGGATTGTCCATGGCTCTGTCAACCCAAACCCGCATGTTCTCGGAAGCAGAAAAGAAGCAAAGGAGTGGACAGAAGAGCTTAATGGTGGGGAAGTGTTGGTTTTGTTTTGTTATCATTAAAAACTGAACGGTGAGCAGGTCCTGCTCTGGGGCTAGGTACTTTCAGGGCTTCTCTCTGGAAAGATACAGGCAGGGCTAGTGAGGCTCAGGGTGAGCATCTAAGGTTGTCTGGGGTTTAGCACGCACCCTTCCGTCCTTGTACCAGCTGATGGAAGGCGGGGGCACGGCCCAGCATTCACACTCTAGGGTCAGAGAGCTGTTGACTTTGGTCTTCACTTCCTTCACGCTGACCTCCCCCAAAGGGTCATCTTTGGAGATGGAGGGGGGGACTGAAAAGACACAGGTTGTGTGAGGAGTGGGCCTGGGGAGGGTCCCGAGACCCTGACCTACCGGCCCTAGGGGTAGCTCCCTGAAGAATGGGGATGGTAAACAGGATTCTGGAAGGGAAACCCATCTGCCCCTACTTAGGGTCGGAGAGAGCTAAGGGACAGGGGTTATGAGGAAGGGTGTTTCAGTGGTAGCCTCCAGAGGGCCTTTTGAGGGCCCAGGTAGAAAAATGAGGGATCCCAGGTTGTCTCTCCACACCAGTAGAAAGCCAGGACTGGGGGAGGGATGTGGATCAACATGACTAAAGTCTTAACACTATCCTTTCTTTCCCACCAAATCAAGGATGGGAAATGACAGAGATTCCCCCCCCCACCCCGCCTCAGCTGCCTGTGACTCTCAGGGAAAACAGCCACAGGAGTCCAGGCATCTCGAGTGTGGCCAGCACTCTTCTGCCTGTCCAGCCAGTGTCCCAGGGGTGGTGGGGGCTCACTGAGTACTTCCACATGGTAGTTCTTTGTGGCCTCCCCCAGCTCGTTGGTGACTATACAGGTGTACTGGCCGGCATCTTCCTTCTGGGCATTCAGGATCTGTAGTCCGTGGGTACCTGTTTGGGGATCCATGGCCAGAGTTACCCCAAATAGGGCTTCACCATAGACCTGAGCTCAGATTGACCCAGCTCAGGGTCAATTCACTTGTCATTTCAAAGCCCACCCCAAGGGCGTCACCTGGGAGGAGCTGGATGTTTTTCGAGGCCTCAAAGGGCAACCCATCCTTCATCCAGGTGATATTGGGGGATGGAAAGGCCAGTGCCTCGCAGATCAAGGAAATAGGATTGTTGATGGTCACGGTCACTTCCTCATTGGCATTCTTCTCAGGCTCTCCCAGGATGGTGGGAACCACTGTGAAGGGGAGGCAGGAAGGCCTTGGCTAAGAGAGTCCAGCCCAGGCCTGGAGACCCTGATGATCAGGACAGCTAGGACCCTAGGCTTCTCCTTGGTGCTGTATTGTGTGAGGAGAGTGGAAAATGCAGCTCAGGGCAGCTACCCTACAGGACAAGACGGACGACCAGTGTCCCTCAACATTGACTCAACACGTGGCCTTGCTACTTATTCAACCAAAACCTTGCTTCTGATGATGATGACGGCGACTTTTGGTCCAAGTGCTTCTTGGATCCTAAACTTTCTTTCCATGCTGCTGCACGGGCACTGTTACAGTTTGGGCATGAACTGTCATAGGAAAGGCTTGTGTGCAGAAAGCCTGGTCCCCAACAGCGGTTGCTATGGAGATCTGGCTGCTCCTCCAATTATTTTTGCTGTCACTCTTGGAGTGGTTTGTGGAAACTTGGGGTACCCTCCTACAGCATCTGCTGATCGGGGGAGGCCTAACACTCACCCAGGACACTGAGCTGTGTGTGTTTGGTCTTCTCCCCCACTGCATTGGTAGCGATGCAAGAGTAGTGGCCGGCGTTGGACAGATTGGCCTGGGGGATCCACAGGAAGGCCCCATCTGGGGACATCTCATAAGGGTCTCCAACAGCCAGGGACTGGCCATCTTTGAACCAGGTGACCTTGGGCGGTGGGTAGCCTATAATAGAGGAGACAGTGAGATCCTTCAGCAGGTTCTGACCAGGTGGACTCAGGTCAGAGGAGACTCCGGGCCAGCACAGATGTGGAGTACATCCTCATTTAGGATGTACAGCAGGAATAACCTGGGCCTTTCTTCAGGAATTCGACTGCCTTACTGGGGACTGGGCAGAGATGACTTGGCACAGACAGGCAAGATCCATTTGTCCATCTCTCCTTCCTTCCATCTACCCACCCTTCAACTCATCCATCTGTCTTCCTACCTTACTGCATGTTCATGAATGGATCTTTCTATCCATCTGTCCATTGATCTTCCTACTCACTTAAGACACTCATTAATCCACCTATTAATCCATTCTTCTATCTATCTCCTCATCCATCCATCATCCAATCATCTACCCATTCATCCATCCATCTACCCATCTACCCATCCACCACCCACCCACCACCCACCCACCCACCCGCCACCCATCCACCCACCCACCACCCATCCATTCACCCACCTACCCATCCATCCATCCACCCATCTACCCATCCACCCATCCACCTACCCATCATCCATCCATCCACCTACCCATCATCCATCCATCCACTCATTCACAATCATCTTTAGTCAAACACAAGATATATAGAATAGAATCTATTCTCCCACCCACTCATTCACTGTCTTTCTCTTTATCTACACAAATTTCCACCCACTCTCCAACCCTCAAGCATCAGAGAGATCCTAGTCTTCCAGGCAGCGGGGCAGCCATGGACTCAAGGATCTCAGACATCACAGACTACTATGGTCTTATGTGTGGTCAGTAAGGTGGGGGCAAGGAGGTCCTAGTGCAGTGGAGACCTGGGAAGGTTCTGGCAGGTGACCATAGTCAGCTAAGAGCAGAGCAAACAATCCGTGCACACAAATGGGGCCTGATGCAGAGAGCGAAAGTGTAGAGGTCTTTGGTAGGTAGCCCCAGGGCTGGGGACTGGCTAAGGCAGGCTGGCCATGCTCATAGCCCTCACCTGTGGCATTGCACAACAGCTGGGCAGTCTGTCCCTCAGGCACCTTGATCACTTCCTCCAAGTCTTCATTTTCAATGCTGGGAGGAACTAGGAGGAGAAGGGAGACAAACAGTTGCCAACCGGGTGACCTACCCAGGCTACCCATCCACAGAGTGGGAAGCTAAGTTTCCTGGGCCTCAGTTTTCCCTTTCCCCTTACTCCTACCCAGAAGTCAGTGTAATGCATTGTTGCTGCTGGAGACTGAACAGACAAGTGAATGTGCTGTTGACTATCTGCTTCCTCCGCTTTGGGTTGGTCCTTACTCTTTCTGGAAAATTTGAACAGAACAGAGGGTGTGTATGTATGTGTGGTGTGTGTGTGTGTGTGTGTGTGTGTGTGTGTGTGTGTGTGGTGTATGTGTGTGGGTGTGGTTTGTGGTGTATATGTGTGTGTGTGGTGTGTGAGTGTATGTGTGTGAATGGTTTGTGGTGTATATGTTATGTGTGCTGTGTGTATATGTATGAGTAGTTATGGTATATATATATATGTGTGTATGTACAGTACATGTGTGTATGGTGTGTATATGTGAGTATGATATGTGTGTGCAGTGTGTGTGTAAGGTACACGTGTGATGTGAATAGTGTGTATGTGTGTGTGTGCGCCATGTGTGTGGTGTGTGTGTGTTTCTGTTTATGGTATATGCTGTGTATATGATGTGTGTGCGTGCGTGCCATGTGTGTGGTGTGTGTGTGTGTTTCTGTTTATGGTATATGCTGTGTATATGATGTGTGTGCTGTATGTGTGGTATGTGTGTGTGTGGTGTGTTCACCTGTGTATGGGTATGCATATGTATGTAGAGGCCAAAGGTAAATCTTAAGTTTCATTCCCCAGGGACCATCCACTTAAAAACAAAAACAAAATTAAAGAATCCCCAAGGTCTCTGGCCCAGAATTTGCCGAGCAGGCTAGGCTGCTGAGCCAGGAAACGCAGGGCTCTTCCTATTTGCGGTCCCTAAGGGCTGGGACTCTGAGTGAGCGACGCCACACCCAGATTGTTTCCCTTGTACTTGGGACCTGGGACCAAGCACAGGTTCTCACACTTGCACAACATTGACTGCACTACCTCTCCAGTCCCAGCACAAAGATGAGGCAAGGGAATCAGACCCTCCCCCATCTCTCCTGCCCTAGAAGCCCCCCAGCGGGAGGAGGAGGCTCCTGGTGCTCCCGAGAATGCGGAGTTGCGTCCTACCCAGGACCTCTACACTGAAGTTCCTCCGTGCCTCCCCAGCCTCATTGCTGGCCAAGCACGAGTAGAGGCCTTTGTCCTGCTCCTGTGCCTGGGTCATCTTCAGCATCCAGCCACCTGGGGAGGGGAGGGAAGGCGTGGGCTCAGCAAACTCTCTCCGCTCATGATGTCAAACACTCATGTGCAGGAGTCTGCCTCCCAGCGGTCCATTCCTCAAGTAGGGAACGGGAGGACCGAGACAGTGAACAAAAAACGATAGAGCGCAATGTCCTCTAGCAAGGAGGACCTGACTTGCTGGTTCTGGGTGGCTCTCGGCTGGGGCTGAGACACAACAGAGAGCTGCATAGCCCTGGTCCATTTCAGATGCTTGTTGGTCTCAAGAGGCCCAGGAAAGAAAGGCCTTTTCCTCCAGGGAAGTAGGGCTAGTTCCTCACACAGGAAACAGTTCCACAGATCTTGTAAGACCCACTTGGGGCAGATAACACACAGACACATAGACACACACAGACACACACAGACACACACACACACACAGACACACACCTACACACACACAGACACACACACCGCCACACACCCACAGACCCACACACACACAACACAGACACACACAGAGACACACACAGACAGACACACACACAGACAGTCACACACACACACAGACACACATACACACACTCACACACACACACAAACACATACACACACAGACACACACACACAGACATACACAGACACACACATACACACACACACACAGACACACACACACACACACACACACACACACACACACACACCATTATTATTTCTACACTCATGGCAGACATTACGAATGGATTCCCAGTGCCCCTTCTGCAGGGCCTAGTTCCTGTCTCCACGTTCCTGTCTACAACACATCAGGCAACTTCTACAAAGCGGGAAATGTGTTTGTAATCCCACAACTAATGGGTCACTGAGGCCTGACAGCCCACCGTCAGAGGTCATAGGCATCTCAGGCTGATCCTGAAACACACCTGGTTTAGTGCATTACCTGCCAAGAGGTAGGTGCCCTCTCCGGGGCTGATTGGCTGTCCTTCCCGAAACCATTGGACTGTCGGGGGCGGGACCCCTTCGGCTTCACAGAGCAGTGTCAAGGAGCCGTGTAAGGTAGCAGTGACATTGGTCAATGAGTCCGAGTCTCCAGTAAGATGAGGAGGTGCTAGATCCAGAGAGAACCATTTTCAGTGTATACAGGAGCTCAGCACTCCTCAGGTTCTGTCTGTCCAGGGAATTGCAGCCCCACTGGGAGGGACCAGGAACAGGGAGGATCCCAGCTGCTTCCATCAAAGAAGTGCTATCTACAGCTGTTTTAATTTTGGCCACAAGTGGGCCTTTGGGATGAGTCAGGCATCTCAGGCCTCAGTTTCCCTATCCTTTAAGAAGTATATAGAAAATTCTCCCCCCGCCTCTCCAAGACAGTGTCTTATGTAGCCCAGGCTAGCCTCCAACTTGCTATGTAGCCAAGGATGATCTTGAGCTCCCCATCTTCTTGTCTCCACCTCTTGATTGCTAGGGTGACAGGGCAAACCCCAAAGCCTGGTTTATTCAGTTCTGGCCATGGGACTCAGGACTTTGTTGGCAGAATGCTAAATGAGCTCTACCTAGCTGAGTGCACTCATTTGGTACACATTCTGTACGCCCCACCCGGGCACAGAACACACACATACCATTACCACGATGCCTACACTCACGTAGACATATGAATGAGCATTCGATTACATTAGCATTCAAGAGGTAGAGACAATACCACTCACTGAAGGGCAGGAACCAAGCAGGGCAGACAAAGGTGAGCCTGCACCACCCCTGGGTGAAGTAGCAAGACTGTCTTTTTGGAATGACCTCCCACCAGTGGGATGGCAAGGTACAGAAAGCTTAAAACCCCCAGGCAAGCAGGGCCTGACGGGAAGAGCCTTCCTAACCCACTGTGCTCCCACCCTCTCCTCCAGAACCATATCCCGCCTTCCCTGAAATAGACTCAGGTACACAGTAGGGAGGTTATGGGCTCCAGAAGTCACCCAACTCTTACGTAGTCTTATAGCCCTAAGGCCACTTCCCCCAGGTAGGTGTCTAGATTCTTCTACATGTGTATGGTCTCCCTGGCTTTCCTTTATCTACTAAGAACACCACACCAGCCACATAGACTATGGGGTGACAGAAACAGGGTGGGGCAAAGCCAACGTGAGAGGAAGGTAGGAGATGGGTGTTTTGAGAACAGCCACACTGAGGATCCTGTTGGCCATGGCCCCCAGTGGCAGCCCTCATCAGAGCCCAGACTGAAGAAGCCCCAAGAGCTGCCTGCACCCAGCTGTGTCAGAGCCTGACCTGGCCTCAGTCTCTCCATCCTCCCCACAGGCCACGGGTCCTCACCCAGCACGGACAGTGCAAACCTCCTCTCGGCGCGCCCAGCTATATTCTCAGCCACACAGCTGTAGCCACCAGCGTGGGAGGCCTGAGCCCGGTCCACGTGTAGGCTGTGGTTCTGATTCTGAAGCCGTATGCCGGGTTCCATCCTGACAGGCTGACCATCCCTCTCCCACGTCACCACCGGCAGTGGCTTCCCTGTGGCATTGCAGTCCAGGGTGGCATTTCCATCCTGTATCACGGAGACTGTCGTAAGGGGCTCCCAAAGGCCAGTGACCTGAGGAGGAACTGAGGTGAAGAGGAAGCCCATCAGTGAAAGGAGTTAGGGTCACCTGGCATCAGGCAGGACCAGTGCTAAGGCCTTGGTGGACGTGGCCTATTAGACCTCTGTTCCTCCTTGCACTACAAGCTGTGTGACTTGCCTGTCACTTCACCTGAGCCTTTCCATCTCTGTGGCAGAGTGACAACTGCATCCCTGAGCAACCTCTCAGACATGCTGGGGATCTGAGTGGGCCGCTCCTTGGGAAGACCCAGCCATTCTCGGTCTGTGTAGTTCCAGTCTCACAAGCTGGAGTTTCTCTAAGTTGCCCATGCTTGCTCTCCAATAGGGACTACAGTGCCCAGTACCTTTCTGGGATTTGTTTTCCAGCACATCTCTTGTGTCATGTAGCTCAGGCTAGCCTTGAATTCACCTTGCGACTAAGGATGACCTTGAACTCCTGATCTCCTGCCTCTGTTCCCAGGTGTTGGGATTATATGCTAGGCAAGCACTCTACCAATTCAGCATCGGCCTCATCCCCAGAGCATGGTTTTCAGAAGGCCAGAATATTTCTTTTCTTTTGTCCCTCACGTGCGTGCGTGCGCGCGTGTGTGTGTTGCATGTAGCATGTTTGCCTATGTGCACGTTCACATGTATGTGCAGATGTGCAAGCATGTGGAAGCCTGAGGTCTGCATACAGAATCACCCTCAGTTGCTCCTCCGCCTTATTCACTGAAGCAGGGTCTCTCAATCAAACTCAGAGCTTACTGATAGAGCTAGTCTCAGAAGCCAGCTTGCTCTGGGGCCCCTGTCTCGCAGACTGCCATGCCCACCTGCCATTTACACAGACTCCGAGGATTCAAACTTTCTCTAGCAGGATTCATATCATCATGCGTGGGCCGTATAGTGTTTGTGCACACTCACTCCTAAACATTTCAGGGCATGCTTTCTCCTAGGTCACACACGGCCTGCGTCCCTTCCTGCATGCACAACTGGGGAGTTGAGAGTCTAGGCTGGAAGGTCAGGCACGTGTCTAGTCTTGCTGACCCTTACCTTGGGTGGTCTAGCAGGCATGTGCCCAGCCTTGCTGTCCCTATCACCCCCATGTAATCTAGGTTGCAGATCCACCCACGCGCCCATTCTCCCCAGCCCTGGCAGGCTCACCCAGAACCTCCAGCTGCTGCTCTTGGCTGCTGGTGCCAGCCGCGTTGCTGCATTCGCAGGTGTATGTCCCCTCCTGGGCCGACTGGGCCTGTCCCAGGTACAGCAGCCTCCCGACCGCTAATACCTGTTCCTGGCCGTCCCCCTCCCCAGGCAGGGGCTGACCTGGGACAGTGAGAAAAGGGTCCTGGACCAAGGAACTCGAGGTCCTCTCACAAGGAACAGTGGTCTTCCCAATCACTAGCTCCTCCTCCAGGTGCTCCCATATATGACACCTCCTCCACAGAGCCTTCCTCAGAGTCCTGGCAACCCTCTGAGCTGCCATACTCCCAACTTTGGAGTTCTGAGCATGCCCTGCCCCATCCTACCAGAGGTAAAGCCAAACCCTTCACAATGGCCCCCTGGTTCACTCCTCATTGCTCTGTGGACCACTTCCCCACTATGTCCTTTCTGGCTGACTCTGCTGCAGCCCTATGGACCCCTTTTGTCCCCCAAAACATGCTTGCCTTGTTCCTTCCTCAGGGCCTTGGCACCTACCATGACCTCTGCCTGGAATGTTTCTCTTTGCTCAGTGTCATCTCTCACCTTGGGTCAAACATCTCAGCCACATAACTTAAAACCCCAAATCCTGGCCACATTCACCTTTTCCCTTTGTAACCCACTCCCTAAGGCCCAGACTCCCTTCCTAACTTTCTGTTTGTCACCTGCCCAGTCAGGGTTTGGGAAATGGTTTCCTGGCAAAGCAAAGAGACTGGGAAAGCAGCACTCTGTAGCTGGCTGGTTGGGGATTCAAGGGCTGAGAACCCATTCATTCATTGAGGCACTTAGGTACCAGGTGAGGGGGTGCTGGATAGGGAGTACTGAGTGAGGAGGTGCTGGGTGAGGAGGTACTGCGTGAAGGGGTGCTAGGCAAGGGGGTACTGGGTAAGGGGTGCTGAGTGAGGGGTGCTGGGCAAGGGGTACTGGGTGAGGGGTACTGGGTGAGGGGTAGTGGGTAAGGGGGTACTGGGTGAGGGGTAGTGGGTAAGGGGGTACTGGGTGAGGAAGTTCTGGGTGGGGTAGCCATCCTACCGTCTTTCCTCCATGAGATCTTGGGGAAGGGAATGCCTTGGCAGTCACAGGACAGTCTGGCAGTCTGACCCTCAGTCACAGTGAGAGTGTAGGGCTCCTTTGAGGGGAAGGCTGGAGGAACTGGTTCAGAGCAGACAGGAGTTGGACGTGGTAGGGGCAGGGATAGGTAGGGAGGGTTGTATCCTGGGGCTCAGATAGGGATCCCTTCTCCCGGGGACCTGGAAACCCTCACCCCAGACATGTAAGTTGAAGTGCTTCTCAGAGCGGCCTGCCTGGTTAATGGCCTCACAGGTATAGTGGCCTGCGTCCCACACCGCCACTCGGTCCACCTGGCCAGGAGCAAGACAGTGGTCAGTGAGTCAAGCAAAGGCAGCGAGTGTCACCCCTAGACAGACCACAGCCCCCTCCTCATGCCATGTGACCTCACTGAGCCCTGATCTCCCCGCCTGGAAAGTGAAGCATCCCCCTGCCCGGGGCACCAGGAAGTTTCTAGAAGTCAGGACCTCTCCACAGAGCCTTTCTGGCTTCTCCACATCATATGCATAGTTCAGGCTGGGCACATGGTGATCCAGTCCTACCCCAGCCCTTCATCCATTCCCACCGCCCTCAGAACGTCCAACAGAGCCAACCGGAGGAGAATGTGGACAGTGAAGGATCTGCCATCTGGGGGTCAGACCCTGACCTGGGGTTCATGAGGCTGCACCGGGGCTTTGGAGAATGAAGGGAAAGAGGAGGAAATAAATGGGTGGTGCTTGGAGACAGGAATGGTAATATCACAAGACGGAGACGGGCAGGGGAGGTTGGGACAGCCAGCATATGCCGGGGTCCTGAGGGAGACTCTGATGGCTCTGTCTCCCGGTGGGTGATCATTGGTCACAGTGAGCCTAACAATGCTCACAGGGACCTGGGATACCCATAAGTCCACCCCGCCCTGCTCCTTCAGCTTCTCCGGGCAGCGAGCTGCACAGCGGCACACCTCCAGCAAGGCCTTGTCAGCAGAGAGGCGGATGCCAGGGCGAGGCTCCAGGGCTCCCCCATCCTTCTGCCATCTCAGCTCGGGTGGCGGCACGGCATGGCTCCGGCACTCCAGTGCCACTGACTCATTTACCACCACGGACATGTTCAGCTCTTCTCCGAGGATGCTGGGGGGCACTGTGGGTGCAGACGGGGAAGGGACCCCTGTTAGTAATGGGACACCAGGAGAGGCCACAGCTGGGTTGGTCTAGCCAATTCCTACAGCCAGGAGCAAACCCCAGGGGAAGAGAGTTACATCCAGCCTACCCTGGCCACCTCAGTCCTGCTGTGTGGGCTTGGTGACAAGGTTAGCTGCTGAGCCCTACCCCTGTCAGCTTGGGAGCCAGAAAACACTGGGCTTCCCTCCTGACGTGCATACTGCCCCAACACTGTGGCTTCATGCTTCTTCTCTAACCACAGAGCTCCTGGATATGTGTGGCCATTTGCCTGCCACCTGCCCACCCACGGGGATGCTCACGCCCCAGGACAGGTCTCCAGGGTCTACTAGCAACCACAGGGTCAAGTGGTAACTCCTGTCTTCTCCATCTTCACCCTAGCTGACCCAGGGCACATGGCCGCCCCAGGTCTGCTTCTTGGAATGGCTGACCTTTAGCAGTGCTTACCCCGCACACCCCGTCCCAGGCTAGAGACTCACTGTGAACTTGCAGGACAATGTCCCGGCGATCCTCACCCACAGCACTCACTGCTACGCAGGAGTAGCCGCCCGCATCAGAGGCACGGGCGCTGGCCACTGTGAGGACTTGGCCTCCGGGGAAGACCTGTACCCCCAGAGGCAAGGCCACATTAAACACAGTTCTTACCACAGGGATGGTACCTGCCTTCACAAGCCAGCCCTCATTCCACATCTATATGGATCCTGTTCCAGACCCCCTAGGGGTCCCCAAGGCAGGAGAGTCACAAGCTGTACCCCTGCCTCAAGGAACCCTGCTGGCTGCTGGCAGTTTTATCTGATTCTAAAAGAGTCACCTGGAGCCATTCTGCCCACCACAACACCACGCGAAGCCAAGGAGCCCTTCAGAGGTTATTAAATCTAGTGGGCCACATATGTAAAACATGATCAGGGTTGGTGTGAAAAGGGATGCATGGAATGTCTTAGGCGTGACTTTTTAATATTAGTCACATGACAAAAGGAAAATTTTTTAAAAGATTTATTTATTTTATGTTTATGACTACACTGTAGCTATCTTCAGACATCAGAAGAGGATACCAGATCTCATTATAGATGGTTGTGAGCCACCATGTGGTTGCTGGGAATTGAACTCAGAACCTCTGGAAGAGCAGTCAGTGCTCTTAACCACTGAGCCATCTCTCCAGCCCCCGGAACATTTTTTTTTATATTGGACTTGATAACATTAAAATTGCTTTGCCTTGGCTGTACCCAGAATGATACACCTTTAATGCCTGCACTTGGGAAGCAGAGACCGGTCGATCTCTGCGAGTCGAAGCCAGCCTGGTTCTACCTCTTGCAGAATGAGTTCCAGGATGGCTAGGGTTACACAGTGAGACCCCGTCTCCGAACAAAACAAAAATTGGTTTGCTTTGTTTTTGTTTTTGTTTTTGTTTTTTGAGGAGGTCACACATAGTCCGGGATGATCTCAAACTTGCCATGTAGCTGCGAATAACCTTGAGCCTCTTGCTTTACCTCCTGAGTACTGTGTGCCTCCATGCATGCCAGCGTGCCTACGTTTTGCAGCTCTGGGGATGGAAGCCAGGGCGTCATGCACTCTGGGCAAGGGCTCGATCAACTACTACTACATCGTCAGCCCCCTTCATTACTTCTTTATGAGGGAGGGGTGAGACAGGTCTCACTATGTAGACCACACTGGCCTAGAACTCACTATCAGCCTACCCTTGAAGTCACGGCGGTCCTCCTGCCTCAGTTTCCTGAGTGCTAGGGGTTTGGGCATGCACCATCATAGATAGCTTCCTTTCAATGTGCTGACAAACCACTCTAGGCTACATATTTGGCTGGCATTGGTAGCATGCAGTGTATCTCAGTGGGTAGGGAGGCCCTGCCTCTCCCTTACCCTAGACTTCCAGGGCCTGCTGCCAGTCCCTACAGGAGACACTAGGAGGTGGCTCAGAGACCACCCAATGCTACTAACCTTGAGGCCAGGGGTTCCTTCAGGGGACACAGGGTTCCCATCCTTCAGCCATAGCAGCATGGGGCTGGGGGTGCCAGTGGCATTACAGGTCAGGCGGAAGGGTGTGCCAAGTACTACTGGGCCTGGTAGGCTGGGTGGCAGGGTGATTCGGGGTGGCACTGCAAAGAGGGGTGGCGGGAAATGGAACTGAGTTGAGCCCCACCGCATGTGACATTGTCTAGGGTACCCTCAGGAGCACAAGTCACAAACAAAAGCATGGGCGTGACATTGCCACCCAGGCATTGTGTCAACACACCAAAGGCTTCTAAGGACTGAAGGTGAGGGGCGGGGAGGTCACCTGGCCAGGGCTAATCAGCTTGAACATGTCAGACATCACACTTGAGCTCAGGTCTTGGGGATTATGGGGACATTATGGGGACCAAGAGTGGAGTGTCCTCTTGACTCAGGTCTCAGATGCAACACTGACATCCTGGGGAAACCACAGCCAAAAGATCTCACGGTAACCAGGAGAACAAAAGCTATTCTCTTGGGGTTGGGGATTTAGCTCAGTGGTAGAGCGCTTGCCTAGCAAGCAAGGCCCTGGGTTCGGTCCCCAGCTCCGAAAAGAAAAAAGAAAAAAAAAAGAAAAAAAAAAAGCTATTCCCTCTCACAGTTCAAGCTGTCTAGCTCCAGATGGCTGCCGACATCATCCATGGCCCTGAGCTTGTTTGAGCCAGGCTTGCCTGCCCAGTGTTGGGCAATGTTGGCCTCCATTCGTGCCATGAGTATTACCATCCTCACCAGAGCAGTTATGACTTCTTGTTTGAGATCCTCACAAGACTGAGTCTGTTGTTGAAGGAGAAGGTGGGGAGGGCTGCTCCCTCTTCTCCAGTTGTACATGATATCCGGGAGTGCTAGAGGATGCTACAGGTACTACAGGAGGATTGATAGAAGGGGACTCTTTATCCACGGAGCCTTTGAGAGGCTGAGATGGGGCTTTTTGACAATGTTCTTGCTTGGGGTTCATCCATACTCCTATAAGAAAACCCTCACCCATACTTCTTCTGTAAGGAAGCCCCATAAACCCACTGGTTCCCCAAGCTGGAATTGGATGGAATTTTGCCTTTGGTCTACTACTGGGGCCCTAGATGGGATGTATTAACATTGCGTCGGGAAAGTCACCCAACACGCAGTCTCCGTTCAGTTTCTCGTGTTTCCTATGTCTCTGTAGCTCAGATGGGGGAATAGATCAAAGACAAGATGGATGGGCACAGGATTGGATGGATGGACTGTGGATCAGTGATGGATGGGCAGATATTTGTGTCATAGATGGGAGGCTAGATGGTTGGGTAACCGGTGGACAGAAGTTTAGAATACATCGGTGGTTCGATCAATGGATGTGCAACCATTGTTTATATGAATGGGTGAAAGGCTGGCTTGCTGGGCGGTGAATGGGTGGGTAGATGGATGAATGGATGAATGAATGGATGGATAGTTGGGTGAATGGTGGCTCAGTGGGTGGATGGATCAATTGGCGGGCAGATCGATGGGTGGGTGGTGGAGGGTAGATAGTAAGTGGATGACTGGATGGAAATGTAAATGGTAGATATATGGTGAACAGATGGATGCATGGGTGGGTGGTGAGTGAATGACAAGAAAGGTGTGCGACTAGCAAACAGGCAGATGGGCGGATGTATAGATGGGGAATGGATGGATAAACTGACAAACAAGTGGACAAGAGACAGAAGGCTGGACACACGGGAAGAAAACAAGCATTTCGGAAAGGCCCTATGGTCTCAGGCACTCACCATTGACCCGTAAGCCATACTGCAGCGCTGCACTGCCCACCACATTGGTCGCCACACAGCGGTAGCTCCCTGCATCAGAGAGCTGGGCTCGCTCAATATGAAGAACTCTTCCGTCAGTTGACACTATCACGTGTCTCTGGGTAGAGATGGGCTGGTGGCCCTTGAACCAGGAGATGTCTGGGGGAGAAAAGACACGTGCAAGGATCCTATCAGCGATTGACTGTTGGCTGTAGGGGTATTCCGAGAAGCTCGCACAGTGAGCATGGGCTTCTTCCAGTACTAGAGACAGCCAACATTCTTAGGAGGAGCAGAGAGAACAGAACAGCTACAGCACAGGAGATAAGACCAGAGGCTAAGAGGAAACTCCAAGGTGGGGCTAGTGAGCCAAGGCCAGCTAGTCAAAGTCAGCCAAGCCTCTTTCCCCAAGCCACCTTCACCCAGGAGTGTGTAGAGGAAGTCACCCTGGGCAACAGCCTCAGAGGCAAGGATGGAGCGCTGTGCCTTGGGCTTCCTGTCTTCAGTCAGTGCCCATTCCCTCCCTAGGGCTCTACAGGAGGTAAGTGCTTCCTGGTCTCATCCACCCAAGGCAAGTGACTGTCTTTGCTCCCGAGGGGACAGGTATTGGGCCTCCCCTCTGGAACATGGGTAAGTCCCACCCTAGCCTGGATGTGGGCACTTGTATGATTCACCCAGGTGCCCTAGCCTTTTCCTTCAACTAGTCTGGAGAAGCCCAGATGAAGGGGATTCTAGACCTTAACCATAGCCTGGACCAGCCCTAGGGATGCTAGAACCTCTAAAAGAGCTCTTATAGACTTGTTCCTGACCTACATACAAAATTCTGGGTGCTTGCAGAATTGGGACTGGCTAGAGGGGACGTCTGGCCAAGAGGATGAGTCTTACCTGGAGGGGGCACACCCGAAGCCAGACACTCCAAGGTCACTGAGGCATTCTCCAGAACCGCCTTGTTGACTGGTCCTGGTTCAATGTTGGGGGGAACTAAGGGGTTACAAAGAGAGACCCCTCTTGGTGGATGTGGACTCTGGGCAGTTATAATCCCAGCCACCCTCTGCCTTTTCTGGCTTCTCTTAAAGGGTTCTGGTGACAAGGCTCACATACTTGGAGCGGGGAGCCCTTAGGAAAGCCCCAAAGCACAGCAGAGCCTATGAGACCTCCCCAGAGGTCACACAGGGTTCCCAAACCCCAGCCCCCAGTCCTGGGGAGGATCAAAGCTGGCTCAGTAGGAGCCAGAATCCCAAGTAGCCCTGGAGTAGCCAGGCAGGGTTTGTCCACACTGTCAGGGACACGTGTGAACCCCGAAACATGAATCTAGCCAGCAAGGAAGCCATTGGCATGGGTAAGGTGACCGCTGAAAACCTTTGCAAGGGTCTGGACTTTTGTGGTTTCCTCTCATCCCTAGACCCTTGACTCCCAGATCTTCCATTGGGATCTGGGATGCTTCACCTAATACTTCGTCTCAGCATCGTCCACCCTTTGCAAAGTTAAGCATACAGTTGTGAATCTAAAATTTCCACTTCCGGTCCCAAGGACCCTTGAGGTGTCACCAGTCACCCCAGGCTTTGGACCCCGTTGAGCTGCGGTCCTCACCCAGAACTTTTAGTGTAACATCCTTCTTGCTCTCCCCTGCCAGGTTGGTGGCTGAACACGTGTAGACACCTTCATCTCTCAGGTCTGCCTTCTCGATCTGGGAGAGAGGGTGTGGGGATGAGAGGAAGCCACAAAGTCCAGGACCAGCCACAGTCGGAGAGAGGACAGAGCGGGGGAATGGTCCCCACAGGCAGGTGCAAACATGCAAATGAGCTCTCTTCTCCATGATATCATCTCTGACTTTTCCCTCTGGTGGCTAAGCTTCAATGGCCTGGACCAGGCTAAGGGTCCCCTCCATTCCCCAGGCATAGCACCCAAGTACCTATTCAAAGTGCACACACAGAGAGGGCTCGCTTGTCCCACCTTTCTGTAAAGACTCTGCTCAAGGGCTCCAGGACCTCTACAGCCAGCCCTGGTTCCCTAACTGTACCTGAAGGTTGCCCCCTGAGGTTGCCACGGCCACGCCATCTTTCCACCAGCGAAGGCTTGGGGTGGGCACTCCAGTACCTGTACACTGTAGGGTTACAGGTTGCAGGAAAGGGGCTGTGAGATTCCCACCACCAATGATGTTCACTGAAGGAAGTTCTGTGCAGGAGAGATGGAGAGAGCCTGAGTCAGTCTCAGGGGGCCTGTGATAGGTATCCAGTAATCCCCTAAATGGCTAGACATGAAGGAGTGGCTTTGAAGACCTGGCCAAAGAATGGTTCTAGAACCCTTGCTCCTCAAACACCTGGATAACTTCAGACTGAGAGCCAACAGAACAGTGCATTCCCTTTGAAAGTTCTCCAATCCACAGATCCAATGATCTACCCACACATCCATCCATCCATCCATCCATTCATGTAACCATCCATCCATCTACCCATCTATTCACTTATCCATCAATCCATCCACCCATGCATTCACTTATTCATTCATTCATTTATTTATCCATCCACCCATCCACTTACTTACCTATTTATTCATCTATCTATATCTATCATCTATCCATCTATCCATCTATCCATCTATCCATCCATCCATCCATCCATCCATCCATCCATCCATCCATCTATCTATCTATCTATCTATCTATCTATCTATCTATCTATCTATCATCTACCTAAACATCCATTCATATGCCCATCCATCTACTCATCCATTCATCTACCTGTCCATTCATCCATCTACCTACTCACCCACTCATCCCCTTAGCCCATGCATTTGCTAACTAAACTATTCATCCATCCATCCATTCATCCATCCATCCATCCATCTTGGTACCCACCTAATTGCCTACCCATACATCCAATCAACTCTCCACCAGTCACCCTATCCATATGTGCCCCTAAGAGTGCCAAGTGTCTATTCTAGAACCAGAACTACTGCAGGCCCAGATAAAAGAAAGGTGATCACCATGCCCTTTGTGGGGAGTCACAAAGCTGGCACAGAGGACAGTTACACAAGCTGCTCCAGAGAAGTGGAGTGGCAGGGACTGAGAGAATGAACAGTGAGGATGACACACGTGGTGAAATCAAGAAGCCTTCCTGGAGGAAAGGGCAGACCTAAAAATCTGGGAGGAGCTAGGCAAACCCAGAGGTTGGACAGTGGGTGCTTATTAACTAAAGATTTGAATGACATTAGATGAGACTGAGCAGAAACAGGAGGCGAAGTCCCCAGGCAGCCTGACAGGACAAATGGGGAGTATGATGACCAGCCATGACAAGCTCTCCCACCCACATGTCTTTGGAAGTCCAGGCTAGACATCCCACGTCATTCCCAGGTCTGCCATGGCCTCCAGCTCCACTAGCCCCATCATTTCAGATTGTTCCACTGCCCCAGAACCACAGATACCTGCTTACCATGCACAGAGACCTCCACCTCAGCCCCGGCTGTTCCTGCCTCATTGGTGGCCTGGCAGGAGAAGAGGCCCGAGTGGTTCAGCTCCACCTGACTGATGTGCAGTTTGGTTCCCTGTGAGGCCAGCTGCACCCCAGCCAGCTCCTCGGCGGGGCGGCCATTTTGTAGCCATCTGAGGTGGATGGAGAGGGGGTCAGGTCACCCTGAAGCCTCTCTTCCGTGGTTTAATGCCATGCTCACACTCCTAGGAGCAGGAATGGCTCACACACACATCTCCTTCCTCACAACCCACACAACCTATCGCCCTCCCTGTCCAGTTCCATACATACTGGATGGTGGGCACCGGGGAGCCTGATGCCTGGCAGGGAAGATCCAGAGACTGTCCCACGATGGCAGTCACCTGGCCCACACCTTCAGCCACCAGCAGCTGTGGGGGCACTGTGGGCAGGACATGCTGCTGGCTGGAGCTCATCCTAGCCTTCAGTGATGCCAGGGCCCTAGTTTTACCCCAGCCTTCTAGTCTCCCCTCAAATGTACCCAGGAGGTCTTCCAGGGCCACTAAAGGATATGAGAGGGGCCTCTATGGCCTTTCTCCCCAGAGCCCATTTATTTCATGTCTCAGAGCCTGGAGTCCTTTCTGCTTTGTAGTTTTCTGTCTTATGTCACGGGGGCCATATACGGTCTAAGTGTGAGCTAAGCAAGACTCATACCCACTCCAGCTTTGGGTCTGAGATGCTACATGGAAAGCAGAACCTTTCCTGGATGTGTTGGTCCAGGGCCGTGGGCGGGAATGGGGATCAACCTCACCTCTCCCTCCATGTGTCCCCAACCCAGGCCTCACTACTCATCTGTGATATACAGGAAAAGGGAACACATGGCTTCCCTGCCACCGTCCACCTCCTCTGGGGCTAGGCATGGAGTGGGCATGGGAGAAGACCCACCCACTGCTGGCTCACCTTGCACCTCCACCGAGTACTGCAGTACGGCCTCTCCAGCGGGGCTGCTGGCCACACAGCTGTAGAGGCCACCGGACGCCTCTCCTGGGTTCTCCAGCTGCAGGGCACCTCCTGCCTCCAGCCACGTCCCATTGCTGTCCACCACTGGCAGCCCTTCATGCTGCCAGGAGAGGGTAGGGGGTGGATGGCCTCTGGCCACACACTCCAGTGCCACGGGTCTCCCAGCCACAGCCTGCACCAGGTATGGCCCTCCAACAGCACCCTCAATGGTAGGTGGAACTAGGGAAGAGGCAAGGCCATCTCAGGCACCAAAGGGTTGAAACTCTACTCCCTACCCTCATCCTGTTAGCTAAACCTGGCTCAGACACGGTCTCTCTCTTCCAGCAAGCCTCTCTCAGACCCTCGCTGGAAGAGCCTCATCTTGCCAACCCTTGCTCTTCTGCGTTCACTGTCACCCAGAAAGCTTATTCCCAGGAGGATTCCAGCCTGTCTATTGAACAAACTGATGGGTCTCCAGGACTCTAGACTAGGCTGCCATCCCTGGAATTCTCCTTACAGTAGATCTGAGCCAAGACAGTATGATCTTGATGTTTGAAGAGTGATCAGAGCTCACTGCGGCCTGATGTGTGTGGGGGTGGGGGTGAGGGGCAGGTCCCTCAGGCCCCGAGATGTGGAGCTGATAGAATTACCACTGGAGGACCCTGTGCAGTCATGACCCTAAGGCTTTTGGAGAAGGTACTGGACATGCACGTTTCATTCCACTCCAGAGGGTGACAGAGACTCGTGAGAGTCCCTGGTGGCAGGTGCCGTGGTGTGCCCCACCCTTTCCACAGCTCACCATCTCCAGAGTCCAGCACCCAAGCCCTTTGCTGACTCCCTGGCAGAGGTCAAATGACTCCTACAGACTCCCAGGCTGTCCCCCAATTCCCCAGAGCACCCTGCTCTGCCTGACCCAGGCCTACTCTCAGTCTTTCTCAAGAGTGCTACCCAATTTTTCTGAGTCTACCCTTCAGGGTTGCCAATTCACAGATATCTTTCCCTCGTAGGGAGGGGGCAGAGCTCATGTGTCCTTGAGGTATGAATCGGGCAAGCTTCTCCATCCCATGGGGACACACAAGGCCAGATGCTTTCAGTAGCATCAGTCACAGGCCACGGGGCTCTAAATCCTAAGCTACGCAGAGTTAAATGAGGGATCTCTGCCTCCTTGGGAAGTTTTGTGGGGGCTCTCACAGTCCTCAGGAGGAGCTGGACTCTGCATGGACTCCCACCTAGGCCCTGCCTGCAGCCCAGTGTCCTCATTTGCATAGGGAAGGTAGGGAGTTGAAATGAACCCTGTCCTTAAGTCACCCTATTTGGTTTGATCACCCCAAGTGGCCACCCCTCACTGACCTTCAGAGACAGTTAGAGGTCACCTCAACTGTCTATACCAGCTGCCCACTGCTGCAACCCCCTGGTCGCTCACCATAAACCTCCAGACTGGTGGATTTCTTGGTGATCCCTGCAGGGTTGCTGGCCTGGCAGGTATAGAGGCCAACATCGGAGTGCTGGGCCTTCCCCAGCTGGAGCTGCCGGCCACCCTTGCTGTAAACCACTTCTGAGCTGGGGGCCAGCAGGGTCCCATCTTTGTACCAGGTGATGTCAGGGGCTGGCATTCCTCGGGCCTCACATAGGAGCTGTGCTGTGTGGCCCTCCAGGACAGTCACCTCGCCTGTCTCATTAGAGCCCCAGATGGTGGGAGGTGCTGGAGACAGAGAGGGACATGAGGGTGGTCACAGACTGGTTGAGTTGGTGGCTGATGTCCCCTGAGTAGCATGCACATACCCCAGGCTTCTACCATAGGGGCTGGCAGGCATGAAGGACGAGGGAGGGATGTGGGGACACAAACGGAAGAGGCCAGCTCAGGGACAGGCTTATGTGGGGAGCAAGCCCAGTCACTATGGGTAGGGATGGTACAGACGGGGAGAGGGGCCACAGGCTTGAGCTCTGGAGCCCATAAGGCCTCTAACTCACTGTATGACCTGGGGTAGGTCCTTTCCCCTCTCTGGGCCTCGGGGTCCCCATCTGTGAAGGAACTTGATCTGGGCTTCCCCTAGGGCGGGGCACTCACAGCTGGTACCCAGGACGATGGCTGAGTTACACGGGTAGAGTACAACATCACTCTGCTTCCCACAACCATGCCCTCCTAACTCTCTTGTCCCCGCTGGCCATTAGGAAAGGCTCCCACTGAGGCCACTGTGTCACCAACCTGTCTGCCCCTTTGTTTCTTTTTTTTTTTTTCGGAGCTGGGGACCGAACCCAGGGCCTTGCGCTTCCTAAGCAAGCGCTCTAACCACTGAGCTAAATCCCCAACCCCGATGTCTGCCCCTTTGTACTCAACGTTCTGTTTAAAGTTTATTTTGTTTGTTTGGATATGGGGATCTGGAAATGTAGCCTGTGGGGTGTGTGTGTGTGTGTGTGTGTGTGTGTGTGTGTGTGTGTGTGTGTGTGTGTTCAAATGGGTGTGAATGTGGGTGCACACACACACACACACACAAAGGTCAAAGGTCGATATCTGGTGTCTTCCTCTATTAGACCCTTCCCCTTACTTTTTGTGACATTGGCTCTGGAACCCATCAGCTCAGCTAGGCTAGCTGGCCAGAGAGCCCCAAGAGTCCACTCGTCTCAGCCTCCACAGTGCTGGTGACTCTCTAGGTGAGGTGACCATCCCAGAGGGCCACATAATGCAGGCATGTGGCCACGGGAGTTCTGGGGATGCAGACTCAGGTTCACTTGCTGATGGAGCGAGTATCACACCAGCTGAGCCTTTTCCCTAAGCTCTGAACTCCCCTCGCTACCACACAGCACAGCTGTAGGCCAAGTGCCCGCTGCTTCGCTGCCCAGAAGGAATGTGTTCCTTGGGGCCGTTCTACAGCACCTACATGTAGCTTCCTACATCCAGGAGAAGGGATTCCACCGCTGAGCCCCACCCGGCCCTGGTGTATTAGTTTTTCCTGTTCCTTCCATTGATACAGCAGACACTGGCTTCCCACGGACACTTGAAATACTAACTTGCCTTACTTGGCGTTCCCATGTAGATGTGAGTTCAACACAAGTCAGAAGTGGTGAGTGGGTAAAGTTGGTGGTTTGGGGAGACAGGAGGAGCCATCTGCCCTTGGTTTCTCTTATCGCTCCCCTCCCGCCCCAGGCTGTGTTCCTGACTTCCCCTCCCCCGCTCCCAATAAGCTCCTAGAACAGCTAGGTCTGGGTGGACAGGACTCACAGTGAATGCTGAGCTGAAAGTCCTTGGCCTGCTGGCCGGCTGGGCTGAAGGCCACACACTGATACCGTCCTTCGTCGCCCAAGTGACTGCTGATGATTCTGAGAACCTGGCCATCCTCCTGCAGCAGGATGTGAGGGTCCCCTGGAAGGAGGGGCCTAGAGAAAAGCCATAGATCAGGCCAGGGTGCTGGTGGGGTTTCCTGGGAATCTCCCACAGGGGAGAGACACCCATGCTGCCCTCCAGCCGGTAGCTCACACCACACTCACTGGGTTTCTCAGGTTTCCCTGACCCCTCACCCGGCCCCCCACACTCCACTGAGAGAGTCACTCACTGCCCATCCTTGATCCACTCCACCTGGGGCGTGGGAACCCCTGAGGTCTGACACTCCAACTTCACGTCAGCACCAGCCAGGCCCAGCACCTCCTGAGCAGCCCCAGCTCCCGGCAAGGAAGGAGGGACTGGGGGTGGGAAGGAAGGTGAAGGGGGATGACTCAGACTCCATGCACCCTGCTGACCATAGGAAGGCCCCCTGGCCTACACACCCTCCACCGAGGAGCTCCACAGAGTGATCAGCACCACGTGTGATGGCTAACCTTGTCAACTGGGTGAGAGTTAGAATCACCATGGAAGTAAATCTCACACTGTGTCTGAGAGGAATTTTCTAGATTGGGTTAGCTGAGGTAGGAAGACACACCCTAAATATGTGCCCTGGACTACATAAAAAGCAGAAAGCCGGCGGAACACCAGCGTCCATCTCTCCCTGCTTCTTGTGTGTGGATGTGATGGCCACCTCATGCTCCCACGGCCGTGACATCCTATCAATATCACAGACGTACCTTTGAACTGTGAGCCCAGATTAACCCTTCACCCCTTAAGTTGCTTACGCTAGTTAACACAGCAACTAAGACTGTCTGGATGTCATCGATTAGTTAGCCATGTGACTGTCCCCTGTGTGGTCTGCTCCGTGGGCTCCTGAGAATAGGGTCTAGGTCTGTGGTGGCCCCTGTGTGCCCCTTGGTGTCTGCTGACACATGCTCAGTTCAGGATACAGCCCACACTCACTGAACACGGCAAGATTGAAGTCTCTCTGGGCGCGCCCCGCCTGATTCTCAGCCTGGCAGGAATAGAGGCCAGAATGGTTCTCTTGGATCCTTGGGAAGTGGAGGGACCGGGCACCATCCAGGAGGCGATGGGCACTTGCCTCTGGGATCTGAGCACGAGAGGCCAGAGCGAATAAGTGTGAACAACAAGGGAACAGAGGCCCACCAAGCTGGCTGGTGACCAGAGCGGAGTTCTCAGTTCCCCAAGAGGACTCTCAAGATGTCCTTTCAGGATGGCAGTTCCCCACTGCCCCTGAAGACTGCATTCCCAAAGGCATCTGTCATATCCCCATGCCCCCTCAGCACACACAGAAACATATCTTTATCCCAAAGTCCTAACCCCCATCCCAACTTCCCCCGGAGTCACCCACCTGCTTCCCATCCTTGAGCCACACCACCACGGGGGCTGGAAACCCGCTTGCGTCACACTCCAGCGTCAGAGGCTGCCCAGCTAGGCCTGACACGTTGGCTGTGCGACCCTCTTCCCGGATGCTGGGGGGCACTTGGGGAGCAAGGAGAAGCAGAAGAGCGGCTCCCACTTTGGTTGAACTTGGCATCTGAGGCAGGCCACCCACATCCAGCCCCTCCCCGAGGTCCTCAGCCTATCATCGGCCTACCACTGAAATCCCGGGAGACCCTCCTACCTTCATCTATCCTGGTCCCAGATCTAACCACAAGGGCGGTATGGATCTCAAGTGGACACAGCAGCTTCCCCCTGGGACCAGCAAAGCCCCATCCCCCACTATGAGTGGAAGCCATACTCTGACACTCTAAGAGACAGGACATATCCAGTTCTACCTTTGACCAGATGCCTCTCCAGAGAGGTCCCCGAGTGGGAACTGCCAAACGTCAGCCCCTGTGTGTCTATAGCCAACCTCCCAGGAAGGTCATTCCCCAGCACGTCAGGGACACAAAGTGGCTGTGAGAGTTGCTCAGGCTGACAGGTCCAGCTCACCCCAACAGTGAGGAGTACCTGCAGCCTCCCTTGTCCTTGTGGAGTTCCTGGTACACAGGCTCAGCTCACCGGTTAGAGGTGCGCTAGAACTCCGCTCAGCTCGCACACGTGATTGTTTTTTATTAGCTTTGTGTGTGTGAAGGCCAGAGGACAATCTGGGGTGTAATCCCCCAGGTGCCAGCCACCTTCTATGCTTAGAAAGGAATTAGGAGCACATGACATAGGCTGGACCGTGAGCTCCCAGGCGTGTCCTAGCTTTCCCCAGCACAGATCCACACTGCGGTGCCCCGCATTTGACATGGGTGCTGAGATCAGAATCAGATCCTCATGGTTACACAGCAAGCACTTTAGTGGCCGAGCTTTTGCTGCAGATCTTGACCTGCTGACACCACCCAGAAGTCTCCACTATCCCTAGAGATGTACCTGATGAAATGGGGTGCCCCTCCCAATACCCTCAAGCCCTAATCCTTTCTGGTCTCTTAGGGAAGGAATCGAGGTGTCCACCGTCTACTTTGTAGGGAGCTTTGGGACTGGAGCCCTGGCATCATTTTGAATCTCCATGTGGAAGGTGGACACAGGCCTATCACCAGCCTCCAGGTCTAAGGTCTCGGCTTACCATAAACCACCAGCTTGGCTCTCCTGGAAGCAGAGCCCACCTCATTGGTGGCCTGGCACTCGTACTCTCCACTGTCCGCAAGAGAGACTGAGGACAGGAATAGCGACCCTTCGTTCAGCACCGCCACGTCTGGCCGGCCATTCAGGGCCTCTGAGGACGGGACCCTCCTCCATGTGATTCGTGGCTTTGGAGTCCCTGCCAGGGTATATACAATCATCAGGCAAAATGTCGGACACCCCCTCCATGCCTGCACTGTCCCCTCATCTGACTCCTTGTGTACATATTGCTGACCTTCATGATGGGTGGCCTCAGGCCCTGTGTCACCCCCATGTCAGGAGAAGGAAGAGGAAAAGGAAGAGAAGGAAAAAGAGGAAGGGGAGGAAGAGGATGAAGAGGAGGGGCTCTCTCAGATCTTCAGCATGTATCCCCTGTCTCCACACAGGGCTGAGTGTCAACAGGTACATGAGCAAAACATGCTTTCTGATTCTCAGGGAGGCCAGAAGTACCCTTCCCGGTATCTCCTGCCAGCCCTGAGCTCTCCTTCCTGTGCCAACTCTGACTTTCTTTTTTCTTTCTTTCTTTCTTTCTTTTTTTTTTTCGGAGCTGGAGATCGAACCCAGGGCCTTGCGCTTCCTAGGCAAGCGCTCTACCACTGAGCTAAATCCCCAACCCCCAACTCTGACTTTCAAATGACCGACAGTACATTCCTGCCAGCTTTCATTGCTTAACCTCCTCCCCCATGAGGGTCAGGGTCTTCACTGTTCCTTGCTATGCCCAAGCCACCAGCACAGCCCACATATACTAGGTACTGGGTGAGTGAACAAGGTGCCAATGGAGCTAGGCACACGCAGTGACAGATGTTGACTTCGCCTGTCCTGTCTTGTCCTTCACAATGTGACAAGATTTACGCTAGCCACACTCCTGGCCACCTCCCAGCACTGAAGGAGAAGCGATGGTGTCCCTGAGTATTCCTTGTGCCAGCCTGTGATGCTATGCCCTTTAGCACTCAAACCCAGAGCCTACTGCTGTCCACCCCTGGGAAGAGTGCCAAATACAACCCGGGGGTGGAGCAGTCCAGAGAGGGTGCATTACAGAGGGGCCTTGGGTGAGGCTGGTGAGGCTGAATCCTCATGGTCCAAGGATGGGGGGCAGGGGGTGAGAGGACCACACTATGGAACAACTTGAAGGTAGAAGGCTAGTTTGGGTGGCTTGCCCATGGTTGTTCCTGCCTGCTATTTCTAGAGTCCAACACTAGGTGGCACTGTGATCAAGGCTCCCAGCCTCTACCTCGGTGCCTGTTCTCCTGCCTGCTGCTCTAGTGCTGTTCTGGAATGTCCTAGCTGCCCAGCTGCTGGAGAAGGAGCTGCTGAGGTCAAGGGTGCTTTGCAGGCTCCTCCTGGCTTCTCTACCCACCCATTGCTCATCAGATACGCAGCCCGTGTGAACATGTGATCAATCATGATGGAGATGGCTTGTTTCAGCCCCCTAGTCATAGACAAGCCCAGGAAGGTGGGTCACTGTAGCAGTGAGGAAGGTGGTATGGAACACATTTCCCCTCCTGTTAGAGCTGTGACTCGCACCTCGTGTCCTACAACCTTACAGCAATGCCATCAGGAGTGACTGGTGTGCCCCCACCATGCAAATGAGGAGACTGAGGCTCAAAAAGAGAGGTAAACCTCCAGGAAAGGCAAGGTCAGGCTCTGCTTGAACGGCTGACCCAGAGGTGGCAAGCTGAGCCCTCGACTGCATTGCTCTCCCAAGGCAAACCTAGAAAAGGCTGGCCTGCTTGGAACCATTCTGGGAAAGTATGGGGGAAGAGTGGTAACCCCACAATCTCAATTCAAAAGGACCCAAGAGCTGCCTTTAGCCCAAGCTATCACTTTCCCAGATGCTGGGGACTATGGGGATTCATAGGCAGGCTGACTGGAAGGCAAACCACTGGCCGTGTGACCTTATGCAAACTGCTTAACTTCTCTGGGACAGGATAACCAATAAGGAGAAAGTAATGGGCATATCTATCCTATAGAGTTGTTGGTGGAACTCCGTAACCCAAGGAGGCCACTATATAGTAACCAAGTTCCTGGAACCCAGGCCAGCCCTGCTTCCCTAGCCCCACCCTGGGCTTGGCCTCACCTTGGGCAGGGCACAGCAGACTGGCATTCTCCCCAACCACTCGCTCCAGCAGGTCTTTGGTCTCATTGACGCCCCAGTGTGGTGGCTCTGTGGGAGGTAGCAAGGCCATGTTCATAACCCTCAGGTCTAGACTTCCCTCCCAGTATGGGCTGGGATGAGGGATCTCCTCCCAGAGCCCCAGGCCCCAGCCTCCCAGGGAGGCCAGCATTCTAGGCTGGGCCTGTGCCTCAAACACAAGAGGTATAATAGGGTCATGTCAGTGTCCTTCCAACTGTGGCTTGCAGCCAGTTCCCAACAGCGAAAATGCTAGAATATTCCAGAATATTCTGTGGGTCATACATAATTCCCTAGCGACCTTGTCTAACACTGGATCACCTTTCAGAGATGTGGGCCAGGGTGGAGAGAGGGAGGGAGCGACGGAGGGAGGGAGGAATGGGGAGATGGAGAGAGGGAGGGAGAGAGGGAGGGAGGGAAGGAGAGAGGGGAATGGAGAGAGGGAGGACTCACCCAGCACTTGGAGCTCTAGCTTCCAGGTATCTGTGCCAGAGCTACTGGAGGCCTCGCAGTGGTACAGCCCAGCGTCAGAGGTCTTGACAGCAGCAAAGTGAACGGAGCCTGGGGGTCCCTCACCCATCAGGACCATCCCATCCTTGAACCAGTTCAGCTGAGGCTGGGGGTTGCCCTCGGCCACACAGTTCAGATCAAGGGCTTCTCCAGCCAGTACCTTCAGGACCCGCGGGCCAGGCTGCACCTGAGGGGGAACTGGCAGGGTTCCAGGGATGGGCATCAAGGTGGGACAGCTAGTTAAAGGTCTCAGAGCTCCAGCCCATGCTATAACCCTGACATGAGCGGGCAGCAAAATCATCACAGGGGTGGGAAGTCTAAGGCAAGCCACTCCTCACTGCAAAATAGAGCGATCAGAACCCACGTGGCCTTCCCCACATCCTGAAAGGGCAGGTTCTATCTTCTGCCTGGACCCCTGAATACACTCAGTGCATTTATCCCTCATCCCCACCATGTGCTCTGTGCCATTTGGGACCTGTCATCTGTTCTACACCAGCGTAGTGGGCATGTGGGGAAACTGAGGCACTGAAGGCAGGACTAACTCAGAATGGCCCGGCCAGTCTGAGCAGCCACACAATGCCAGCTCTGTTCTCTCCCCACACTGAGGCTCTATGCACCAGCTGAGCCTCAGTTTCCCCTTGTTGCAGTCAGAAGGAGAGGTGAGGAGGCACCCGCTCCCAGCAGCCCCCAGCCATAGCTATGCTTGTATTTTTCAGCCATTTCCCCACACTGTATCCCGAGAGTCCTCCTGCAGGGTGGAGAATGCCACACCCAGTTTGAAGATGGGGAAACTGAGGCATGTAAAGATTTCTCTCCTCTTCCAGATGAAAGGAGTTGAAGACTGTAGCCCTGGGTCTGTGTGTCTGGCGGTCCAGGCAGCTTCTAGAAGGTCCAACCTGTGCAAGCTAGGAGCATACGCAGGACCCAGGCCAACCTGCTCTCCTGAGCCATCAGAGAAGCTGAGGAGGACCCTGATATTGTCCCAATTTCTAAGACACAGTCAAAGATGAGCCCGGGCTTTGGAACCTAGCAGAGTAGTAGCTGTCTGGCTGTGCTTGGGAGAGGCCCAGGAGCATGGAGATGCCCATGTCACAGCCTCCGTACCATGCCCACCGTCTTTGTCATACCTTGGGCTGCACTGTTCTTAGCACCTGACTATACGTATCCCTTCCAATGATTACAGCTTGGGCACGATCATGGCCCCGCTTTACACGGTTCAGAGAGATCACACAGCAAGTTGGTATTGATATTTAACAAGATTCAGCCTGCTGTGCCTTTCCCAGCCCTGCTTCCCACTTCCACTCTCACCCTCCTCTCACTCACTGGGGCGGGGGGGCAGGGATCTTTTTCTCTCCACCCTCAACCCGGGCCTCAGCCTATCTGTCTGCAAAATGGGAGGCTGGGTCGGATAGGGCTGTCGAGCATCTGGGGAGCATTGAGGATGCTTGATCTCCAGGGCAGACGATGTGTCTAGCCGCCCAGCTGGGGTGTGAAGGACACAGAGGAACCCTTGCAGCTGTTCCGCATTACCCACAGTCCGAGTACAGACTTCAAGTCATTATCAACGATGTGGAACGCTCACTGCCTCTCCACCCTTCTTTCTTAGGCCCATGAGAATAGCACGTGGGATAGGCCATGCTTGGTCCTGTCTTATGGTCTTCCCAGGGCTCTGGCTTGGGACAACTTCTTTTGAATGGGACCACTCCAGGGACCCCTAAGCATGCTGGGGACCAGGACCACAGTGAGTGAGCATTTAGACCTTGGCCACAGAGGGACGGAGGGGTACAGTGGTGGCTGGAAGATCAGGAGCCTCTCCCAGCATCAGTGAGCCTGTTACAGAGGTGCAACGCCAATCAGACAGAGAGCCTTGGAACCCCTGCCCCCGTATGTATCCCTAGGCTTGGTCCCCACTGAGTGCTGTTCTTGGGGGGCCTCTTTTAACAGTCCTTCCAGGCCCTGAGTCAGGGAGAGGAATGACCGGTCTGGCACTATAGAGCCTGAGAGAGTAGAGGAAAAGGCAAGGCAGGGAGATCAGGGGTGGAGTAAGAGCCCTGTGCACCCTACCTTGAACTCCGAGGATGTAGCGGCGAGATGTGGCCCCTGCGGGGTTGCTGGCTGTACACTCATAAAGGCCACTGTCACCCACCTGGGTCTGCACCAGGCGCAGGGAGCCTGATGAGAGGAGCTCATACCTGTGGGGAGGAGGGACACCAGTGAGATCTCATTCCACTCTGACCGGAGAAAGGCTTGAAGCCCCATCTCCACGGATCTAGCGGCTGCCTCCTCCAGGCAGCCTTCCCAGACTGAAGTCAAATCTACCTTCTGGCCTCGACTCCAGCCCCTACTCTGACTCCAAAAGCCAGGGTCAGCCCCTCTCAGTTGTAGCACATGTAGAGAGATGGTTGGGTGCCAACCCACACTCCCAGCCTTCTTAGCTGTGCGACCCAGGGCATGAACTGGGTTTTCGTTTCATCATCTATAAAATGGGGCTGCATCCCTGGGGCTCTGGCACCTCCACCTCCATGCATCATTGATTGGTGGTAATGTCTCTTGTCCTCAGCACATCTGTTTGTCAGGAGGCTGGACTCCCTTTGTTTTCAGAGAGAAATCCACCAGCCCCAAGCACTCAGTGTTTGAGTTCTTGGGCTCTCCTACCCAGAACCAGGCCTCTTGGAAAGTCGCTGTCCAGTCTCTCAGGGGCCCATGAGAAGAAACTTTGCAGACCCTCTCCCAGATCTGGCCCACCTTACCAGTCCCCTGACCCTCCCCACAAGGCTACATGACACTAGCCAGACTCCAGCAGCTGGGATGGACCCTGAGGAGCCCCGCAGACATGATGTCAACCCCATCTGTGCTGGCTCCAAGGAGCAGAGGCTGCAGCCTGTGGCCCTGACATGCGGAACAAGTGCTCACATCAGGGGCAGAGGACCCCAGGATCAATCGTCAACCTAGAGGTGGCCTCAGATCTTCAGATGGGCTTTAGCCTGATTTCCCACCCCATCCCTGCTGAGACCACGCATTCACCTCTGCAAAAACTGCATCACGGGGCCCCTGGCAGGATACTTGGGAGCCAACCCTGCAGCCCCCACCTCTCTCCACGCAGCTGCCAGGTTGCGTGGTTTCCAACCACACCCAGGTTGTCATCACTGGCCTTGCCTCATCTGTAAGTGAGGTGATAACCTCCCTACCCAGGACCTTCTAGCTGGTCCCAGTATCCAGCAGGCATTGTATACAGCTTTGGGTGACCTACAAGCCAACGGCATGCAGTCTACAAACTGAACTATACTCCAGGCCCTTGGCACCTGTCTTTCCTATAACCAATCACAGTCATTTGTTTTTGCAGAAGTTAGAAGGGAGTGGTGAGTGCTCACTGTGCCATAAGGAAGAAATGGAGAACTGCGTACCCTCAGTTCAGATGAGCAGGCTTATGCTTGCAGGGGCCGAGAGGACCTGGGCCTGCCCAGAAGAGTGGCTATTTGCTCTGAGTGCCAAGGTAGCCATAGTAAGCTCTGGGGACAGGGCCTGGAGGGATCTATGCAGAGCATGCCCTCCCCTCCTCCCTCACCACTCTCACTCCAGGCCCTGTCCCACCCCTCAGAGCTCAGGTTTGCTTGACTCCTGCAGCTCCGAGCCTGCTGTGAGGCAGTTCTTCATCCTTTAGGCAGGTACACTTCCTCCAGGAAGGCTACCGTTATGCCTCTGGGCTGGCAAGCCCATCTGTGGTCTCCCATTGCTTTACTCAGCTCATGACACTGGAAGCCTCTGTCTTCCAGTCCAGTGGGATACCCTTTATCCCCAGACCCTACACAGAACAGTGTCTATGGTCACTCAGCGTGAGCTCCCAACACGGCTCAGAGACAAAGCAAAGCCGCTGTCCTGGTCCAGGGCTGGCTAGACATGCTTGGGAGGTGCTGGACAGGGACTTCCAGGCAGCTTCCACCTGCTCCCCCAACCCCCCAAAGCCCTTCCAAGAGCTCAGTAGGAAAATACTGGCCAGGGCTGGTAGGAGGTACACAGAAGGCCAGAGGCTTCGAGCCACGAGCTGCTGGGGATGGGGGCTCCATCAATAGGAGGGCTTCTCCAAGGCTCTGCAGCCAGATGACTCTTCACAGCACCCAAGGGAGCACTTGGATTCAAGGGGAGTTTCCTGTTTATGATGTCCATTGGCTGAGACCTTGCAGTCCAGGGCCAGTCATACACAGATGTCAGAAGGCTGGGACAGAGGATCGGCAGGGGTCCACACTGACCCTGGCAGATCCCCCCTGGCAGAGAGTGGCCAACAAACCTGTCTGCCCAGATGGCTCAAAATACACCTGGTGGGAAGTACACCTGGTGGGAAGTACTTGGTGAGAAGTACACCTGGTGAGAAGTACACCTGGTGGGAAGTACACCTGGTGGGAAGTACACCTGGTGGGAAGTACATCTGGTGGGAAGTACACCTGATGGGAAGTACTTGGTAGGAAGTACACCTGGTGTGAAGTACACCTGGTGGAAGCATCCACAGCCCACACATGCCTGCCCGTCCTGTGCATCTCTGTCCAGCCAGCTCCTGAAGCCAATAGGGTACTTATCACAGATGCGATCTCTGATGTTATCTGTGTGGAATCAGGTATGCTCAGGTTTCTACTTTATTGTTGTTCCTAGCACACAGTGGGTGCACATGGATATTTGGTAGAAGTTACAGCTGCCCTCTGTCCATGTATACATGCTTTCCCCACCTTCACTTACACAGTCTCCTCTCGCACTGTCTCAATACAGCTGTGCTGCTCTCTGGACCTCCTCAAGGCCGAATTGACCCAGCCCTTCCCTGAAGCTTCCCCAGACACTCCCATGCAGGAATTCTAGAACCTAGGCTCACTCGTTTGTGGTTTACTCATTCATTGAGAGTGTCCCCAGATTCCTAATGACCAGGGTGTCTATGTTTCTCTTCTTGGGCTGCTGAGAATCTTGGTACTTGTCTATCCTGGGTCCCTCCCGCTGCTACAGGGATCATCTTGCTGCCTCTGGCTATCAAAGGTCATTCTGCAATGCTTTCAATCCTATCAAAGTAGGATTGGAGGTTGGAGAAGTAGGGCTGGAGGTTGGAGAAGCTGCCCTGTCCACTGTCCACACATCTCAGCATATGCCTACTATGTGTTGTGTGTACAGCAGTGTCTGTTGGGCCAGGGCATCTTTAAGTCCAGGGTGGGGAAGCGTTCAGCTGAGTGGCACAGTCCCTCATCTGGAAGTCACAGATGGAAATGCTGAACTGGGGAAACTGAGGAGAGGGCATGATAGCCTTGCGGGGAGGGGGAAGAAGGGAGAAGGGGCTGCACCATGGCTACTAGGTAATGAAAATGTAGGCTGCTCATGCTGATAACAGGGATGGGCCGATGTCAGCAATGGCCGCCAGCTCTCGTGTACTTCCTGTGTATATTTACACCGTTGAATACCTGCTGAGGCGCCTTCTCATTCAACACTCAACAGCCACACCTCAGGACAGAGCCCTCATGGGTTCCATCACCGTATTTAGTAGAGCAGAGGTCAGGGAGACAAGCTCTGTTGTTGATGCCACCCAGCTGACCAGAAACAATGGCACCTGGCCCTCAGACCGTGCCACCCACCGTGACTCCCCATCACTTTGGTGGCCAAAAGTTTGGGGTCTGATGTTTGGCTAACAAAGGGAGCCATTGGTCATGGTACACTGAGAACAAGACTGCTCACCAGCTCACTAGCTCTGAGGCTCCACCAAGGCAGAGAGCTCTACATCCGGTCCCTTAGGTAGCCTGTCCTCCGACACTGGCTCAAATCAGTCAGCCCCATAAAGAGACCGGTGGGTGGGCTGGCGGTCCTTCAGGGTGCAAGGGAGTAGGCAAAGAATGAAGAGAGACTGTGACAACTGGAAGCCTGGAGCAGCCATATCCCCTCGCTACCACTCCCCTTTTGGAATTAGGGATCTGGCCCTGTGTGGGTCCCTGGCTTGATGCCTTGGGAGCAGGAGCAGAAGCCAGGAGCACTTCCAGCTGCCCCCACTGCACAGCAGAATCCCTAAACAAACATTAAACATTGTTGCCTAGCAACACGCCCCAGCCCAGCATCCCAGCTGAGGAGAGGGATGCTCTCTGGCCACCATCACAAGCTGGACCCTTTCACGTGGCAGAAGGGAAGGCTGAGGCCTGGGGAAGAGACGGATCTTGTTTGAGTTGGATGACACTGGGCAGGGTCCCCCCCAGGCCCTTCAGTGTCTAGTCTGATCCGGCACAGAGCCGGCATGAGCTGTCCCTAATCCGTGCAGCCTGCTTTAGTTTTGCATTGGTGACTAGGAGGCATCTGCAAAAACAACAGTTCCGGGACCGTGGGACCAGATAGCCAAAGACCACATCTTAATCTTGTCCTTAGATGCTTGCCCTGGGGCCTGATGGCCAAAGGAGGCAACCCAGGAGGCAGAGAGGATCGTATGAGTAGAGCCACCCAGCAGCACCATTTATATTATGAAACCGTCGGAGGGTATGTCCCAAACAGCAGAACAGCTCTTAGTAACACTAGGGCAGCCCGAATGCAGACAGCACAGAGTCCCACACCAGCAGGAGAGGGCAGAAAGACCAGGCGTTTGGCTATGCAAGAAAGAACCCAGTATCCAGGGCAGAAGCCAGACCCACCAAGTTCATATAGGAGCATGTATATAGGAGGCCATTGGAAAGGAGGAGGACTCAGGTGGACGTCAGGGTCTCTTGGCTCCTCCAGCCCTGAGCCCACTTTCTCCAGTAAGTTCTGACTTGGGAGGTATTAGAGACAGCCCTGGTTCAGAATATTCTTCTCTGGGAAAAGAAGGCAGCCTGCTAACGTGCAGTGTGTATTCGTATGCGTGTGTCATCTCTATGTGTGCCTCTGAGTGTGCTGTCCCTGTGTGTCCAGCGGAGGGAGGAAGAAAATCTCATTCTAGTTCACCCTCCCCCAGCCCCTGGTTCTCTCTCTTCCTCTGTGGCCCCAGCATGACGACATTTGCCGCACCCCGCTCCAGGGTGGCTTGCTGGCTGGGCCCACCACTCAGAGGCCGTAGCGGCCCAACACATCCTGACTCTGACTCCAACCAGCCGCTTACACAGCATTACCAGGGAAGCTAAGGCAGGGCAATGCCTTTCTAGGGACCAGAACTTTGGGCCAGGCTTCATTTTGCTCAGAGAAGGAAGAACGTTAGGGGTCACCTGAGGCATGCCGAGACCAATCTAGATCTCGAGCAACCAGACACCTCCAGCTCATGGAAGGAAGAGAGCTCTTCCGTTTCTAGAATGGGTCTGGAAACTGAGCCCTGGGGCTCTTCCAAGAAGGAAGAGGAGTAGGCAGGGAGAGGGGGGAGGGCTGGAGTAGCACAGACCACAAGCCTGTCTCCCCTTCAGTGTCTCTTGAAGCTTATCAATCTCTATGTTGTGGCTGTGGGGTGGGGGCAGGAGAGCCGTGCTGTGTGTGTGAGTGGAGACGTGCTTAGCTTCCGGCTCCAAGAAAGCCTAAAGAACCTCAAACACACCCGTCTAGTTTGTTTAAAATACAATTAAAGGAACAGAGGCGCTAAGCAGCCATCCAGGGATGGAACACCTGTGTCACTAGCTGACGGAGCGAGTATCAGGAATGTTCTCGAATCGCCTGTGGTGAGCACTGCACAATTGTAAATGTACTAAAACCAAAACCCACTGAACTGGGCAAGTGAAAGAAGGGGGCCGCTGCCCTGTATTAGAGGGGGACTTCCAAAAGCTATCCATGGGACAGTTCCAAAGTCAACGGACAGGGTAAGATGAGCGCTGTGGTGTGTGTGTGTGTGTGTGTGTGTGTGTGTGTGTGTGTGTGTGTGTTGGAGGGGGTATGGGTGGGTGCATACACAGTATCCAGAGGGCATTGATCTCCTGGAGCTGTAGTCACAGAAGCTTGTGACCCACCTAATCTGGTTGCTAGGAGCTGAACTTGGGTCCTCTGCAGGAGCAGTATGCATTCTAAACGACTGCGCCATCTTACCAGCCCTCGGACGACAACTGCCTCAGTGTGTCTGTGAGAGGCTGCAGCAGGAGTGAGGTGTGAAGCGAACGGCTGTCTTACCATCTGTGACATCTAGGCATCGGACAGCCACCCCAGCAGGAGAGCAGGATTTGCAGAACGTCCACTTTACAGATGTCAAAGATGGCTGAGAGTAGCCAAGGGCCACCTGCGCTCCCCAGTCAGAACAGAAGCAGGAGCATCTAGTGTCTTCCCCAACCTTAGTCCTCTGAATCCCCATCCTGGGCACACTGACTGCCTTAAAGATAACTTCCCAGAATCCCTCAAGTCCAGAGAGAAGCGATGGGACTCTTCCAGAAGGATGCCAGTAAAAGCAAAGGAAGAGAACACATTCTATGACCGCCGTTTCTCGGGAGGTCCTAGGAGATTTACAGCTCCCTGTTGATCCATTAATGCATCAGGCTGGAGGGGTGAACGACTGGAATTTGCTTCCCATTTCGGTAACAAGTCATAAACAAACACTACAGCCGCTGCCTGGCAAGGAGCAAACACTAGCCTTGGGGGTGGGGGGTAGGCTCTCCCTACCCCACCCCAACACCCCTCACCACCATCTCATCCCATGGCCTGCTCCAGGACACTGTGAGGCCCACCGAAGGCCAGCTCTTTGAGCTCCATGTGAATTCGGTGATACACGGCTGCGAGATTTGGAAGGATTCGGGAAGCAGATGTTCTGAGGGACACGTGGGGGTGGTGGGGGTGAGAGCCAAGTGCTGGAGACCTTCTTCTTGGTCTGAGGCGTCTCGAAGACTTTGCCAAGACTGATGTCACAGCCTGTGCTGCAGTGCATCTCCCCCGCTCCAGGTCAAGGACTCCAGGAATTTAGAGACTCACTTACTGGCTGGAAGTAGCCATTGACAGCCCCTCCTGAGGCAGAATTCTGTGCCACTAACAGCCCCTTGCAGTGTCCCCAGTGAAAAGAAGCAGGCAAGCCCCCAGACACCTGCTCTACATAGTGGCTGTAGAGGCCACTTGTGTCTTGGTCAAGATGTACATCCCACCCTAGCTCTGGTCTTTCTTACTCTAATGACCCCGAGGGTCACACCCCAGCCCAGGAACCCTCAGCATCTTGGTACAGCTCAGAAAGCAGGTCACTGGGCAAACAGGAAGCAAGGTGACCTACAGGACCTAGGACACAGAAGCTCACATCTGAAGTTCAGGATGTGGACATCTACAAAGTGTGTGATGTGTCACGGGCCACATTTGCAGAAGCCCTCAAGGCTTCCCCGAGTCTCAAGGTCACAGGTACCAACTTAGGTCACAACCATTTTGACACCAGTCTCCCTCCAACCCAAGCTGGGCATCTTACTAGCCCCACACACTGGGACTGGGTACCTGTTGGTGACAGGCAGCAGAGGGTGGGCATCCTTGGTCCAGGTGACCAGCGGAGTCGGGGAGCCTTGGGCCTCGCAGTCCAGGGTCGCCTCTTCACCAGCCTTGACTGTCACTCTCAGAGGGGCATCTGTAGCCTGAGAGTCATTCTTCTGGATCCTGGGCTTGGCTGTTGGGAGAAGTAACACGGTGGGAGCAAAAGCAAGTGGCTAGCAGATGGCGCCCATGGATAGCAGAGAGTGAAGTCACCTTTACCTTTAGGGAGGTTCAGAGAGCACGCGAAGCCCAGTCATGACAATAGAAAGCACAGCCCGCCCCCTTGACTGTCCATCACTCTGATATGCTATCTCCCATTGGTCAATCTTTTCATTCCTGGGAATAGGAGCCGCAGGATGCAGCATGAACTCGTTCTCGCTTCTTCAAAGCCCCAAAGGGGATTTAGAATGACTTACACACATCATTTCTCTGTTCGGCCAAGGACTCTTCATGGACGAGGCTACCTCAGTACTGACTCCCACACCCATAGCTTGCTCAGCATGCACTTGCTCACAGAATTAGGTCAGAAACAAGTCACGTGGTGGGGGTGTCCGAACACCACCATGGCTTCCCATGTATACCACACTGTTTCTTCTGACCATAAATTCATTAAGTCCCCCGGAGCTTAGGCTGGACTTTATAGTTGTAGAACATGACCTTGAACTCCTGATCCTCCTGTCTCTGGCTTCTGGAGACTGAGATTACAGGTGTTCACTACCATACCCACCCGGTTTTGTTTTATTTTTTTTAAAACAGGATCTCACTGCCTAGCCCTGGCTATCCCGGAACTCCCTATGTCGGATCTAAAAGGTGCGTTCTCTCATACTTGGCAGAAAAAAAAAAAAAAAAAAAAAAAAAAAAAAACCAGCCCCGGGGTTGGAACCCAGTGCCTCAGGTATGTTAGGCAAGTATTCTGTATCCCAAATGCCCATTGTTTTATGACAAACCTATTTAACAGCAAACAACCAGCTTTGGTACACAATCCAGACTCACCCCCTGAGGGCCCAGCCCTGAGGGAGTGGCTGGGAATGACTCTTACTCTGGTCCAGGCAGCATTTTGAGTTTACAGGGAATACTGGGTCTCAACTGACCAGCACGCAATTGATTACTTAATCTCAGTAATGGTGGGCGCTACTAAGGGGTTGTCCCACCCAGAGTTTACAACAGCTGTTTGATCCAGCTGGGGGTCTGACACAAGAGAGAAGCGGGTTGGTCCCAGAGGAAGAGAACCTCATGTGTGAAAGCCCTGAGGCAGGTTAGAACATCAAAGAAGCCAAGAGGTCAGAGAGTGGGACAGGGTGGGGGGCAGAGGAGGGTGGGGGTGAGGAACAGAGGAAGGTGAAGAGGGAGGGTGTTGCAGGACATGTGAGTCCTGTGTCTGTTCAGGGCTTTGGTTCTGTGAGCCGGCTGGGCACAGAGACTGTGTGAGCCCCTGTGGCACCCCTCCCAGCCATCGCTCGCCCATCAGGATCCATGACACTCACTATTAACGGACAGCCACATCTCCTGGCTGGAGAAGCCCACGCTGTTGGTGGCTGTGCACACATAGGCACCTGCATCCTGTGGGGATGGCTGAACAATGACCAGGGTACCATTTCTGCTCACACTGTAATGGTCGCTGGTAGTCAGGGTGTTGGTTTCCTAGGACAGAACCACGGTGACGACATCAGAGTTCACGCTCTGTCCCAGGATGCATCAAGTTCACCTCTCTGGGCCCCCTACTCCGAAAGGTTACAAGTTCTGCCTACCTTGGTCCAGGTGATGGTAGGGGTAGGGACCCCCGAAGCCATGCAGGGGAGGGAAGCTGGCACTCCTTCCTTGGTGACGTGGTGGGTGGCAGTTGGATGGATTCTAGGTGGCACTTTTATAAATAGACCAAAATTTTATAAACCAAGGTACCTAATGGCCAAGGCCCAGAAGCAACCCAAATGTCCCCCAGGGATGACTGGATAAGTAACAGGGACGTGTGCCCATAATGAAATAGTACTCAGCCTTCAAAAAAAAAAAAAAAAAAAAAGAAGCATTAGTGGTTTCTGGGTAGAGGTGCAGAACACCGAGGGTTTTTAAGACAGGGAAAACATCAAGTTGAGACCACCAAGGTGGGGACACGTGACAGATATGCACAAAGCAGTGGACTTGGCTGGGGACGCCAGGCCTGGGCCAGCTGTTAGCACAGGCTGAGTAGTGGCGGCGGCTGTTGATACTGAGGGAGGCTGAGGTGAGGGAGAGGAATTCACGAGATATTTTTGCCTATCTGCTTAATTTTTTCAAGAAATCCATTTTGAAAGCAAAACCTATAGTCTACCCAGGCTTTGTACTACAGGTGTCCTAGTGACCTTGGAGAGGCGGAGCCAAGAGGACCCCAAGTTCCGGTCTGCCTGGGCAATATAGTGAGAATCTGTCTCAAAACGGAATTACAAATAAGAGGTGGGAGACACAGCTTGGTGGCAAAGCGCTTGTCTGATAGGCTCATGGCTACGGGGTTCCACTCCCACCACTAGGAAGAAAAGAAGGAAGAGGGTGGAGAAAGAAGAGGGGGAAGAAGGAAAAGGAAAAGAACACAGAGAGGGGGAACTGGGGTGATGCTCAGTCAATAAAGTGTTTGCTGGATAGGCATGAGGAGCTGAGCTTGGTTCCCAGCACCCACATATAAGGCAGCTTCTGTGCTGTGCATGGGCAGAGCTCTCTGACCGACTGATGACCCTTAACACGTAAGGTGGGCAAAGACAGGAAGACGCTCAGTGTTAACCTCTGACTTCTAAGTGCACACACGTTATCCAGTGTACATGCACAATGAAAGGAGAGCACTCTAAGCTAGGCATGCTGGTGCACACCATTAAATCCAGCACTCAGGAGGCAGAAGCATACAGATCTCTGTGAGTTCAAAGCCAGCCTGGTCTACATAGAGTTACAGGCCAACCAGGGCTACATAGTAAGACCCTGTCACAAAGAGAGAAGGTGAAGGGGTGAGACAGAAAGAGACAGACAGACAGAGAGACACAGAGACAGAGACAGAAAGGGGGCATACAGACACAGAGAGAGAAAGACAGAGGGACAGAGAATGTTTAGAAGTGGACAGTGTCTGGGGATGTGTTTTACACCTTTGGATTCAACACTAGAAAATGGGAATGACCAACCTTTTGTTGGTCTGATATTTAAAAGAAATCCAACAGGAGAAGGAAATTGGCTCAGTCCATGGCCACATGGCTGGTGGTTATTGAATCTGTCCCAGACACAGGCTGCCTGTGCTGAGAACAGCTGCTCAGTCTCTCTGCTCAGGACTTTGTGTAAACCACGTAATCGCTCAGTCCCTGGATTCCAGGATGGGCCAGAAAGCTAAACTGACTTGGATTCCCCGCTCATGGCTTTGGGGACAAACCGATGAGAAACAGCAGAAAACAATGTTCACAGGACAGAGTGAACTTAGGAAACAGGTGCCAAAGGCATGCTGGGAACCTTCTGGATTCATGACGAGGTCCAGAGGAAAGCCAGAAGCCAAGCGCCCTGGAGCTTCAGGGAGTAATGTCCAGGGGGCAAAACGTCTTCCTTGTACTTCCAGAGGATAAGTGGCTTGTGTGGCATGATCATGATGGAGCCAGGAGACCAGGCTAGACCACACCAATGTCACAGATTTGGCCTCTAAATACTGGAGGTGGGGGAGGGGAGGGAAGGATGGAGAGACAGACAGACAGACAGAGACAGAGACAGGCAGAAACACGTGAAACCTAGCTAAGGTCTGTCATTGTTCAAGCTTTAGCAGGGCTTGACTGGGACAATGTCTGATTGTCCAGACAGGATACTGCATCTTCCTGCCCCAGCCCCTGATGGATTTGGCTGGTCTCTCACCTGAGGAGGCCTGCTCCCTCCCACTCACCCCTCCAGAGTTTCATACAAGAATCACCACGGAAAGAGAATGACCTGGGCTGATGATAAATGCAGCCTGATTTAGCTCCTCGCCTGGTAGGAAGACGGGACTTGTTTGGGTGAATTGAGGACCTGACACCCTGAGTAAGAGGGCGACTGGGTAAAATAAACTTACGGCCTCAACATGTGCCACTGCCGAGACCCAAAACACAGAGGACGTGGACATACATCCCCAGGTGTGGTGAGGACACGGGAGAGGTAGAGTAGACATCACAGTGTATGCCAACAGGGATCTGCAGGCTCTACACTGATTCCTCTGAAGCCGGGAGTGACAGGGACACGGCCATGGCATATTGTCATGGGAACATCTGACAAGACAACAGCAGACATGACCACAGTTTGGGCTTTGGTTTTTTTTTTTGGGGGGGGGTTATTGTTGTTGTTTGTCTTTGTCTGTCTTTGTTTATTTTGTGACAGGGTTCTTCTGTATTGCTCTGGCTGTCCTAGAACTCACTCTGTAGATGAGGCTGGCCTCGAACTCACAGAAATCCACCTCCTTTCACCTCCTGGGTGCTAGGATTAAAGGTGTGCACTACCACAGCCTGGCTGGGTGGTTTGTTTGTTTGTTTTTTGTTTTGTTTTGTTTTTAACTCGGACTTGTGGGACTGTGGCGATGGCTTGGTTATTAAAGTGCCTCCTGAGGTAGGATCTCAGCCCCCACATAAAGGTGGGACGCATCTATAATTCAGTGTGGGGCAGAAGGTGGTGGTGGCGGCAGGTGGTGGAGGAGGTAGATCCCAGAGCTCGCTGATTAGTCTAGGCGATCGGTGAGCTCAGGGATCAGTTAGAGGTTCTATCTCAGCAAACAATGTGATGGGTGGGCTAGAAGATGCTCAGTGCGTGAAAGGGTGCCTGCCACCAAACCAAACAAACAGCCTGAATGCTCTCCTGGGACCCACATGGCAAGGAGGGAACCCACACCCTCAATTGTCCTCTGACCGCCACAGGCATGCCGTGCTGCGGGCACACACATGAATAAATATATGTGATAGTGATACAAAGAGGAGGAGAGTCATGGCAGATGACACCTGATGTCAGCTCTGCCCCCACACATGTGAGTACACAGGTGCACACACATGAGCACACAGGTACACACACGAGCACACAGGAGCACATACATGAGCACACATGAGCACACACAGGTGCACACAGGAACACACACAGGAGCACACAGGAGCACATACATGAGCACACATGAGCACACACAGGAGCACATGCATGAGCACACATTATACACACAAAAATAAATAGATTTGTAGGGAAATGAAAGCTAGGGAGACAGATATAAAGAGAATTTATATACAATGCATATAAAGAACAAACAAAGAGACAGGCATGGTAGCCTTCACCTTCAAGCCCTGCACTCATGAGGCAGGGGCAGGTGAATCTCTTTGGTTTTGATGCCTGTTTGGTCTACATAGTGAGTTCCAGGCTAGCCATCTAGACTGGGCTAGACTCACTCTCAAGTGAAAACAACATACCAAACCATGCATAATGAATGAATACATAGTCTCTAATAGCGTGTTCATAAACGGCTGTTCTAAATATACATGCAGTCAAGCCTGTGCACAGGTTCCTACACAGGCTCAAGCAACCACAGATGGAAGATGTTTAGAAAAATACTTCAACGGAAAAGCTCATTTTTCCTTTGTAAATAAATATAATAACCATTTGAAGTGTCTCCATTCTACTAGGCACTAGAAGCTATCTAGAGCCTACAGGGGGATGTGACCAGGTCCTGTGAAAATCCTTCAGGCTTTCCTGTAGCCCAGGCTAGCCTCTAACTCACTAGTGTGAGTCTGAGCTCCTGGCTCGCCTGCCTCCGTCTTCCAGGCGCTGGGATTACAGTGTGCACCACCACGCCTTGTTCATGTGGAAGGGATGGAACGCAAGGCCTGGACCTGCCAGACGAGCTCTCTACCAACTGAGCCCCGTGCCAAGTTCAGATACTTGAGCACGTATGGGCTTTTATAAGCAAAGGGTATGTGGAAACCAATTCACCATGGCTACTGAGGGACCACTGCAGACAGGGCACACTGATAGTATAGGAATATCCGACTCTAATTTCCCTGCAGCAAAGACATGTTGTTGAAGATCAAGTTATCTCAAGCACTTTCCCCTCAGCCCATCACCACCATCTTGGGATCTAAGACTCACCCTGGACCACCAGCTCCACATCTCGGTGCTGAGAGCCTGCCACATTGGTGGCCACACAGCTGTATCTCCCAGCATCTTCTTGCAGGGCCCGGTCAAGGTGGAGGCTGCCATCAGCACGGACAGCATGCCGATTGCCTGGAGGGAGCTGGTGGGGGCAGAGAGGCAGGAGCTTAGATGAAGGGGCCAGCGCTTAGGTGGTTAGGTGCTACTCCTAGTAGCTTCTCTGCTCTTCAAGCCATCAGCAGATGCTGGACCAAGAGGCCAGGGGCCTGGTAGAAGAGCCTGGTGGGGTGCAAATACAGTTTTCCAGGCCTCACCCCTTATCTGAGCCTCACCATCTCCTGAGATCAGCAGGGTGAGGGGAGGCACCCTTGCATATCCTGGTCCCCCTCTCCCTCAGCTAGGTGGGCAAGCAGGTAAATGGGTCAGGGCCACCCACCTAACCCCAAAGTTGTCTTGTGAGAGTTAACAAGAAGAATATGGAGTTGAGACAGAGATCTCAGGCTACGGGGCAGTGGCAAACTGTCTTCTTGTCCCCACCGAGACCCCAGAGAGAGAGGACACGGGCTACAAGCAGAGACTGCAGCCACACAGATATGCAGAGAGCTTGTATGACTTCTAGGGGCTTCTCCTCTCAAGGAGTCTGCCATATTTAACTGCACAGGCTGCAAAGGAAGTCGTGGGGCTAAAGATTGCCTAGGTAGAGCCCATACACTTTTAAGGCACACTCCATGTGCCACATGCATGCATAGAGCCACACCTGCCGGAGAAGGAAGGAAGGAGAGGAGGAGAGGAGGAGGGAGGGAGGGAGGGAGGGAGGGAGGGAGGAAGGAAGGAGGCAACCCATGCCCATGTTCACTGTACAGGGCTGTCAGGGCAGAGAGGTCAGTACTATGTTATTAGGTCTCAAGTTCAAGTTAACAGAGCAAACCTTTAATGCTTCTCTGCAGCGTGGCTTATACGAACTTGCTTGCACACTGAGAACCCTAGGGAGTTTTTAAACCAAAGATAACAGTGGTATGACGGCTAACTTCAGAGGTTCTGGTTTCACTGGTAAAGCCGAGGCCAGGATAAACAACACACTCCCAAAGAGACTCGGAAGCACATCTGTGCTAGAAGGAAGCCATCTCTAGTTGGGGGAGCAAAGGCACGAGAGACGATGCTCTACGTGAGACTTAAAACGGGCTTGGCAAACTGTCTGCACCGAGCGTCAGAGGGGGACTATTCCAGACTACATGATTTCTGTCTCAGTTGCCCAATTTGACCCAAACAGAGACTAATTATGAGGGAATGCATTTCAATAAAACTTGATCTAGAACAAAGCAAAACTTTATTTAGGACGGGCTGGAGCCTCTGAAGTTTTGAAGTATGGGCCACAGGGTTTGAGCCCAGCTTGGCCACCTACTAGCTATTTGATTTTAAGCATGTTGTTTAACTTCTCTAAGCCTCAGTTTCCCTATCTGCAGAATGGGGGAAATGGCTAGGTACAAGGAATGCAGAAGATGAGAGCAAGGAGTGGCTTTTGTGCTGCGGGGAAGAGAAGGATAAGCAAGAGCAACTGGAAAGGCATCCCAGCGGCAGCAGCGGTGTGGGCTAGTGCACGGATACATGATTATCTGGCCTGATGGGAAATAGTTAGGATGGGATGGGACATGAGGAGGCGGGGGTGGGAGATGCTTAGACATGCTTGAGCCTGCAGCAGGTGGCCGGTGGCCCTGGCAGGAGCCATGTTGTTGCTGGAGCTGCTCCTGCTGCCTGGTGGCTAGGTCAGGTCAGGAGCCGAGCATGGGGAACAGAAAGTACACACAAGCACTGCTGTCAGCCTGCCCGGTAGCTGGTGTTTTAGCTGAGGGGAATCCTTTATGGTCTCAAGGGCACAGAGGCTTCAAGGGTAATGGCCCAGGGAAGACAGAAAAGGTACAGGGAGCAGGGTGATGATGTAGACAGCCCTGTGCCACGGACTGAAAAACTGGCTCCCGCATATGTTGCTATGAGCTAAACCACACAGGGCATGGGCTCATCCTGGAAACATCCCACGAGAGTGGCTTGGCCACCCTGCATCCTCTCTCCTCAGACCCTCCCCTGGATTGTTCTCCTACTGGGCAGTAAGCAGGGAGAAATGGCAGGACCACAGATGCCAACAATTCAGGAGACAGGTGATTCTGGGACGAACCAGGACGGAGAGGGAGGAGGAAGGAAACATTCCAAAATGGGGTAGCTTCAAGGCAAGGGCTGAGGTGTGGCTGTGACCTCTGCCCACAGCTGCCAGGGAAGCCTAGAACTCACAGGCCTGCCAGCCTTGAGCCAGCGTCTCTCAGGGAGGGGCCTCCCTGCCAGGATGACACAGGTCAGGGACACGGGCTGTCCCTCTAGGACACGTACGACAGAAGCACTGCTGGCGATCTGTGGAGGTGCTGTGGGGAAATGAGAGCTGCTGGTCACACAGGTCTGAGGGACACAGACCCACCCCACCCATGGACTTCCCCAAGAAGACCATGATTGCAGCAAGACCAGAGAGCCTAGGGAATTAGGTGTTCCCTAGGAGACGATGGCCCAAGAAGCAGGGATAGAAATGTGGGGATACATTGGTCCAGTGTGATAGATACAAGGAGAACCCTGGGACACCCACAGCCTGGCTGGAGCACCTGCCTCCCACTCCCTACAGCTTCCAGATTCACCCACAGACCGTGTCCAGTGACCACCAGCTGAGCCTCAGCCTGGGCCTTCCCGAATACATTACGAGCTTCGCACACGTACGAGGCTTGGTCTTCCAGGGAGACTCCTGAGGAAAGGAATGAAGCTGGCTGTTGGGAACCCACAGACTCTAACAGTACAAGTGCACAGCCAGGCCCTGCATGCATGCAAGGGAGGACCAGGATATCAGAGGAGACGGAAGAGGGTGATGCTGGACCTCACCTTGCTCATCTGTGGAATGGGACAAGGGATAGATATGTGGTTGAGCTGCTCATGTGTGCTACCCCCATGACAATGAGGAGCAGCTAGCCTGCTCTTGAGGACACCTTTAGCATCATTAGGGTGGTGATCCATCTCATAATGGAATGACTTGGCCAGAACTACCAGCACATATGAGCCAGCATCAGCCTGCCCATGGTCGGTTAAATGAGAAAGGTTCTTATAGCCCCCGCATGTTTGAATATTCCATCTCCAGTTGGTAGAACTTTTTAGGAAGGATTAGGAGGTGTGGCCTCGCTGGAGGAGGTGTGCTGCTAACCCGCACCATCCCCAGTGTGCCTCTCTCTGTTTCCTATTGTGGACCAAGGTATGAACTCTCAGCTGCTACTCTAGCACCATGCCTGCCTGTCTCTGCCATGCTCACTGCCGTGATGGTAATAAACTCTGGCCTCTGGAACTGTAAGTCACAGCTCAAGCCTTCCTTCTCTAAGTCACCTTGGTCATGATGCTATGACACACGGATAGAAAAGTACCCAATGCAGCAAGTACTGGGACCAGGCTCCTACCCTCCTCAACCCTGTCTGCCAGCCCACCCAGCTCCCTTCTCTTACTTTCAAAGACCAAGACTCCTGAATCTCGTTGTCCAGTTCTGCTCCCCCTCCCAGGCTCCAGGGCTTGGCCGTCTCCACGCCTCCAGGTGACGGTTGGGGGTGGGCGGCCTGTGGCCCGGCAGGTGAGGAAGACACTCTTGCCTAGCTCCACGGTGACGTCCTGGGGAGGATCCGTCAGCCTGGGCGCATCTGTGGGAAGCGATTAATCTGTGGGGAACCTCAGTGAGCTGGGACCTAGGGAACGGTCCATTTGCTTTGTCTCTTCTCAAAGGCATCTGTCAAGGCTCACACCATGAAGCTAAAGTCACTCTTGATCACAGCTCCATGGCCAACCTGAGGTTAGCTCAGTCTGCCTCTAGAGAGTTCCAGAAATGAAGCAGAGAGAGCCCGTTTTGGAGGGGTAGTGGCTGTAGATGCACTTTGCACTGTCCTACGGGAGCCTCTGGGTTTGGCGTGGGGGCTTGGATAGACACACAGGAGGACACATTTGCCTTCCCTGCTGCAGTTTGTCCTCAGGACCCTCCCACCTGCGAGGAAGGCCACGGGATCCTTTATGGCTGAGGCTGACGGAGATGCAGCCAGTGAGGGGTCAGGGTTCACACAGGGGCTGGGGCACAGTGAGCCCCATGGCCTCCCAGACTTCCCAATTTATCTCCTCCTGAACCCTAGGTGGGTATAGAGGTTTTGTGTTAGCCTCGACAAGCTTAACATGAAGCTCACACCTGCCGTTTCCGGTGTCCCTGACTGTTATGAGCCACCCTAACGTGCTGCCCTCAACTCTTCCTTGTTCTCTCTGTTGTTCCTGTTCTTGTAACGGAAACTATTTGGAATAAGCACGTGAAAATTTCCATTACACGTGACCTTGTATCTGATGGTCAAGAGTGGGGTGCCGGCTGGCGAATATGTATTGACAAGTACCCGAGGCCCACGGGCACACAAGGATGCTCCTACCATGCGAGCCACAGAACCTGAACTGAGTACAGAGGGTGGGGATTTCCCTAGTCCTTGCTCCAAGTACTACAGACACCCCAGACTCCATTCTCCTGGGAAGCTGGTGGAGTTCTGGCTGTTAGTACATTGTTGCCTGTGCTGGGGTGGAAGAATGGGACTATTTTCCCTAGAACAGAAAGTCCAACTCCTGTCCCTCAGGAGAGCCAGATCTGGCCCCAGGGTAGACAGTCTTCCTCTTCCTGCTCCTTCCCTGCCCCTGCAGCCCTGTCACCCTCCATGGTCCATGGGTCTGTGTCCCTAAGCCATCCACCCGGGAGGTCCTGGCTTTCACTAACAGGGTGAATCTAGAGCCACGGGAAAGCGGCCTCCTCTTTTCCCATCTCTCCAGAAACTGCCAGCCATCTTCAGATAACATTGAACTTCTTTCCTGGCCTTGGGATTGGGAAAATTTAAGGGAGACGCTGACGCAGCTTGGAAAGTTACCACAAGACAAGAGACTGTCTGTGAGCGCCACATGGGGCCCTTTCTCACCGGGTCTGTGGTCACACAAGGCACAGATCCTAGCTTCAGGGCCCTGGTCTTCAGAGATGGAGGATACCCCACCCCCCATGGTGCAGCCCCTGGCCTGAGTCCCCTGAAACCTGCTCTGCGGTGTTCACCATGGTGGCGACCAACTACGGCCTCCTCCAAGCAGGGCCTCAGATCTGGGCCCACCCACCTCCCCCTCAGCTCTGCTTTTGACTCCTGACTTTTCCTTTCTCGGCTCCAGACCTGCTGAGGGGATAGCTCACCCCATCCACCCCCTAGCATGAGAGCAATGGCCACAGTGGGTACCCTCTAAGCAGCTGCCAGGAGAAAATGCTTTCAGAAATACCAGAAACAGTTCCTTGAGTTCAACGGGTGACATCACACATTCCCTAGTCACATGTGAGGAAATTGGGGGTCAGAGAGATGGAGGAAGGGTCCCAAGGCCCATGGCAGATGCCGGGACCCAGGCTCTTCGCTAGCCCTGTGACCTGCTAGGTGCTGCTTACGGACTCCACAGTGGTTGTCCGAGCAGCGGTCACCTCTTCTGCTTTCTTGCAGGAGTCACAGAGATGCTCTGCCGTAGGCCCCACATGGAAAACTCCCACCCTTTCCCTTCCTTACCCAGAACTCCCTAATTAAGGTGAGACCCAGAACCCCGTGATGTGTTACAATGGAAGGCTCCCTAGTTAGATCTTTCATTGGACAAACGGTGGCTGAGGCAAATGTGGGGACCAAGATAGGGCCACATGCTCAGCCGAGGGCCTTCCTCAGGGCCTGGCCAGTGTGCTCAGTGTTCTCTGTCTTCAGTCCTTGTTGCCACACTGACTTCCATGACCCCCTGCGGGCGCCCAGGCCGGGACCCTGTGACGACTTCATCTCTGCCTAATTTCCCTGTGAGTGGCTCTCTCTACCTTGGCCTGGAGCCTATGCTGGGACAGAGGGGTCAGAGGTGAGGCAGGCAAGCACAGAGAATGGTGAGGTAACCCAGGACCCCGCTTAGTTTGACCGTGCACACCATCCTTTCCGTAATAACGTACGTGGGAGGCTGGGGGAATGGCTCAGCAATTAAGGGCACTGGCTGCTATTCTAAAGGACCCGGGTTCAATTCCCAATATGGCAGCTTACAACTATCTATTAACTCCAGTTCCAGGGCCTCTGGTCCCTTCTTCTGGCCTCAATGGGCACCAGGCATATACATAGCACTCATATGTGCATGCGGGCAGAAATGTCCATGTACATGTAAAATAAACTTTATTTTACATGTGTGACCATGTGAAATAAAATATATTTAATGATGCACACAGCAGCTGAGCTCCTGACCTGCCTGTACTATGCACACCTCCCTCCCCTCTCCGAACCAAGCATCCTCTATGCCAGGCTACATGTGTGCCCCTCTCTGGACGATGGGCAAAGTGCTTCCTCCCCTGCCAACCATCATCAATAGTATCTGTCCAAACACAGCTGTGTCTGGATACGGGGTGGTAGGGGTTCAGCCTGGACTGGTTCTAGGTACGTACGTGTTCAGTAAAGCGAAACTGTGCCCTCAGGTAAACTTTTAAGAAGACCCTATTCACCATCTTAGGCATGTGCCTAATTGGACCAACATGTGACTAAAATCAGATGCATTATGGGAAGGGACACAGGCAGTGGAAAAATGTCAGTCAAAACAGAACCACATTCACTCTCTTAGTAGCCAGTTCCTTTCCTTGAAACCCATGAAAGGGAGGATCGAATGGTCATGGGGCCCCCTGAGCACCCTTACTCTAACTCCCTCGCAGGGTACTGCAACCTCTCCTATTCCTTTGCCCTTAATAAAGTTGCCTTAATGCTTCTGCAAGTCTGTGTGAAGTTATGGTTCAAGTCCTCGAAGAATCAGCCAAGAACCTGGAGATATCCCCAACCTGGACCTGACTGGTAGCAACAGAAACTAAAGGTCCATCCTCGGCTACATGGTGAGTCTGAGGTCGGCCTGGACCACATGAGATCCAGACTCAAACATGTAACAATGGTGTGCATAGTTTAACTCAGGACATAAAATGTGGGGGAGAGGGGTGCTGTCATGCTAAATGTATGGAGAGTCATTCACGGCTAGCACCTTGTCAGCCTGCCAGGTCTGGACACAGCGGACAGCCACCTAAGTGTGTTGGTTTAGTTGTCCATGGGAACACACATCAAGCACATAGTCTGGATTTGGTCTGCCAAGGACCCCCATAGCAGGGTCCTACTACAATCATCCGACCACACAGAGGGGGAAGTGGGACTCTCGAGGGCAAGCCACTCAGCCAGACAAGTTGTCCAGGATTCTCTTTCTCTTGATTGACAAGTGCCAGGCCCAGGTGATTCAAAAGTGCCCTCCAGGGATGTGGCTCAGCGATAGGGCATTTGTCTCACACCAAGCACTGGGTTCCTCCTCTCAAGCCTCAGAGAAGAAAGTGTCATGGAGCTTACTGGCTCCTCTACTACTGCAGACTCTGGCTGGAAAGACAGACAGGCTGCCTCCTTTCCTGGGTCCTACATGTTACAAGAAGCCCATTCCCCAAGCCACAGCAGGAAGTAGGCATAACACCCACCTGCTCCCAGCACCTGCCAGCTTGGCCAGGAAGGCTGGACCACAGCTGCTGCCCAGATGGGCAGGAAATTTGATTTCCCACTCTCTCTACCAGGCTTGCTTGTCCAAGACCCACAGCTGCCCGCTATTGTTCACCCCTACCCTGCTTGGTCCCGGATAACCATTGCCTCTTCCCTCTGACCTGGGCCTTGTCAAAGGAGCAGGGGACCTCGACCTGGACCCCAAAGACATACGGCTCCGCTGAAAGGCAATCAAATGTGGAGCCAAGGCTAATGACCACAGCAATGCCACACATAGTCTTCTAGAACCTTCCAGCTAAGACAATGACAGTGTTTCATGTCTCGAACCTCCCTCATCTCATGCACATGTACCTCAGAAGCATTTGGGCAAGAAGGAGCTTGGAGCTCAGAGAAGAGAAGGATGTTGGTTATTGTCCAGTGCTGACCCCGCACACCAGGATCAAGGGCTTAGAGCCACCGTCAACTTTCAACTCTGTCATGCCTAGCACCTTGGGCAAGCCACGTGCCTTCTTTGTGCCTCATTCCCCCATCTGTAAAGGGGTACTGATGACCCTCACGTCCAAGGGTCGTGATGATTTTATGAGTGTACACCTAGGGCATGCTCAGAGCTGTCAAATACTGCAGACGTGACAGCTCTTGTTTTACTATTGGACTAAGAAGGCTCTTTATCGACTTTGACAGTCTGAGCATGAAATCCTTTCTAAAACATCTCACTGGGCCCGCAGGATGATCCCCAGGCTGGGCTGACCCACAACAGGTGGTAGCTCTTGGAGTCTCCCCTTTCTGCCAGGCTTTAATTGAGGGGTTCCACACCCGCCTGGGGGTACAGATAATCTTTTCTAAAAGTAAAACTCTCATTACTTAGCCACAGCCACAAAGCTAAGGACTAAGACGTGTCCCAGTTCCCTGTGGGTCTCCAAAGCCCTACGCTGGCATTGGAGGTACAGATATTAGCTTCCTCTTTAAAGGCAGGGCAGGGGTTGGGCGGTGGGCGGGGTGGGAAGCGAGGGTGGGCAGTGCACACTCACATCCAACCACCAGCTGGATTTCAGCAGAGGCATCACCCAGTTCGTTTACAGCCTTGCAGGTATAGAGGCCAGCGTCTCTTTCCTGAGCTTCAGGGATCCGCAGTGTCCCAGACCTGGAGCCTTCAGGAGCCAGAATCACTTCCAGACCTCCTAAAACAAAGATGGAAAAGTATTGGCTGGGGTCCTTGGTTGTCCGGGAGCTAAGATCTCAGGCTTCCTGACCCAGGGCTTCTACAGGTCACACAGGAGTTTGGTGGAGGTGGTTTTCCCAAAGTCATGATTTCTGGGCCCAGACTTAGAGCATGTCAGGGTCCGAGTTTCTCCCAAGCCACTCATTGGCCAGGGCTGGGATTCACCCAGACTCTGACATGACAAGTTCTTCCCTCAAAGTCTCCACACCCAGGCCTCTTACTGTCTTACCCCCAGGTCCTACTGAGGCCAGGATCTGCTTTTAGGGCACAGGAAAAGTGAGTGGTGTCTGGTAGATACCTCTCCCATGCCTGCCTCCCTGATATCTCTCTCCAAGGCGACTGAGGACCATGTCGCCTCTCCCATCTTGACACTCTGGTTAAATTTCAAATACACAGCTCTACTTGCTCAGCTCTGGGCATGAAGCACCTGTGCTGAGTGACATCGCGTCACCTGCCTGTAGGTTCCTCATTCCTCCCGTTCTCCCCATTGTGACCGTTCCATTAAATACAACGCATGCACACACACACACACACACACACACACACACACACAAACACACATGCATGCACACTCAACATGCATACATGCACACATGAACACACATATACATACACATGCACACGTGCTCACGTGCACACACACATATACACGCACACACATATGCACACTCAGAGGCACATACACACTCACATGCACACATTAAATACAATGCACGCACACACACGCGCACACACACAAACACACATGTATGCACACTCAACATGCATACATGCACACATGAACACACATATACATACACATGCCCACGTGCTCACGTGCACACACACATATACACGCACATACATATGCACACTCAGAGGCACATACACACTCACATGCACACATGCACATACATGTGCACGTGCATGTGCACTCAACACACATGCACACACACAAACACGCATGCATGCACACATGAACACACATATGCATACACATGCCCATGTGCTCACGTGCACACACACATATGCATGCACACACATATGCACACTCAGAGGCACATACACAGTCACATGCACACATGCACAAATACACAATGCACACTCAACACGCAGCATGCAAACACAAACATACACACACACACACGTGCACGTGCATGCATACTCAACACACATACACACACACACACGTGCAGTCACTTCTCCTGTCCCTGTGAATGGCTCTGGGACCTCATGCCAATGGACTGCTAAGTCTCTTGGGACCTGCCTCCTCTCCACACTGTTCTTAAGCCCCCCCATGTCACAGCAGGTGTCAAAAATCCCTTCCCTCCTAAGGCTGAAGAATATGCCACCCTAACACCTTCTTTGATGGGTGGGTCTGGGGCAGGGTCATCAACCCTGAGCCAGGAATCTCAAAGCACCTACCTCCCGCTAGCCAGAGAATTTAGACAAAATACCCTTGGCAGAACACAGAGCCAAGGCCACCAGGCCTGCCAGGCTCTGATGAGACACCAGACAGGAGCTGCAGGGTAGAATCAGGTATGAGTCCCCTCTGGGGACTCCAGCTGACCTTCAGAAGTTGCCCATGGCACTATCCCCTGCCAGGCATGGGAAGCAACCCCATCCACTAACTAAACTCAGCTAGATATTAGCCCAGGCTTGCTCTAAGCACACCATACTTAATCCTCATAAGACTCATTTCCAGATAAGGAAACTGAGGCTCAGGGTCCTCCTAGGGGAGAGAACAAGGACCCAGGTCTGACTGGATACTAGCAGGCTATGAGGCTGCTGGGGTCTGGTTGCTGGAACCAGTTAGCCCCCTTGTGAAACCCCCCACCGCCTTCCCTGTTGGGAGTCCCTGCCTGCCAGTGACCTTCCAGAAAACTGTAAGTCCAGGGACATGGTGGACATTTCCTGGGCTTCTCCCCATTAAACTCACCTCGATACCAGATGACCCGTGGTGGGGGGACCCCAGACGCCGCACACAGTAGCACAGCCTCTTCCCCAACAGCTGTGAGAACCACAGCGTTGACAGCAGACACAGATGGTGGGTCTGTGTGGGCCAGAGGAGAAAATATGGGGCTGGCTACTCTGAGGCCAGACTTCCGTGGCTTCGGTGGGAAGAGATTCCATTCCCTGCTCCACCTGCCCCCCACACCCCTAGCACCCACATTTATTCACACGGCCCCACTAGCTGCAATACCAATCCCTTGCATGGGTGTTGTGTGTCTCCCCACCAGAACCCCAACCTATGTCTCACATCAGGAACTATAGGCACAGGGCCTGGCACACCACAGACGCTCAGTGTCCCTGAGCAGGAGGTAGGGAAGAGCGTGCCCTGAGAAGCTATGGCCCACGTACCTGTGTAATAGAGGGTGACCGTTTCCTCGTCTGTGCCTACTTCATTAGCGGCCTGGCAGCTGTAGTTCCCAGCATCCTCTGGGGCCACTCCCTGAATGATGAGTGTGCCTTGGGCATCCACATGGATTCTGAGGTCGTGCCAGAAAAACATGTGACATATGGTGACCCCATAGTCATCATTAATTACAAATTAATGCCACTAGTAAATGACATTCAGACCCTGGCAGGTTTCTCTGGGACAAGTAGGCTAAGGATTCTGCCATTTTAATTACCAGGGCTCTTCTCTGAGACCCGAGAGCCTGACACTCCATGCTCAGCTGATCCTGACGGAAGTCAGGCACACACCACGTCATTTTTTTTTTTCAGAAGATGCCGGCCGAGGTACCCTCCCAGCACTGTCTAGCTACTGCCAGGCCTAAAGCTCTCATTGACTCACCTGCTGTCCTCTGGCAAGGCGAGGCCCTCACGACTCCAGGAGATGTGGGGTTTGGGGTACCCAGAGGCTGAGCAGCTGACCCTCACCTCCACACCCTGGGAGAAACGCTGGGACCTGGCATTGATGCTGACTTGAGGGGGCTCTGTGGATGAGAAGACCCCATCTGACCAGTGTGCTTCCCCGCAATGGCCCTGCCTGACCCTTAATCACAGTTGGGGAGGCAGTGGAGAGGAAGCACAGGCCCCCAGAGCCAGAGTCCCCATGTGGCATCCCTGGGTGTGGGGAGAGTGGGCACTGACCCTGGGTTGCTTTGAGCTGGACACTGCTGAAGGCTTTGGGTACTCAGCAGGTGCCAGGGCTAGGGACGGTCACATCTCTGTGACTTTGAGGTGAACCCCATCACCTGCCCTAAACCAACTCCCCAAATAAGGTTTGTTCAATTAGGTGCTCTCAGTCCACAGACCCAGTGAGGCTCAAGCCAAGCTGCCAGCCAAATTCCCTAAAAAGACAAATGTACTCCTCGCTTCCACGCCAAGGAAGACATAACTAATCAATCTCTGTCCTGCAGAGCCTAGGTAGGGTCTCTCAGCACACTCCCAGCACCAGTAGGAGAGGCTGGCTCAATACAGAACACTTGATGAGTTCCAATAGCGATCACCACTTAGCTAGGAGACAGGCCCCACCATCTCTAAAGGTTCCAAGTTTGAGCAGAAGGAAGGGCTGATGGTGTCCCCAGTGAACACTAGGTAGAATGTGCTAGGGAACAGCAACAGTGGGAGGGGCCTCACCTCGCACCAGGAGCCAGGTAGATGCCCTTGTGACCCCATTCGGATTGCTGGCCACACACTGGTACTGCCCACCATCACTGGGGACAACGCTGTTCACTTCCAGAGACAGGTCACGCAGCTGGGAGACTCGGCCTGTCTTGACTGGTAAGGCTCGCCAGTCCCGGACCCATGTCAAGTTGTAAGGAGTTTCACCTAGGACTTGGCATGACAGGATGGCGGTCTCCCCTGGGGACACGGTCACATTGGGGCCAGGGACCAGCTGTGGTGGAGGGTCTGCAGGAGAGATTAAGGAGCTGGGGTGGGGGAACAGCCGTCCCCTGTGACTTGGGACAGACACGTCAGCCAGCAGAGCACTCATTCTGCATGTGTTCTCCATTCAGAGATTGCGTGTCCCCCATCACATTCTCCCTAGGGTGCTATCAAACCCTGGAGCTCGCCACAGCATGGATGTGTTCACAAGCCACAGCCAATGCACACTCCACAAGACCTATTCAGATCTTCACACGCTCCCAGCCAAAAATCTCAGCCAGGAGAGGGAGAAACTTGGTGGGAACATCTCTGTCCTCCAACAGGGTGACCCTCAACAAGCAGCCTGAGACAGACGCAAAGGAGATGCTGCTAAGTCTATTATTCCAGGAACACAAGCCATCAAACTGACAAGATCAGAGACACCTGCCGGAAGAGCAGGGCCAACAGGGCACAGGCAAGAGATGTAAACGTCCCAGCCTGCATGGTGGCCCACGATGCCCATGCTTGGGAAGCAAAGGCAGGACTGCTGTGCGTTTAAGACCAGCCTGGGCCACACGGCCAGTTCCAGTATAGCTACCTGGTGAGACTCTGTCTCCAGTACAAAGAGGAAAAAAATGCAATGCTATTGAAAGTGCTTAGAAGCCACATTTGGGGACAAACAGAGAAACTGGACTGTAGATAAAATTAAGCAGTAGTGAATATTCATACTTTGTGGTGTGTGTGTGTGTGTGTGTGTGTGTGTGTGTGTGTGTGTGTGTGTGTGTCAGTGTGTGTGTGTATGTGTCATATGTGTGTGTGCATGTGTGTGTGGTGTGTGTATATGCGTGTGGTGTGTGTGTATGTGTGTGGGTGTGGTACATGGTGTATGTTTATGTGTGTATGCGTGTGTATGTGTGTGATGTGTGTGTATGTGTGTGTGTGTGTGTGTATGTGTGTGATGTGTGTGTATGTGTGTGTGTGGTGTGTGTGTGTGTGTGTGTGTATGTGTGTCCATGTGTGGTGTGTGTGTATGTGTGTGTGTGGTGTGTGTGTGCGTGTGTGGTGTGTGTATATGTGATTTTGTGTATGTGTGTGGTGTATGTGTGTGTATGTATATGTGTGTGTATGTGTGTATGTGTCAGTGTGTGTATGTGTATGTGTCTGTGTGTGTGTGTGTGTGTGTGTGTGTGTGTGTCTGTGTGTGTGTGTGTGTGTGTGTGTGTGTGTGTGAGTGTGTGTGTGTGTGTCTGTCTGTCTGTCTGTCTGTCTGTGTGTGTGTGTTTTCCGACATTGAGACTAGGTCTCCTTCTGTAACCCTGGTGGACCTGGAACTCATTATATAGCCCAGGCTGACCTCACACTTGCAGCAACCCTAAAACCTCAGCTTCCCAGTGCACGAATTACAGGTGCAGCCGTTAACCAGGGGACCTCAGTTTTGCAGGGTGATCCCCGGTTTCCAGGGCTCTGTATTGAAATGTCAAGGTAGTTACAACTTAGTTTAATGGAGTTCAGCGGCAATGAGAAAAGCCCAGTGTGTACAGATACCAGCACATGGCAGACCAGTTCTTGATCCTGCCCCCTTCCTGCTCATCGTTTATAAAAATGACTCTCCCTGTGCGGAGGGGCACAGGCTGCCTTGCGGCAGATGGTGGACTCAGGTTGCTGAAATCACCTCAAAAAAATGTGAGCAAAGAATTTCCTCTGGGGAGCTAGGGAGATGGCTCCACAGATAAAATGGCAGCTGTTCAAGTGTTAGGATCCAGGTTTAGATTCTAATCATTCGCAGGTGTGGCGGCTCACATCGGTAGCCCCAGCTCGAGGGGGAGGGGATGCGAGGATCCCTGAGGTCTGCCGCCTTCCACTCCTCAGTCAAGCTAAGATTAGAACGCTTTCCTAGGTTCCATGAGAGATCCTGCCTCAAAAACAAAAAGGAGGGAACACCCTATGTCAACCTCTGGCTCCTGCAGAAAAGCTCACAGGAAAGCGCCCCTGCACACACAGGATTTACCACAGGCAGAAGAGCTCATCATCATGCTAGACTGGTGGAATCGAAGGTGGCTTTGGTGTCCTGCTTTATGCTTTTCCACCTTCCTGCCAGGGGTCTGTGTAACTTTTTATCAATGGATGTGGGGTCACTACGTCGCATTTCTTTTCTTCCCCACAAGACTGTCTGGGTGTCTAACTTTAAAGATTACATCCAATCTCATTCTGAGACTGCCCGTGGCATCTCCAGTCTTCTAGAGCTCAGTGGTGACATCCTGACAAGAATATAGAGTAACCCTGCAGGGACACTAGGCACGAGACCAGTGTTGAGCAGGGTAGCTATGTTCTGAGAGAGAGAGAGACTGTCCCCAGGTGACAGCAGACTAGTACTCTGCCCTGAGGATGGAGAGTGGCTTCTAGAACACTTTGGGGGAGGGAAAGAACACAGTGGGCACACAGAGAGAAGGGGATCCACCTGTGATGACAATCTGGGCGCTGGCTCGGCCTGTCCCAGCTCTGCTGACAGCTATGCACTGGTACACGCCTTCCTCAGCCTTGGAGGCCCGTGGGATCTCCCAGCTGCTGTTTCCTGACTCTCTGAAAAAGCAACAGGCATTATGGTCACTCTGACCTCAGTCTCAGGGGCCTCAGCCCCGCTGCACTGAGGGGAACCCTAATTCCTCGCTGAGGCTCAGTAAGAAAAGCCATGCAAATTCCCAGTATGCTGTGTGAGCTGACTTAATGCCTTGGCCTCTCTGATTTCTAGACTCCCACGCTAAGGGAAGGGTCTAGGGGGTCCCTCCATTCTTGACCCCCACTGCTGGGCCCATTCATAACCAGAATACCCACTCTCCCCATCCCCATACAGGCCGATCAGGATGACAGTTAAAGTGACTCCAAGTCTCTCCCGCTGCCCACTCTTTGAGATCTACCCAGGGCACTGGAGCCCCAGAGTCAGGGACAGTTGCCGCCCAACAGCCACTCACTGAAGGTACCGCTCCTCGCCCAGCCTCTCTCCATCTCGCTGTAGCTGCAGCTGGAAGGGGAGGCTGCTATACACAGAACAGGACACTAGCAGGGGCTGCTGTAGGTAACCGTGGATCTTGGGAGCCATGCTGACCAGCGGCACACCTGCAGGCAAGCACAGGGCTTAGAGCTCTTCCCTACCATGCCGAAGCCTCCCCTTGGTGCCTCACAGTCATACAGGGGCCCTTAGGGACAAACAAGAGCCAGGGGCCAGCCTTTAAACGTCTGGTTGAATTCAATGGTCACCCAAGGCAGGCTGCTTACCTTTGAGAACCTCAGTTTCTACTTCTGCCAAATAGGGGTGATCCCGCCAAAGTTTAGGGAACGTCAGGGAAAGGGTAGGAAGAATGCAGAGGCAGAGGAAGTGGGAGAAATTGTGTGTGATGCTGGCTTCCAGAACAACATGACCATTGTACCCACGTGCACAAGGTCTACCATAGGCTGGGCCTGCCAACATCCTGTCAGGGAATAACGAAGGGTTCACGGGGTCCCACTCATCCATGAGGCCTTACGGCAGCTAACGGTGGGTGAGGGGGAGGTTGTGCAGGTGTTGGTGAAATGTCCGTGCTCACTAGTGCTCTTGTAAGCAACCCCAAAGAAACTCAGCAGGTTGCAGCCGACGAGGAGGAAGGAGTTGGGAGGAGCCAGTGGAAACAGGTAGAGGGCAAGACACAGAAATGGTGGCGTGAGCAAACTACGTTACTGACATGTATGAAATGTCACATTGAGATCCGGTAATACGCAGTGCTAATAATCACACGCTAAGGCGGCGTTTTTAAAATCATCAAGCGAAGGTTAAACGCTCATAAAACTAATTAGCTTCGAGAAGGACTCTCCTTGGTGTAATCACTAAGATGCTATATCGATGGGCTGATGATGGCCCTGAGCCTGTGGTGTGGTTAGGAGCTGGGAACAACCATCAGCGGAGAGTACTCCACAACCTCCCTCACCAAGGCTTCCGAGGAAGCCAGTTAGTAGACAGACCTGCCTGGGACCAGCTCTGAGATCTGACCAGATGCTGCCCACTGTGTCGGTGGTCTGTGTAATTGGCTATTCTTTGTCCGGGAGTGGGGTCCAGTTCACCTAGATCTGTCTGCAGGGAAATCTTTGCAATGGGGGGGGGCAGGAAATGACTATGAATGTGAAATAGCATTTTTGAGATAAAGAAAGAAAAAAAAAACCTTGAGGAAACTCACAGCTTCCTTCCGGGGCCCCTGTCTGCCACTGCTCATCTCCTCACCTGACCCTTGTCCTGGGAGCAGCAGCCTCTTTCCCTGTTTGAGTTGTTTTCAGGAGGCCTCTGAGAAAGTTCCCGGCAGGGTCAGCAGCAGCCCATGGTGCTGGCAAGCGCTCAGGCCATAAGGCTGCCTTCTTTGCTCCCCAGCCAGAGGAGACAGGAGCCCAGTAAGATGCTCAAGGGGTGAGACAATGCACCAGACTGCCTCACAGCCCAGACTGGGGGCTGGGAGAGTGGTAGGTGACATCATGCCCTGGGCTGTCTGCCACATCCCCAGGGAGAGGGGTGTCAGACTTCCAGCCACGTCCTCAGCTGTGTGTACAGCCGCTGCTCGCCCCCACAATCTGGAGGCTCTCCCAGCCAGCTTGGTTACCCCTCTTCTGAGCAGAATGGGACCAGGAACCACAGACCCCCTACACACCTTTAGCCCCAGAGCAAACCTGTTCTGAGGCAAACCCCAGTCCCCTCAGCTCTGAAAGTAGGGAGGAAAAAATACCATGGCCCACCCCTCCCTACCCCATCAGAGTATCAACAGAGACCAAAGCTCACAGCTGCACAGGGGCATCCCAAGTTCCTGGTTCCGTCTGAGAGGACGGAATGGAAGGAGACGGGTTTCCACTGATGAAATCTCTCTAGAAATTTCCCCCTCAGGCTGTAAAGGCATGGCAGGGAGGCCCAGGAATAGCAGCATGGTGTAGTGGCCAAGATGCCCAGACACAAGAAGGCAGGATGAAATAGAAAAGAGGAAAGGAAAATGGGGGGAAAGGGTGGAAGGAGAGGGGAAGGGGGAAGGGATCTCAGCCAAGTCTTAAAGGAGTGCTCTTGTGTGGGCACTGTGGATAGCCTCAAGGCCAGCCCTCTCTCCTGCCTTCCACTCAGCCTTACTAGAAAAGAATGTATAACTGCCCCACCAAGAAGTGTGGAATGCCCACGAGACTTTCCCCTCTGGGTTCAGGTGCTTCCAGGGGAAAGAAGACAGTGGTCACAGGGAGGGCCACAGAGCCCAGCAATGTGGTCAGGTGTCCCAGGAGTCTAGGTGCCCCTGCTAGGAGCAGAGGTGGAGGTGGGAAGCCCATGATTCTATCCTGCCCTGGTGCTTCCTGACTTTGGGGCACAGAAGCCAGAAAAAGCCACCCAGGTGGGAGCCAGTATGGTGATATGAAGCATCGACAGTGGCTGAGTATGGTCTCAGGAACCCCTTGTAGCTATTAGCATACAGGATTCGGGAGCCCTCCGGCAGATGGGTGAACTTACTGTCTTGTCATGATTCCCCGGAACTTTCCTGTGGGTGCTCAGGGAGGGGCAGTACCTCTGTCCACTACACAGAACCGATTCAAGTGGGCAATGGGCCAGCGTTGGCAAGTGCTGGGCCCACGCTTCCATGCACCATGGCTTGGACTTAGCTTAGTAAGCCTCAAAATTATGAATGAATGAATGAATGAATGAATGAATGAATGATGGGTGGATGGATGGATGGAGAGACAGATGGATGGATGGATGATGGATGGATGGATGGATGGATAGATGGATGGAGAAATGGGTGAGAGGGTAGACAGATGAAGCGATGAATGGATAAGGAGTTGGATGATGGGTAGGTGGATCAGTGGATAGATGGATGGCTTGTTGGCTGTATACAGCAAAGAGGATGGGTAGATTCTTGGGTAAATGCATGTGGATAGTTAGGCTGACGGGTAGGTAGATGGATGGATAAATAGATATAAAGGCATGGATGAGCGAGCTGTTGATGGTTATATAGATGGGAACATTGATACACAGACGGATGGGTGGGAGGATGGGAAGGAGGTGGGAGCATTGCTGGGTGGGTTGCTACACTTCCTACATCTTCAAATTGAAGTTCGTGTCAGGATTTATCATAACGCCTAACAGAACAGCTGTCCGTGGACATTTTCCCAAATAATCTAGCCAGAAAACGCTTCCAGGAAGACACTCACCTGGGGCCACCCCGCTGTAGGAAACTCCAGAGACACGGAGGAGAGGATTCCCCTCCTGGTCTTTGCCCTTCACCTTGAGATAAAAGCGCTCCTTTGGTACGTGGAAGGGTGGCCCAGCCCAGAGCTGATGAGTGGACTCATTGGAGAGGAGTTGTGTAGGCAGAGTGAGAAGGGACCTCCCCGAGCTGTGTGAGAGCTCCACAGATTCAAGGTGGCCGGGTGCCTGCAGACCCGTAGAGTTGATCACCAGGGAGATGGGTATGCCTGCAAAGAGAAGGCAGGGGATGACTGCTGGACTCTGGGGCCGCATTTCAGGAGCCAGCCTCCTTGGCCTTCCTTCCCAGGTCTGCATCTTCTCTATCTTCTCCTGTGTGAGCTAAGGCTGGAGAAGAGAAAGGAAGACGCTGTGTGGCTGTCCATGGTCCTGAAGCACTACAGCTTCTCCACTCCTGCCTGGATTAGCTATCTGCTTCTGCAAACCCAGATCCTAGTGAGACAGGACTGGGAAAAGGCTAATGTCATCGCCCCCGACCCCGACCCCACATTTATTTGTCATGGTGTTGGCTGTGATCTACCCCGCATGAGGACTCTCTCCCGACCCCTCTTGCAAGCATGGAACTGGACTCAGCTTTCACCACTTCCTTAGTTTATTTGAGAGCCTGAGTCAGGTTTCTCCTCTTTCAGATGGTTTGATGATTTTCAAAGAAACACCAAGTCTGCACTTGGCACAGAAGAATCTAAATGTGAGTCCCTCGGAAGGCCCAGCGTGTGAATATCAGGCTCAGGCCCATGCTGCAGTATTCAGCCAACAGTATGTAAAAACCCCCTGAGGTCTTGTATGACCAGCTAATGGTATACAGTAGCTGTTTGCCCTGGTCCAGGCATTCAATGTCCAAATAGCCACAGACTCCCCCAAGCCCTAATGATCCCAGTATAGAAGCTCAGGGCCAAACACTCTTACTTCCTGTTTCAGCGGGGCATGGAGGTGCACACCTTTGATCCTAGCACTGGGGAGGCAGAGGCAGATTTTTGTGAATTGGAGACTAGCCTGGTCTACAAAGTGATCCAGGACAGTCAGGGCTACACAGAGAACCCTGTATCAAAATCAAAACAAACAAACATTTCCAGTATCTTCCTCCTCCTCCTCTTCCTCCTCCTCCTCCTCCTCCTATTCCTCTTCCTCCTCCTTTATTCTATTGGTCCTCATGCAATCCTAGGAATTAAACCAAAATCTTGCAGACATTTGCAAGCATTCTGCCACTAATCTATCTCCCTAGCTTTTTAAGAAAAACTTTGTTTGTGTCTCTCCCCTTTCAGGCAGTTACAATGGCTTTTTAAAGACCATCAAGTCCACATAAAGTCTAAAGGATACAGTCAGGAAGCCCGAGGATGCAGGATTATATCCATATAGGTCTCAACAAGGAAAAAGGAGTGAAGAGGGATTACACAGGCAATCCTAGTGCTGGAGAGGGAGAGATGGGTGGATGCCTGGAGCTTGACGGCTAGCTAACCTAGCCCACTTGGTGAGCTCCAGGCAGTGAAAGACCCTTCTAAAAAACTGATGGTTCGGGGTTGGAGAGATGGCTCAATGGTAGCAACTCTGGCTGCTATTCCAGAGGACCCAGGTTGAACTCCCAGCACCCACGTGGTGGTTCAGAAACACCTGTTAACTTCAGTACCGGAAGTGAGGCTGCCCTCACTTGGCTTCTGTAGGTACTGCATATACACGGTACACATAGATCCAGGCAAAAGTCACGCACATAAAATGAAAAAACTCAAAAGCAATTGGTGACCAGTGCTGGAGGAATGACTGCAGAGGAAGTCCCCTGACCTGCACACACGCATGTGCATACACACACACACACACACACACACACACACACACACACACTTGAACATATATACAGGAACATAAAGACAGGAGAGACAGTGGCTCAATATTAAAAGGGACAGTATGGGGTCCCCTCAGCCCTTGGTGGCTGGAAGGATGCTCTGAAGGTAAATATCACCACATGGGCTGATGGAGAGGAAGCTGGGCCAGAGTCATCCTGTGGTCTGGAACAATAGCCCATCTTCCCCTCCGCAGGACCCATCCCACAGTCACGAATGGCTCACACAGCCAGAAGGACCTCCCTCAGCCTCCCAAAGCCATTGTCATCCTCAGGCCCAAGGTACCTTGCAAAGGCCACTCGATGGTGTGGTTGAGGTCCAGGGAGGGCTGCACGGAGAAGCCGGCTCGGAAGTTGATGTTGCTGATGCCCGATATTCTCACTGAGTGGCGGCCGCTACTGTACACCTAGTGCAGGTCCCCACCCAAGTCACCACAGCATCAGGTGCCAGGGTCCTAGCTCCTGCCCAGATGCCACTGCCCACAGCTGGCAGACTCCCTCACCCGCTGTATATGGCTCTCTTACCTTTGTAGGCACATGGGCAGTGTCTCGAGCAGGTACCGAAGCCAAGCTCACCTGTTCTCCTTCTGGAGGTTTCTCTTCCGTTTTCTTCTAACTCCTGCAGGCCCTGCCTGTCCCCCTACTTGTCTACCCCTCAGCCCCCACACCCTCCCTGGAGGCACTGTAGCTCTGATCTCAGAGACACACATATGAGGTGGTCAGCATAGCCCCTTCACCGGCAGCAGTTGCCATAACACCTTGTACTGGCAGATGCTCAGTAAGTGTTTGTTCAATCGCAGGAACCCGCCACCCCTCCATCAGGTCAAACCTGTCCTCTTGCCTGGCTTCCAGCATCTTCCCGTCAGCCCTGTCTCTCTCACCTGTACCTCCCAGTCACCTTGCTTTATTTACATTCTGTAGCCAGGACAGGAGTGGGAGCCACGTGCCAACTTGGCTATTTTCTGAACTTTTCTTCTCAACCTTTCTGGGTGTCATCCCAAACTGCTTCCCTCCCTCACGGTGGCAAAGCAGGTTGTTCCTCCTCCGCTCTTGCCCCTGCACCCCGTCGATGTACCCACACCACTGCCCACACATCCCAGGCTCCCATGCTGAACACCCAGTGTCCCTACCTTGATGGCCCACAGTCCTGGGTGCTCGGGCTTAAAGGCTACAACCTTGGCTGAGTCTGGAATGTTGAGGAGCACATTGAGGCCTTCGTCCGTCTGCAGGACCCTTCCTGTGGAAGCCCCGGGTGTCTTTCAGTCCTCTCTTATCCCAGGGTTCCCAGGTTCCCCACCCTCCAGTATCCTTGGGACTGACAGGAACTGTCATCACTTTAAGTCCCCATTGGTCAGTTACCACCAGCCTTCTCCACCTGCAGGGACACAACTTGATGTCCCCTCGCTCCTTCCTAATTTCTATATATCCTTGAGCATGAACCCCCTGCCTCTGTCACCTCTTTGTGGAGTGCAGGGGTATGTGTGATATATCTGTGTAGGGTGTGTGTGTGCATGTGAGTGTGTGTACACATGTGTGCACATGCACATATGTCAGACAACAGCTTTCCACAGCCAGTTTCACCCTCTCACCATGCGGGACCCAGGGATGAAACTCAGGTCTTCAGGCTTCGCAGCAAGCTCCTTTACCCACCGAGCCATCTCACTGGCCCATCCTTTCTTTTCTGTGATAGGATCTCTCACTGCACTCGGAGCTCATCGGCTGGCCAAGGAGCTCAGGGGCCATCTGTCTCCACCCTCCAGTACTGAGGGTAAAGTGTGGCTGTCATTCATGGGTACTAGACATTCAGACTCTGGTCCTCATGTTTGTGAGGCAGACATTTTATTGGCTGAGCCATCTCCTCAGGCCCCTCCTTCCATCGCCTCTTTTTGTCTCAGCCTGGCCTTCCAGCTCAGTCTTACATCTGAAGAGGAGGTGAACCCTGGGACATACCCAGTGGGTCCCGGACTTCAATCTCAGGCCCTGGCCCGCTCAGTGAGATGGTGACTTCCTTCAAGCTGGGGTCAAAAGGGATTCTCCATGTGTGTTCGCCCTCCTCCTCGTGGTCTGCTGACAGCAGATGAACTTTGGAGGCCTGGATGGCGGACTCCACCCACTTTAACACCTGAGGAGAAATGAGAGAGGCTGAACTAGCCAGTGTGCCCAGGGTTTGATTGATGTGCCTGGCCACCCGAAGCAGCCCTAACCAGCAGCTAACTGTGTGCAGAACCTACACACTCCCCAGACAGTTGGGGTGGCAGACAATCCATTCAGTCCTCAAAGCCCACAGACTCTCCCTTGTCCTACACCGGGCCTGATTGGCTCTTCTGCCATCTTGGCGGCTATGGTTTCCAAACGATGCCCACATGGGGACACGAGGTGATTCGGTGCAGAGAGGAGCAGGCACAGGCTTCTGCAGCATAGGCTCCTGCCTCTCCTCTGCCTGTGAAGAAGCCCCTGGTGCATACTGAGTGCCTAGGAGATCTCGAGTCTCTCTTCTGTGTGGTTTGTGGAGCCACAGGCTTCTCACAGGGTGCTAATCTTGACAGGACTACGGGGTCCTGCATTCCGTCAAATAGATTAAAGTTAGAATCTTCAGTGCTTGCCTGGGGCGCCGTCACTGAGTAGAGTGTTTGCCTATGTCACAGGAAGCCCTGGGTTTGATACTCAGTGCTGAAAAAACCTTTCTGTGCCACATGATTCAAGGAAAAACACTGAAAAGGACTCAGCACTCAATAGGAATGGTGCTCACAAGCCAGAGCATCCCTCCCGAGGACCCAGAGCCTTTTTGGAAGAAGGCCCACTGCTAAATGTGGAAGGAGTGACGCAATTAGGAAACCATTGTCTTGCAACTACTAATGAAATAATTGTTTTGGGCAAGGATCCTCTCTGGATGTTAAAAGCACAGGGTATAAGATTAATGGGGACTAAATATCCACCCGGAGCCTGGGTGTTACCCCACAGACACTGAAGTCAGTATGGGGTGGGGAGATACGGCCTTGCCATACACAGCTGCCTGTCACCACTGGAACCGGTGACACAATGTGTCATCAGCTACAGTAAGACGGCAAGGTGCTGCTTGTCTGTTGATGTCAGGCATCAGAAAGAAGTCACAACACCAGCCCTGAGACACCACTCCACACACACCAGCCACCGCCTGCCCAGGCCTTGCAACAAACTCGGGTTAGACAGGAAATAGAGAGGGAGGAAATAGATGAGTGACGTCATGGGGCAAAGGCTAAAATTTAGAACACGGGACCCATCAGGGCCTCTTCAGCTGGTGTCCTGACAAGGAGCAGATGACTCCAGACTTTCGAGGCTATGACAGACACAACAATCAGGTGTAACGGGCAGCAACAATTAAGACCTGAGCCCTGCATGCTTCTTCAGAAAACATCAAGAAGGGCTGGGAGATGACTCTGTGTATAAAGCATTTGCCTTGCAAGAGGCAGGACCAGTGTTCAGTCTGCCAGCGCTCAGATAAAAAGCTAGGTGTCATGACAGTCCACCTGTAACCCCTGTGCTTGGGCGGTAGAGACAGGGGATCCCTGGACCAAGCTGGCTAGCCAGACTAGTTTAACCTGAAAATTCCAGGTGCTGAGAGAGACCCTGCACCAGTCAACGAAGCGCAGAGAGAACACACCTGATGTCAATTCCTATCGCCATGTGCAAATAACACACGTGTGCCCTCGTACACGCATGCATATACACGCATGCAAACCAAAACCAAACCAGACAAGGCATTTTGAGGCCAGTTGGGGGAAATTGAACAAGGATTTTTGTACCAGATCACAGTAAGAAAGTGTATTAATATTAGAATATTCTACACTATGAGGGAGAGTAGGGGGAGGCGGTGCCAGT